>NW_011494946.1:4418447-4421626 GCF_000754665.1 Bison bison bison
TATTCAGCCATTAAAAAGAACACATTTGAATCAGTTCTAATGAGGTGGACGAAACTGGAGCCTATTATACAGAGTGAAGTAAGCCAGAAAGAAAAACACCAATATAGTATACTAACTCATATATATGGAATTTAGAAAGATGGTAACAATAACCCTGTATACGAGACAGCAAAAGAGACCCTGATGTATAGAACAGTCTTTTGGACTCTGTGGGAGAGGGAGAGGGTGGGATGATTTGGGAGAATGGCATTGAAACATGTATAATATCATATATGAAATGAGTCACCAGTCCAGGTTCGATGCACGATACTGGATGCTTGGGGCTGGTGCACTGGGACGACCCAGAGGGATGGTACGGGGAGGGAGGAGGGAGGAGGGTTCAGGATGGGGAACACGTGTATACCTGTGGTGGATTCATGTTGATATATGGCAAAACCAATACAATATTGTAAAGTTAGAAAATAATAAAAAAAAAAGAATCTGCCTGCAATGTGGGAGACCCAAGTTCGATCCCCGGGTTGGGAAGATCCCCTGGAGAAAGGCATGGAAACCCACCCCAGTTTTCTTGCCTGGAGAATCCCCATGGACAGAGGAGCCTGGTGGGCTACAGGCCATGGGGTCGCACAGAGTGGGACACGCCTGAGCGGCTCACACTTTCACCACTTTCACTTTATGGGAATCTAATTCCACCACTGATCCAACAGGAGGCGAGGCTCAGATGGCGATGCGAACAGCGGGGAGCCACTGTAAATACAGAAGAGGCTTTGCTTGCCTACCCACCACTCACCTCCTGCTGTGCAGCATGGTTTCTAACAGGGCACGGGTCGGTGCCAGTTGGTGGCCTGGGGGTTGAGGACCCCGGCCTTAGAGGGACAGACAAAGGAGCTTACAGATGAGAGAGATGTGTGGACGGGCTTGAGCCTACATATGAGGCTGAGGCTGCCAGCCCGTCACTGCCCACGGAGGAGACAGGTCACACAAGGTGCCTGCAACCCTCTTCTCTCTGTGGAGGGATCTCCAAACTCTCCCAGCCTCCTCTGAGGGGCTCCAGGCATCCTTGGCTTTGCTCTGATCCTGATTCCCTTGCCCTGGACTAACGAGGGCTGCACACGAGAATCTCTGACAGTGAGTCCCTGTGGGCTGTGTCCACTTAGCTAGTCTGCGGGGAGGAGCCTGGCCACGGTCATTCATAAAAGCCTCCAGTTGATTCTCACGTGCAGGCAGTGCTGTGAACTGTAACCCTCATCAGTGTTACTCAAGCTTTGACACGAACATAAATCACCTGGGAATCTTGTTAGAAACAGATTTTCCAGCAGTAGGGCTGAGTGGGCCTGAGACTCTGCCCGGGTTCCGCTTGCAGGGATTCTTAAGTAGTCTGTCTGGGCTGAGGCCTGGGCATCCCCTGGAGTTGTGACGTGTTGTCAAGGAAGAGGGGGTGTGGCTCTCCACAGGGTCAGGTCAGTTCCTGACAGGAAGCCAGACATCGCAGGATGGCTCTGCCACCTGGGCTGCAAAAGAGGGCAGCTGCCAGGGCATCAGTAAATCTGAGTGGATGGGCCCAGCCCTAGGGCAGGTGAGGGGACCTCTGCTGCTTTGGTAGGAGCTGGAGGGGGGGTAGTCAGTAACTGGGCAGAGATGGGGGGCGGGAGCCCAGCTAATTCCCCACCTGTAATGAGAGGGAAAACAAGCCAGTGTGTGTGGTGCCTGGCTGGTCAGGTCACAAAGGTACCCTGTGATCACCAAGCCCCCCAAGTCCAGCAAAGCCATGGCCAGGGAGGGCACCTCTCTGCATCTCCACTCTGGATCCAGCCCCCACAGGGGGGCTGCAGTGTAGACTGTGCCGAGTGCCATCCTCTGAGATGGAACACCCAGTACCCAGGGTTGGGGGTGGGGGTCCTGCCTTGGGCTTCGAAGGTTAGATCAGAAGTGGTCAACCTGCATCTTATATTTTTTAATTACTAGTGAAAGTGAAAGTCGCTCAGTCGTGTCCGACTCTTTGTGACCCCATGGACTATACAGTTCATGGAATTCTCCAGGCCAGAGTACTGGAGTGAGTAGCCTTTCCCTTTCTCCAGGGGATCTTCCCAACCAGAGATCGAACCCAGGTCTCCCGCATTGCAGGAGGATTCTTTACCAGCTGAGCCACAAGGGAAGCCCAAGAATACTGGAGTGGGTTGCCCTTTCCTTCTCCAGGGGATCTTCCCAACCCAGGGATCGAACCCAGGTCTCCCACATTGCAGGATTCTTTACCAGCTGAGCCACAAGTGAAAGCCAGTGTTATTTACTCCAGGGCCACTCAAAGTGTGGGGCTTCAGACCTGCAACATCGGAAATGCAGAGTCCCAGGCCCACTCAGCCCTATTGCTGGAAAATCTGTTTCCAGGTAATTCCGAGAGCTGCCAAGCTTGTGATGATTTGGCAGCCCGAGGGGGCTGAAGATAATTCATGGGTCAGAGAAAGGACAATGGTGTGCAGTCCCCAGGTGCCGCCTCCAAGCTTCTTTCCAGCTCACTCCTCAGACCTACCCTTGAGAATACGCCAAGGATGTCTTCCATTTGGACTTGAACACTAGGGGGAATCAGCGCACGGGTCATCTCATTTGCATCACAACCCTTTGCGAGGGCGTTACTGTCATCACCACTTTACAGTTGGGGAAACTGAGGCTCAGGGAGGTTGAGTGATGACGCAAGGTCATACAGTAAGGGGTGATGTCCAGAATTCAACCCCGGGGCCACTGTTCCATGGGTGTATGGTTTAGTCACGATGTGGGTATACAGCCAAGGAAACCCAGACCAAACCATAAACACAAAGTTGGCGTAAGCAAGTGGCGCATAGCTGGCTACAGCTGAACCCCGGGCCATGAAAGGGACTGCACTCCTTTCGGCCTTTCTTCTCTATTTTCCAATCTCAATACTACTTGCCCTGTGGAAACATCCAGAACCCCACTGCCTCTCCACTTGACATACAGCAGGGCTCTGCAGGCCTCCTGGGCACGAAGCCTTTCTGTCTCCCCCATTCCTTTGATTACAGGAAGCAGCCTTCATTCAGCCTCCGTGACCTTCCCTGAGTGCCAATGGGATTCAAGCAGTTGTTAATTAGGGGAGATGGGAAGGACGTGAGAGCAGGAGAAACAGCCAAGAGGAACAATAGTGGAGCCTTGGGCCAGGGTCCTGGGTCCCC
>NW_011494946.1:4421726-4425546 GCF_000754665.1 Bison bison bison
CCGACTCTTTGTGACCCCATGGACTATACAGTCCATGGAATTCTCCAGGCCAGAGTACTGGAGTGGGTAGCCTTTCCCTTCTCCAGGGGATCTTCCCAACCCAGGGATTGAACCCAGGTCTCCCGCATTACAGGCGGACTCTTTACCAGCGGAGCCACCAGGGAAGCCCAACTACCAACCAATTAGAAGAATGTCCATGAGCTGCTCACGCCCTCTTTGAGCCACTACTATAAACCTTCTCGATGCCCCCTCCAGGTTGGGGGACACACAGTTTTGAGGGCATTAGCCTGCTGGGGTCCCCTTTGCCTGGCAAAGCAATAAAGCTATTCTTGTTTACTTCACCCCAAACTCTGTCTCCAATATTTAGCTCAGTGTCAGAACACAGAGGCAGATTCAGCTTCATGCTCACCCCCAGCTGTCTAGTACCAACTTGTAAAAATTCAGGTTGCTGGACTCCAACTCAGAACCACTGAGAGTTTTTAGTAACGGTATCTGAAAAATCTACTTTTTTTTTTTAAACAAGCAATCTGCAGGAATCTGACATGCACATACATTTGGGAACCAGTGATAAAGCCCCTCGCTGCTCCAGAGTGTGGTCTGTGGGCCAGCAGTGCTGGGGCCCGCCGGGAGCCTGATAGAAATGTTGCATCTCGGGCGCCCCCACCCCCTGGCCAAATATGTCATACTGCGTACGCCCACAGGATGCCCAGGGGATCTGCGCACACGCTGAGATTTGAAAAGCGCGCTCTGTGCAACCTCTGTGAACATAGTGTCCTCAGACACACAGGAGAGGTGCTTCTGAGATGGCTGTTCTTTAAAGGACTGCATTTGGGGCCGGTTTTAAAGTCCCGTCACCCTGGAGGGAGGAGGGGTTGGGGCCTTACTTTGCAGACAAGCCGTTGTCATCCGGGAGCCCCGCCAGGAAGGGGAGGCGCTAGCGCCTCGGTTGTCCCTGGCGGGTGGGGGAGCTGGGGACCCAGGGCCGGGCTCGCGGCTGCAGGGACAGACTGCAGCCGGGAGAGGGCGCCGCACACCTCCGGAAAGAGCCCTGCTGGGGGAGGGGAGACAGCCCGACAGACGGAGCCTGGGACCAAGGGGCTTCCTGACCGGACCGTCCAGCAAACTCAGACAGCTGGTCACTCTGAGCAGGAGTGGTGCACACACACCCGTGCACACATGCACGTATGCACATCTCATGCATAACACGGGGGGCTCGCACACGCACAACACCCCCCCGTGCATTTAGGCCACAAGCACACCAGCAACACACCTGCAAAAGTACACACACACCACTTGCACAACACATTTATAATACACACTCAGCACACGCACACAGTACTCATGAGCAGCACACTCACAACAAATACACATGTTCACAGACCACACAGACACGCCAAACGAGCCGTCCATCACAGCACACGCACGCACACCCTCACAGTGCAGGTGCACACCATGCCCCACGCACAGCACACATAATGCACACATGCGCCATCCGCGTGTACCACACCCATGCGCTTCACACCACTCACACAGCACATCATACGGATCATACATGTGCAGCACAGTCACAGCACAATATGCGTACGTACCACAAAAACATGCAGCCTGAGCATCACGTCAAAACAGACACAATGTCACGTGTACAACGTGTGATATGTGCACACGTCATGCACTCATGACGTGTACACACACGAACACTGACACCCTGAAGACACACACGCGTACGTGACAGCACAGCACAGCACGGGCACCACTAACACTGCACATAGCACACATGCACAGCATCCATTCAACACACAACTCAGTGCGTTCACCTTGCACCAGGCAGATACCCAGTCACACACACACACACAATCACAGACTCTTGATTGAGGCCGTGTGTCTGGTTGGTAAAACATTCTTGCTCTAGGCCAATGAAAAGATGCATCAAAGAATTAGAAGACGATATATCGGCTCATTCAGCAGTCGTTCCTTTACCGTGTGCTGGGCCTCCAGGCTCACCGCATGGCAAGGGAAGCAGGCACTGAATGAACCGATACATCAAGGACCATTTAGCCTCAGCTGCAGCGAGTGCTATGAATTAAAGCGGCCGGCAGCACAAAACGGCGACAGGGCGGGCCTGGCGGGGTCTGGGAGTTTCCCGAAAGGAGCTGTTTCGGTTGAGACCTGGAGACAAGCAGCAGGGCGGGGGCTTGCGACCTGAAGGAGGCGCTGAGGTCCAGAGCCTGCGCATCTGCCCACCCCTGAGGCGAGGAGCCCGTCGGCTCCGAGGACTACGTGGCCCCGCCCCCTGCTGCCCCGCTCCGACCCTCCCACCCAGAGACGCGGAGGGTGGGTTTGCTTCCCGGGAAACTCTCCGGGCTCCGGGAAGAGCCGTGCCTACAAGGAAGGGATCCAAGCACCCAGCTACCCAGCTGCACTGCCCCTGGATGATGGGGACGGTGGGGAGAGCAGGGGGTCCAGGACGAGCCCACCGTCTCCCTGAGCACAGTTTGTGGGTCATCACACCTCCCAGCCTGCCTCCTGGGGTGGTCCTACAAGTGATGGAGCCACCCTGCCAGGTCAGACTGCATCAGCGCAGTATTCTAACTCCTGGGTCCTGCACAGTCCACCTCGTCTAGTGGACTAAGGGGGAAGGCATAGTGTAGGGAGGGGCTCGGGCTGGTTGGAGCAAATCCCGGCTTCGGTGCCTCCCAGCTGTGTGACTATGGACGAGTCACTTGGCCTCTCTGTGCCTCATGAAAGTGAAAAAGTGAAGTCGCTCAGTCGTGTCCCACTCTTGGCGACCCCATGGACTGTAGCCCACCAGGTTCCTCCGTCCATGGGATTTTCCAGGCAAGAGTACTGGAGTGGGGTGCCATTGCCGTCTCCATGTTCATACCTATAAAATAGGCATGGTAGCAGAGCTAGCACCCCTCTCGCTAAGCTGTAAGGCCTTTATCAGTGTATACGTGAAAAGCTCTTTGATTAAAGCCAAGCAATGGCAAGATCCACATAAATATTAACTGCAGTCGTTACTTTCATCTAAAAGAAAAGCAAGCCCATCACTCAGAATATCAAAATGTGCCGGAATCACTTAGTCCTGGAAGTGTCTCGGGGAACATCGGCTCCCAGGCCCCTCGGGGTTAGGGATACCTCTGACCGGCAGATCCAGAGACAGAAGGCCTGGAACCCGGGTCGGTGGGGAAGAGAAGGGACAGGGAAGAGTTTCTCCTTCTCCGTCTGTAGGACGGTGGGTCTACCCTGGAGGGCTGGTTAAAGACAGACGGCCGGACCGCACCCGGGGTTTCTGCCTCTGCGGCTCTAACAAGTCCCCAGGTGATGCCGCCGGTCCGGGAACCACACCTGGAGAAGCGCCGCCTGCCACAGCGGGGGCGGCGGGCGGAGCGCCTGCCCCCTCCGGGAACCGGGAAGGGGCGGCCGGGGTTCACTTACAGCGGATGCCGCGAGCCCCCGCTGTGCGGGGGGCTGCGGGCACTGGGCGCCTCCTCCCGGCTGAGCGCGGTCCGCTCCCCTTCTTCGGACGCCTCTCCGTCCTCCTCATCCTCCTCCTCGGCCGCCCAGTCCCTCTCCGGGGCCGCCGGGTTCTGCTGCTTTTGCGGCCGCGGGATGAGCCGGTAGCCGCCGCCTCGCCCACCCCGGCTCCGGTTCCTTCCGGCCCTGGGCGAGGCCACGGCCACCAGGAGCTGGTCCTCCCTCAGGGAGACGAGGGGCGGCAGGCGGCCGTACTCCTGATCCTCCTCCTCGGACTCCAGCAGCCACTCCTGGGGGTCCCCAAAGTCCAGGCGGTAGCCGGCCTGGGGGCTGCGCCCGGCCGCCT
>NW_011494946.1:4426004-4459142 GCF_000754665.1 Bison bison bison
CGAACCCTGATGCCCTTTTCCTCTTTGGGAGAAAGAATAATTCCTTTCTGCTCAGGGAGTCCCACGTGTTTCGCTCCCAGCCCCCCGCCGCTTGCATGAAGGGTCAGGTTGCTGTGGGGTGTCTGGTGGGGGGGTGGGGGAAGCCGGGAGGTCTCAGTCCGGCGGAGCTGACCCCCGTCCTCCTTTGGACCCTTCAGGTCAGGTCGGATCCACAGATGTGAAGCCGGAGCAGGCTAATTTGCTTTCACACAGCGCTCAGCGCTCGGCCAGGACGCTGCGGGCCCGGCGGCGGGCGGGCGGGCGCCCGGCTCCTGGTCCTAAAGCCCTCACTGTTCTCGGGAACACGACCCGGGGAAAACAAACACTGACGCTGCTGGGACCAATCCCAGCGGAACACCCCGGGGAGGTCCGATCTGCATCTGACCCCAGGAAGGCTTCTCTCCCCACCCAAAGGGGCGGGAAAGAGGATTCCCTCTTGATTTCAAGAAAGCTGTTCCAGGGACGGAAATGCGGGGAGCTGGGGGGCTGTTTGCACCCTCAGTCTTCTATAGGTGATCCCGGAGAGCCAGGCTGGGCCCTCCCTCCCTTCCTGAGGACCCTCCTCCTCCTCCTTCTGAAAGGGAGGTGAGCTGGTGAAGATGCTCCCATAACAAGCTCCTCCCGAGCCCCTGAATGCCCGCCCGGCCTCAGCTACCCAACAGGTGGGGACACGGAGAGGGATGTTGAAACGGGAGGGGCACATTCCCTCCGTTGTCAACTCCCTTCATTCAAACCACACGTAATGAAGAGCCTCCACCTTCTGCCGAATTATCCCGGGGGCTGGGCGCGGAGATTGCAGCGAATAAAACAGCAAAATGTGTGCCTTGTGGAACTTACAGCCTGGTGGGACAGACAAGCGCGATTAAGACCTACAGTGGGAGAGATGGCTGTAGTGCTAAGGAGAAGACAGAGGCAGGGGGCTGGAGAGCAGGGGCTGGGGGTGGGCAATCGACCCGGAGTGAGGAAGGGGTCCCAGAAGCTCTGCTGAAGGAGGAGGACTGGGCAGCTTGGTGCAGGGAGAGGAGCAGCAGGTGCAAAGGTGAGAGCGTGCCTGGCCTTTTGAGGACTCGCAGAGGGCCCGCGAGGCTGGAACAGAGTGGGCGGGTGGGGGTGGGGTGAGAGAGGTAAGGGCGGCATCTTTTAGGACTTGGGGGGCACTGAGGGCACTTGGGCTTTTCCTCTAAGATGGGAGCCCTTGGAAGGCTGTAAGCAGAAGACAGGCACCATGGACTGGGATGCTAACTGGGCCGCTCTGGCTGCTGAAGTTAGACAGTGGGAGCACAGGGCAGAAGCAGGAAGACCGACTGAGGTGTTGCTGCAGTGAGACACAAGGGCATCCCTGGAGCCAGAGGTGAGTGCTCAGCTTGGGCACGTATTTTAAGGAAAAGCCCGTAAGATTTGTCGGTGAATTTGTGGGTGAGAGACATATGAGTCAAGGATGGTTACAAGTTTTGGGTCCAGGCAGTTGGAGGAATCAAGTTGCCCTCGAAGGAGATGGGAAGGCTGGGAGCAGAGGAACAGCAGAGGCTCAGCGGGGGACATGCATCCTTGAAGATGGCATCTCGACAGCTAAAGGGAAGGGAGGTGTGGGCAGCTAGATGTATGGATAGTGAAAGTGAAATCGCTCAGTCGTGTCCGACTCTTTGCGACCCTGTGGACTGTAGCCCACCAGGCTCCTCCGTCCATGGGACTCTCCAGGCAAGAATACTAGAGTGGGTTGCCATTTCCTTCTCCAGGGGATGTTCCCAACCTTGGAATTGAACTAGGGTCTCCCGCATTGCAGGCAGACGCTTTAACCTCTGAGCCACCACCTGGAGGTCAGGGGACAGGTCTGGCTTGAAGATGTAAAATCAGATGCCAGCAGTGTAGATATGGCTTTTGAAGATTTTGGAGGGAGTGATGAAGACAAGAATATAATCAATCTGAGTTTGGTATTCACCATCTGGGGATGTCCATGTGTAGAGTCTTCTCTTGTGTTGCTGGATAAGGGTGTTTGCTATGACCAGTGCGTTCTCTTGGCAAACTCTGTTAGCCTTTGACCTGCTTCGCTTTGTACTCCAAGGCCAAACTTGCCTGTTACTCTAGGTATCTCTTGACTTCCTACTTTGGCATTCCAGTCCTCTATGATGAAAAAGACATCTTTTTTCGGTGTTAATTCTAGAATGTCTTGTAGGTCTTCAAAGAACCCTTCAACTTTAGTTTCTTCAACATTACTGGTTGAGGCATAGACTTGGATTTCTGTGGTATTGAATAGTTTGCCTTGGAAACAAACAGAGATCATTCTGTCATTTTTGAGATTGTACGCAAGTACTGCATTTCGGACTGTTTTGTTGACTATGAGGGCTACTTCATTTCTTCTAAGGGATTCTTGCCCACAGTAGTAGATATAATGGTCATCTGAGTTAAATTTGCCCATTCCAGTCCATTTTAGTTCACTGATTCCTAAAATGTCAACGTTCACTCTTACCACTTCCATTTACCTTGATTCATGGACCTAACTTTCCAGGTTCCTATACACTATTGCTCTTTACAGCATCAGACTTTGCTTCTATCACCAGTCACATCCACAACTGGGCATATTCGGCATCTACCGACCTGGGGGGTTCCTCTTTCAGTATCCTATCTTTTTGCCTTTTCATACTGTTCATGGGGTTCTCGAGGTGAGAATACTGAGGTGGTTTGCCATTCCCTTCTCCAGTGGACCACATTTTGTCAGAACTCTCCACCATGACCCATCTGTCTTGGGTGGCCCTACACACCATGGCTCATAGTTTCATTGAGTTAGACAAGGCTCGAAAAATTAAGATCATGGTATCTACTCCCATCACTTCATAGATGGGGAAACAATGGAAACAGTGACAGACTTTATTTTCTTGGGCTCCAAAATCACTGCAGATCACTGCAGGTGACTGCAGCCATGTAATTAAAAGATGCTTGCTCCTTGGATGAAAGTGAAAGTCACTCAGTCGTGTCCAACTTTTTGTGACCCCATAGCTTTTACAGACCATGAAATTCTCCAGGCCTGAATACTGGAGTGGGTAGCCTTTCCCTTCTCCAGGGATCTTCCCAACCCAGGGACCAATCTAGACAGCATATTAAAAAACAGACATTACTTTTCCAACAAAGGTCGTCTGTCAAAGCTATGGTTTTTCCACTAGTCATGTATGGATGTGAGAGTTGGACTATAAAGAAAGCTGAGCGCCCAAGAATTGATGCTTTAGAACTATGGTGTTGGAGAAGACTCTTGAGAGTCCCTTGGACTGCAAGGAGATGCAACCAGTCCATCCTAAAGGAAATCAGTCCTGAATACTCATTTGAAGGACTGATGCTGAAGCTGAAATCTGATACTTTGGCTGCCTGATGTGAAGAACTGACTCACTGAAAAAGACCCTGATGCTGGGAAAGATTGAAGGCGGTAGGAGAAGGGGCAACAGAGGGTGAGGTGGGTGGAGGGCACCACGACTTGGTGGACGTGAGTCTGAGCAAGCTCTGGGAGTTGACGATGGACAGGAAAGCCTGGTGTGCTGCAGTCCATGGGGTCGCAAAGAGTCAGACATGACCGAACAACTCAACTGAACTGATGGAGACCAGAGAGAGCAGGGGAGTTGGTAAGCTCAGAGTTCAGGCATCTGGTGGACCAGATTGATGGAGGGTAAGTAGCCATCATCATGAGAAGTGACCCTTTTGATAACTGTAGGAGGAACTAAGGTGGGGTGGGTTCCTGAAATGGATTGCTCATTTTTTTTTTTTTCCTGATTTGATTTTGATCTTAGATTGTGAGCATAAAACATCTCATGGAAAAAATGTTTTTCCTTTGGACTCTGGTGCTGCTTCTGGGTGTGTGTGTGTGTGTGTGTGTGTGTGTGTGTGTGTGTGTGTCTGTGCTCATATTTGTTTTCCCTGAAGCCATTCAGAGTCATCCTAAACAACTGTTCTCAACAGCCCAGCCCCCAGCGGGCAGCTCATAGGAATTGACAGATTGGACCATATTTTCCAAATCCCACACCAGGATGTCCTGGGGGTGGGAGTTGTGTGACTTCCAGGTTCAAGAGGCAGGCATTCTGGGAGATGTGGGTTTTATTTATTTATTTATTTTGCTGTGGACCATTTTAAAGTCTTTATTGAACTTGCTACAGCAGTGCTTCTGTTTTTCTGTTTTTTTGGCACCAAGGCATGTGTGATCTGAGCTCTCCGCCCAGGGACTGAACCCCTACATACCCTCTGGAGTGGAAGGCAAAATCGTAACCACTGGGCAACCAGGGAAGCCCCTGGGAGATGTGGTTTAGAATGTAGGGACCTCTGGGAGTTGGGGATGATGGGAGAGAAAATTCCCCTTCCCGGGGGCTCTCAGAGACCTAAGGGTGTGGGGTTGCGGGGTCTCCACCCTCGAGCAGAGCGCCCCCCCACACCCACCCCGCCCCAGTAACACCAGCCTCAGGCTGGCCAGCCTCACCCTACAGCAGGGCCTTTGCCTTTACCCTCCGTTCTGCTTGAGGGCTCTTTTCGCAGAGGTCCAGCCATAGGGCTCATTTCTCCACTTGGGTGTCGACCCCAGAGTTGCCCGTTCAGGGAGACCCATCCACGTGTGGCTTTGTCGCCCCTGCTTTCTCCATATCTCTGGGGACGCTTCTTGATCTGTTGTTCTTGATCTGTTTCTGTTCATTTTCCTCCTCCTCATGGGTCATATTTTACTGACTCTTTGCATGCCTTGTCATTTTTAGTTTGATGCCAGATGCTGTGAATTTTATCTTGTTGGATACCAGATACTTCTGTATTTCTATATTGTTGAGCTTTCCCCAGAAGGTCTGGCCTTGGAGCAGTGTTTAAGTGAGGGTCAGCGTCTCCACTGCTGGGACAAGACCTGAGTCCCCCTCCCGGTGTCCCGAGCATGTCTAGGATCTCTTCTTTGGAGCGGGGCTGCTGCCCACCCTGTGTGAGCGCTGGGGATTCCGCCCTCGGCTCCTCCAGGCGCTCCTTTCCCTGGCTTCCCCGAAGCTCCCTTGGTGAGCTTCGCCACAGGCAGGTTCTGATCCTTGCTGGTCCTCAGAGCCCTCTGCTCACAGCTCTCTGCTCCCAGCGCTCTGCCCCCAGGCCTGTAACACCCCTGCCCCCGGGTCTCCCAGCTCCACCTCCTCAGATCACCCCCCAGTTCCACCCGGAGAAGCTCCACCCTCCTGCGCTGCAGCCTGGAAACGGTCTCCAGGCAACACGCTGGGGAAATCCCAGGACTCACCTCGTTGGTTTCCCTCTCTCATGGGTCACCTCCCTGTTACCTGATGGCAAGTCCTGAAACTACTGTGCTGCGTTTCCTCCAGGGTTTTCAGTTGCCTCTGGTCTACTTGAGGAGGAAAATACCTCTGAGATGTCTTCATTCGGGGTCCCCTAGAAGCGGGCGCGGGGGTGTTCTGATGGATTTTGTTTTTGTGATTTTGCCTACTTGCTGCAGTTGATCTGTAACCTCAGAATCATTTGCAGACACGCACAGAATGGCGCAAATGTTGACTTTTTCTATTTAGTGCTGTGTTTACGCCTTTTCGTGTTTTGTGTTGGCGATTTTGCTGTTTAAAATGGCCCCAAGCCTAGTCCTGAAGCGCTGCCAGCGTCCTAAGCTCAGAAGGCCGCGATGAGCCTTATGGGGGAGACGCAAGAGTCAGGTCAGCTTCATTCCCGCGCGAGCTCCAGTGGGTTTAATGTTCATGAATCCACAATATATATTAAATAAGATGTCTTTGAACATAAGTATGTTAAGGCAAAGTTATGTATTTATTGGTTGACCAGAAGGCCAGAGAGCAGTGAGTGGTTCTGTATTCTCTAAGCCAGGATTCACAGCAGCCTGGTAGAACAACACTCATATGAGGTCTCCTTACTGCACAAAAAAAAACTGAACAGATGGTTTATTCAGGGAGGGGAGAGGGGAAGAGAGGGAAGGTGGGCAGGCTTTGAAGGGCATGTAATCAGGGAAGCTACTACTGTGGGTACCTGGGGCATAACATCTTGGGGGATATCTGGGGGTCAGAGGGCAGCCTGCCTCAGAGTGATGGCAGCCAAGGAAGGGGGAGCTGGGGTGTGTATGCACCAACCCTGTCAGCGGAGGACAGCTGCGGAGGGGCACTCACAGCCTGCTGGGGAGCAAACAGAGGCACTGACCCCCAAAGACCATCCTCAGGCATAGAGGTGCGGACGCTGGCAACTGGGGTGCCCCCTACGGTGGGGGTGGGCTGCAGATGGAAGGGCGGGGGCCTGTGAACTCAGGGGCCCCCAGGAGCGGGCAGGTCACATAAGCCAGGGCAGTAGGTTGAGAGAGGCCACAGAAGCCAGGAGTATCTGTCCCTGTCTAACAAGAACAGCTGTTTCTCAGCTATGGCCAATTTTTGCCATGCTGAAAGATAGGAACTAGACTTGCCAAATCTCCTGATTTTTTTCAAGAAAAGTGGGAAATGCAGATTTTTTTTTAAATGTGAAATCACAAATTAGTAAAAACTGGCAACAAATTAAAAAACTTCTAACTGTACTGTTAAGGCCGAACGAAACATGGCAGCAGGCCAGCTGCAGCCCCAAGGTCTGCAGCCTCTCGGGTGGAAGGTGCCCGAGATCCCAACCGCTGGGTGTGGGCCTGGAGAAAGCGTGTCATCATCTCCCTCGCACGCCGAGCCTCCTGGGGTGCAGTGGGCTAGGCGTCTGTCCCGACACCCATGTGGCGAGGCGCCCTCCTGTCTGTGCTGTGGGCTCATCTTGCTCTCCTGCCTTGAGGCTTCTGAGAGACCTAAGGATCTCCACTCCCTGTGGCTAGTGGAGTTCTCCAGCCATTTCTTGTCACTGGCATTTTTCCTCTTGTGAGAAATTAGCTGAGCTTCCTGGGCTCTTCGCCTGGGACCTGCTCGTCTGCATAGACAGTCAGCCTCCTCCATCCCTGAGAACAGGGCTGCCCCCCCAGCCTCCCACCTGCACGCCGACCAGAGATCGTCAGAGGTGCTCGCAAGTCGAGTGGTCCTGTGTGTGGAAGCAGAGTCCAGGGAATTGGCCTCCACGTGGCATTTTCCTGCAACACAGAGGGAGAGGGGAGGACGAGGACTGTGCTCCCAGGGAACAGCAGAGCACCCATCAGCCAGTGGTCAGGAGTCAGCCGGACAAACAGATCCACTGAGAGGCAAAAACAGGAGATGCAGGATTTGTCTCAGATATGACCTCACATAGTTGCAGGGGCTGCAAGTGGTCTCCGCAAGGCTGCTGTCTTCACATCTGATGCTGAAGCTTGAAGTCAGGACAGGCAGCTATGAAGGAAAGATGATACTGAGCGGGGGGAAATCAAGAACAAGCTGGAACCCATAAGCATGAGCTGGACCCCCATGCAGAGGCACTGACGTCTGCTGTCTCTATGTGGGCGGTATGGGTATCCTGCAGAAGCCGGGCCCTTTGTCATGAATCTAAACGCCGACTCCTGGCCCAGAAATCAGAGCAGAGGTGCTGAGGGAGGAGTCAGGGAAAATCCTACCACTTTGGGCAGATGAGTCAGCAGATCAGTAACAACTTGCACGTCCTACACGTCTGCTTCTTCCCTTCTGTCCAAAAATCTCCCCTGTGCCCTGCTGCGGAGAGATCGGAACAGCCCTGCCTTCACTTCTGGGGACACTGAATGTCTGGTTTTTGACTTATGACCAAGGTGAAGGCAATGAGGTGTGTGATGCCCTGTCTGAGGTCTGAAACTCTCCTGGCAAGCCTCAGGGATCTCTTCTTTGCTGGTGGATTGCAACGGCCTTACCAGTTTTGAGAAGCCTGGCTGGCATGGCCCCCGGCCCCTTTCAGTGAGTTCTCCTGAAGCCAAGTTTCCTCACACAGGTCTCGGCAGTTCAATCCAGAGATTCAGTGCAGTCCATGTGGACAAAGGCTGGGCCCCGGTGTACAGATCCTGTGTCTCAGAGCTATGCTTTTGCCCTGCGCTCTCTTTCTTTCCTTGCACTGGATCTTCTGGCTTTAAATAAAAGCCTTAACATGAGGCAGGAGGAGAAGGGGAGGACAGAGGATGAGATGGTTGGATGGCATCACCGACTAATGGGCATGAGTGTGAGCAAGCTCCGGAGGTTGGTGATGGACAGGGAGGCCTGGTGTGCTGCAGTCCATGGGGTCGCAGAGAGTCAGACACGACTGAGCGACTGAACTGAACTGAACTGAATTGAACACGAGTATATTCTGTGGAGTCTAGGGAATCCTTTCTGATATCTGAACTGAGGCAAACAGTGTAACCAACCTTGCTGAAAACATGCAAGAAAGATCAGTCTGGGAAATGTGGGTCAGCCTAATTGACACGTGGTGAGGTCACCAAAGCGTCCATGGGCCTCATTGCTCTGTGGCCGCCATCTTGGTATAGGAAGGCTTGCTCTTGGCATTGGTAACAAGGATGGCAGACCTAGGTCTTTTTAAAGACATCATTCCACAGATGCCTGGGGAAACCAGAGCAAATGAATTCTTAGACGAAACAGACTTGTTGATTTCTTCAGACTCTCCCTTCCTGTGATTCTGTGGCTAAAAACCCTGTGGTTTCCTGCTAGCTTCCAACACTAACAGATAGAGAATGCAGAAGGTCTGCTTCCTTCTGGGAAGGACCCTCTGGAAAGAGCCAGGAAGACATAGATGAGAAAACTAGACCTGCCAAGAGGGAGTTACAACATGGCAGATTTTGGCTCCATCGATGGGAGGACTTTATAATATTGAAGGCAAAGTGTCCAACAGCTGAAGGGATTGACTTGTGAGAAACGGAGTCCAACTTTTTGACTTGTTAGCTTTAGGCAGAGATTTAATAATATCCTTCCCTCCTTTCCTTTCTCCCTTCCTGCCTTCCTCCCTTCTTTCTTTCCTTCAGTGAGTCTGAACACTCAGTTATTTTCTATGAATGTAATCAGTCTGTCAACAATTATTGAATACTTACGATGTTCCAAGTGCTGTGCTGGGCTCTGGAATCACAGCCCAGCAGAGTAGGTAGTTGTGGGTTATTGACTGCTTGCTGTGTGCTAGACACTGCTTGAGTTGCTAGAGTTTAGAACCTAGGATAGAAGACTGTCTGGGACTGGTGTTGAGATTCTTCAGTTCTAAGCCATGATTCTTTAGTGAACTCCCCTATTTGTGAGTTTCATCCTGCTTGGCTCTACCAGCCATGATCCCTTGACTCAAAGGACCCACACGGCTTCTGTTGCCACTAAGATTGTTTTTGTTTGGCTGGGTCCAGGAAGGCTGGGATGTTCTGGGCTGTGACCTCATTGTTGATTATCATTTTTTTAAAGCTTCTCTCTCCCTTCTGTAGGCTGGGTCAGAGCCGGAGACAGCAGGGTGGCTATGTGAAGTAAACTCCAGGCAGCATTACTGTCATCTTGAACACCCAAACAATGGGTCACACGCCCGCAGCTCGTGTCTTCTTGGCGTCCTGGCTGAGCCTCAGCTTTTCCATTTTTATCTGCCATTTGAGATAGGAAGGCATTGGAAACAGCTGATCTGTGAAATCTACAGTGTAAAATCCATGCAGAGAGAGAGGAGACAAATTTATGAGCAGTCCAATCTTAGCCCTCGGGAAAAGACCAGAAAATACGTTTAGTCTGACATTTGAAAATCTGATATGATCCAGATGCCATCAGTTCAGCACCCAACTCTCCCCAAACACTATCCAAGACCTGGCGGGGGATGGTGGCCCAGGGTAGGACACGCGGGTGGGGGAGACCACAGGGACAGCCGTTCCTCAGGTGCAGCTGGATTTCACCCCATGGATGTGCCTTGCACTGTGTCCCAATTTACAGGGGTGAGACTGTCTCTAAAGGACGCTTTAGCAAATGAGATGATGCTCGAGAGAGAGTGTGTGTACCACACTGCAGACCGCTCTTGACAGAAGTGTTCTGCTAATACGCAAGAATGGGGCAGACAGAAATGCAGGTCTTGGCTGCCCATAGAGAGGCGGCGGGGCTGGATTCCCAAACAGAGAATTCTCACTGCCTGCGGGACTTTCCGTTAGGACTTGTGTTCCTTTATGTGTTCGGAAGGCTGTTCATTCAGACGGTTTGGGGCATAGATGTCTAGGTCAACTCTGCAATGCTTGGAGGATGGACGTCATTGTGAACGCCCCTTGAATGAATGCATTGAGGAGGTTGGAAAGGGCTTGGAGGAAGTCTGTGAAAGTTTGTCTTAAGTTAGAACTACACTTTTTAGTATTTTTTTTTTGTTTAATGCTTATTGAAGTATGATTGATTTAAAATTGTGTTAGTTTCAGATGTACATCAAAGCTCTTCAATTATACATATATATGTAAATACATTCCTTTTTTACATGCACTTCCGTTATAGGTTATCATAAAACATTGAGTATAGTTCCCTGTGCCATACTCTAGGTCCTTTTTGATGATCTATTTTATGTATACCAGAGTGTGTATTTTGATCCCAAACCCCTAATTTATCCCTCCCTTGCCCCTTAAGACTGAATTCAGTGTGCCTGGTTCTGGGTTGGCCACAGGTGTGATGGAGATTGAATTGTAATCCAAAGTCTGCGGCTTATTCTCTGTGTGAACCTGGACAAATTTCTATGTATTCATGGAAGGAAGGGCTGGATTAAACATTCCCCAGAGAAGCCAATGGCAACCCACTCCAGTACTCTTGCCTGGAAAATCCCATGGACGGAGGAGCCTGGTAGGCTGCAGTCCATGGGGTCACTAGGAGTCAGACACGACTGAGCGACTTCACTTTCACTTTTCACTTTCATGCATTGGAGAAGGAAATGGCAACCCACTCCAGTGTTCTTGCCTGGAGGATCCCGGGGACGGGGAATCCTGGTGGGCTGCCATCTATGGAGTCACACAGAGTCGGACACGACTGAAGCGACTTAGCAGCAGCAGCAGAGATTTTCAGCACTAAGAGTCTATGATGGAAATTGGACATGCGTTATAAAATGGAGATTGTGCCTGAGCCATTTAAACAGAATCTCCCAATAGTCACACAGCTGGAAGAAAGTGAAGAAATCTTCGATATCCTACCCAGCCTCCCTGCTTTCTGAGCAAAAGCATTCCTGGAATAACCAACTTTCTGATACAAATATAACCATGCTGAGAACCAAGTCATCAGCCACAAAGAGCTTAACTTCAGGTGTTTAAGGCTTCCCTGCATTCCTGTTAAAAAAGGCTGTGCTCTTGGCTCAAAATATTGCTGTAAGTTTTAAATGACATTTGCATATTATTGCAAAAGGCCCCCTCAGCAACTAAGTAAGTAAATTAATTATAACAACTGACTCTGGTAGCACTCCCACCCAGCAGTGACATCACCCCTGGAGAGCACAGACTCGAGCTTGTCAACCAATCAAGATAATTGTGCTCTTGACCGGGAAGGATAAATGTGCTATTGAAGACATTTGTTAGTTACTCAGCTCGGACTGTGTGGAGAGGCTAGGAAACAGTTTCAAAGAGAAAGCTGAAGTGAGTTCCCTGGGTCGGGCATTTGAGTATTAATTTTTTATTTTGTATGAGATGGGGTGGGGCAGAAGTATTCACCCAAAACTGGAAACCTTGCATCATGAGAGTCTGCAGGATCTGCTATGTAGAGTCTCCTGTATTTTTTGGGCTCTTTCCCTTCCTTATAATCAGTCAGTTCAGACACTCAGTCATGTCCAACTCTTTGCGACCTCACACACGGCATCACACCAGGCTTCCCTATTCATCACCAACTCCTGGCGCTTACTCAAACTCATGTCCATCAAGTCGGTGATGCCATCCAACCATCTCATCTCCTTTTGTCCCCTTCTCCTCCTGCCTTCAATCTTTCCCAGCATCAGGGTCTCTTCTAATGAGTCAGCTCTTCGCATCAGGTGGCCAAAGTATTGGAGATTCAGCTTTAGCATCAGTCCTTCCAATGAATATTCAGGACTGATCTCCTTTAGGTTAGACTGGTTGGATCTCCTTGCAGTCCAAGGGACTCTCAAGAGTCTTCTCCAACACCACAGTTCAAAAGCATCAATTTTTGGCCCTCAGCTTTCTTTATAGTCCAACTCTCGCATCCATACATGACTACTGGAGAAACCATAGCTTTGACTAGATGGACCTTTGTCAGCAAAGTAATGTCTCTGCTTTTTAATACACTGTCTATGTTGGTCACGACTTTTCTTCCAAGGAGCAAGCGTCTTTTAATTTCATGGCTGCAATCACCATCTGCAGTGATTTTGGAGCCCAAGAAAATAAAGTCTCTTACTGTTTCCATTGTTTCCCCATCTATTTGTCATGAAGTAATGGGACCAGATGCCATGATCTTAGTTGTTTGAATGTTGAGTTTTAAGCCAACTTTTTCACTCTCTCTTTTCATTTGCATCAAGAAGGTCTTTAATTCCTCTTCACTTTCTTCTTTAAGGGTTGTGTCATCTGTATATCTGAGGTTATTGATATTTCTCCCGGCAATCTTGATTCCAGCTTGTGCTTCATCCAGCCCAGCATTTCGCATAATGTACTCTGCATTTAAGTTAAATAAGCAGGGTGACAATATACAGCCTTGACGTACTCCTTCCCCAATTTGGAACCAGTCTGTTGTTTCATGTCCATTTCTAACTGTTGTTTCCTGACCTGCATACAGATTTCTGAGGAGGCAGATCAGGTGGTCTGGTATTCCTATCTCTTGAAGAATTTTCCACAGTTGGTTGTGATTCACACAGTCAAAGGCTTTGGTGTAATCAATGAAGCAGAAGTAGATATTTTTCTGGAATTCTCTTGCTTTTTCTATGATCCAGTGGATGTTGGCAATTTGATTACTGGGTCCTCTGCCTTTTCTAAATCCAGCTGGAACATCTGGAAGTTGACAGTTCACGTACTGTTGAAGCCTGGCTTGAAGAATTTTTAGCATTATTTTGCTAGCATGTGAGATGAGTGCAATTGTGCAGTAGTTTGAACATTCTTTGGCATTGCCTTTCTTCAGAATTGGAATGAAAACTGACCTTTTCCAATCCTGTGGCCATTGCTGAGTTTTCCAAATTTGCTGGCATGTTGAGTGCAACACTTTCACAGCATCATCTTTTAGGACTGGAAATAGCTCAACTGGAATTCCATCACCTCCACTAGCTTTGTTCATAGTGATGCTTCCTAAGACCCACTTGACTTCACATTCCAGGATGTCTGGCTCTAAGTGAGTTATCTGGTTATCTGGATATCATGGTTATCTGGGTCATGAAGATCTTTTTTTGTATAGTTATTCTGTGTGTTCTTGCCACCTCTTCTTAGTAGCTTCAGCTTCTGTTAGGTCCATACCTTTTCTGTCCTTTATTGTGCCCATCTTTGCATGAAATGTTCCCTTGGTATCTCCAATTTTCTTGAAGAGAACTTTAGTCTTTACTATTCTATTGTTTTCCTCTATTTCTTTGCATTGATCACTGAGGAAGGCTTTCTTATCTCTCCTTGCTATTCTTTGGAACTCTGCATTCAAATGGGTATATCATCTTTCCTTTTCTCCTTTGCCTTTAGCTTCTTTTCTTTTCTCAGCTATTTAGAAGGCCACCTCAGACAGCCATTTTGCTTTTTTGCATTTCTTTTTCTTGGGGAAGGTCTTAATCACTGCCTCCTGTACAGTGTCACAAACCTCCATCCATAGTTCATCAGGCACTCTATCTATCAGATCTAGTCCCTTAAATCTATTTCACACTTCCACTGCATAATCATAAGGGATTTGATTTAGGTCATACCTGAATGGTCTAGTGGTTTTCCCTACTTTCTTCAATTTCAGTCTGAATTTGGCAATAAAGAGTCCATGATCTGAGCCACAGTCAGCCCCCAGTCTTGTTTTTACTGACTGTATAGAGCTTCTCCATCTTTGGCTGCAAAGAGTATAATCAATCTGACTTCAGTATTGTCCATCAGGTGATGTCCATGTGTAGAGTCATCTCTCGTGTTGTTGGAAGAGGGTGTTTGCCATGACCCATGCGCTCTCTTGGCAAAACTCTGTTACCATTTGCCCTGCTTCGTTTTGTACTCTAAGGCCAAATCTGTCTGTTACTCCAGGATCTCTTGACTTCCTACTTTTGCATTCCAGTCCCCTATAATGAAAAGGACATCTGTTTTTGGTGTTAGTTCTAGAAGATCTTGTAGGCTTTCATAGAACCCTTCAACTTTAGCTTCTTCAACATTACTGGTTGAGGCATAGACTTGGATTTCTGTGGTATTGAATGGTTTGCCTTGGAAACGAACAGAGATCATTCTGTCATTTTTGAGATTGAATCCAAGTACTGCATTTCAGACTCTTTTGTTGACTATGAGGGTACTGCATTTCTTCTAAGAGATTCTTGCCCACTGCTGCTGCTGCTGCTAAGTCGCTTCAGTCGTGTCCGACTCTGTGCGACCCCAGAGATGGCAACCCACCAGGCTTCCCCATCCCTGGGGTTCGCCAGGCAAGAACACTGGAGTGGGTTGCCATTTCCTTTTCCAATGCATGAAAGTGAAAAGTAAAAGTGAAGTCGCTCAGTCGTGTCCTACTCTTAGCGACCCCATGGACTGCAGCCTACCAGGCTCCTTTGTCCATGGATTTTCCAGGCAAGAGTACTGGAGTGGGGTGCCATTGCCTTCTACGTTCTTGCCCACAGTAGTAGATATAATGGTTATCTGAGTTAAATTCACCCATTCCAGTCCATTTTAGTTCACTGATTCCTAAAATGTCGATGTTCACTGTTGCCATCTCCTGCTTGACCACTTCTAATTTAACTTGATTCATGGACCTAACATTCTGGGTTCCTACGCAATATTGCTCTTTATAGCGTCAGACTTTACTTCCACCACCAGTCACATCCACAACTGGGCCTTGTTTTTGCTTTGGCTCCATGTCTTCATTCTTTCTGGAGTTATTTCTCCACTGATCACCAGTAGCATATTGGGCACCTACTGACCTGGGGAGTTCATCTTTCAGTGTCCTACCTTTTTGCCTTTTCATACTGTTCATGGAGTTCTCAAGGCAAGAATACTGAAGTGGTTTGTCATTCCCTTCTCCAGTGGACCACGTTTTGTCAGAACTCTCCACCATGACCTGTCCGTCTTGGGTGGCCCCACATGGCATGACTCATAGTTTCATTAAGTTTCCTAATCATAGCAATTACCATTTGTACTTTATTTATATATTAGTCTCTGCTTTTGAAAGGATTTGTGGTGGCTTGTGTGTGCATTCAATTCAACAGGACAGAATAAATAGATAAGGACAGAGAAAAAAATAAGCTTAGGGAGCAAGATAAAACCAAAAGTAAAGTTAATTTACAAAGCATGTAGGCAATTGCAAAAGTGAAACTCTCTGAGCTTCCCAGTAGCCAATGTAAAGAAGGAACAGGGTTGGTCATCAAATTCACTGTATCCTTAGAATAAAAGTGTTCCAGCTGGACAATCAATAGATCCTCCTGGTCATTGTCATTAAACCTGGAGTTCAGGATTTTCATCTTTAAGAGGCAAGTAAATACCTGGAGATAAGATGTCTGCATCGATCATAGGGACAGTGCCAAATGTTTGACTATCAAGAAAATGTAATCTAGGACTGACTTTTTTGGTTAAAAAAAGAATTGCTTAAACCAGAACTATGCCTGAGTGGAGGCCCTTTCACAGCTGCAGAAAGGTGAGCTGAAGGAGACCCTGAGCAGAGCCAAGATTTTCCTGAAAAAAAAAATATATATATATATACATATATATAAACTGTTTTGGACAAAGGGGAAATCACGTGCCTGGTGTTCTAGGTCCTAGAGCTTCAGGGCTTTAACCCTGGCGGTGGGTCAGAATGACCTAGGGGAATCCCCATAGGGGAATTCTCATATGTCCCCAGAGACGGGGACCACTGCTCAGAGCATGAGGTTTTGGGGAGGAAAAACCAAGAGCAATAAATCACTGGCCACAACCACACTAGTAAGCTGTGCTGAATCTGACTGTGAGTGACAGGAGGTCCCGTGAACACGGAGGAAAAGTGCAGCTGCCGCCAGCGAGGCTGTTGAGCTGCTGCATCAGATCGCGGGAACTCAGCCAGTGAGTCTCGGAGGACCCCTGCCCACAGGAGTCCCTGAACCCTTGCACACAGGGCCCTGCAACTCGCAATTCTGGAGGCTGACTAGCCATCCTTCCTGGTTCACCCAGGCTAACCCAGTGAACAGTGCTCAGGGCTCTTGTTGCTGAATCGAGGGACGTCCCAAGCAAACTGGGATGCGTTGGTCACCCCAATGCTTTGGTGTCTTCTCAGTACAGGATCAGAGAGTGGAAAGAGTGACCTGGCCAACAAGAGTCGGGCCCGAGGCTCAGCGGGCTTTGACCCCCTGTGGATGTTTATCTGCGGCTTCCTTTCTAGTTGGGCTCTCAGATGCAGGGTCCTCTCCCCGCCTTGTTCCCATCTCCCTGAGACATTTCTGTGTTTGTTCCAGATTCCAGCAGTGACCCAGCCATAGCTCTGGAGCCTCGGGGGCCTGGGAGGAAGTGGAACTTCCCCAAGTCTGAAGAGCTGCTCTGTCCAACCCTGGAGGACCACGGCTTTCCTCCAAAGTCAAGACACTGGGTTTTAAGACTCACTGCCTTTTGCCTGGAGCCACTGTCCTTGAAAGGCAGGTGGGCAACCCCTGGAGTACAGATGAGACCGACTGGGCCCTGGGCCCTGGGCCCTTTGCTGTAGTGCTTGTACTTAGATGAATGTCTCCTCTAGCAGCAAAACAGAAAGGATAAGGGACTAATAATAACAGTGTGTATACACCATTGGGGGATGCCTGGGAAATCCCACGGACAGCGGAGCCTGGTGGGCTACAGTCTGTAAGGTCGAAGAGGCGGACATGGCTAAAATGCAGACTGAGCTGCAGCAGCAGCGTGAAGAAGACACCAACACACAACTGCCACTTCTGAAGGGCTGGGAGCAGAAACAGGAAGTCAGGGGCAAGAGCAGGGCATGTGCGTGCCCCTGCACTTGGCACCACCAAGGGGTGAGCTGACCACTTAGCCACCCGTCCTGCCCACCCCCTGCACACACCTCGGCCTTCACCCTGTATAGGGAACCAGTTCATCCCTGCGTGGGGAGCGATCGAACAAGGATATTGTTTACTGTTCTCGCTCCCCCCACTGCGGCCCCAGCAAAGCCTTGCCTGAATTCCAGTCCAGCCTCATATTAATTTCTACTGAGTTAGGAGACCAAGAATCCTGGTCGCTAACACAAATACTGAGATGACACGGGAGCCCCACAGGCAGATGGGGCCCGGCTAGCAGGGCTTCCTGGGGGCAGTCACCTGCTTGGATGGGTCTGTGCCTGGTTAAATGTTCTGCAGTCTTGAAATCCTTAATAACTTTTGAACAAGGGGCCCTGCAATTTCCCTTTATGCTGGAGTCTGCAAATTCTGTGACCAGTCCTGCCCGCCCCGATTGGCTCTTGCTGCTTTTGCCAGAGGCGAAAACTGACAATAAAATGGGAAATCTTCCCCAAGGGACTCACAACCTGAGATTCCTGGCCTAGTTTCGGAACCTCTCAATGGAATTTCCTAGGGGCACAGCCCCCAAGTCTGCCTTTTAGGAGGGGTACCTGGGTGATTCTGCTGCATGGTGAAGAGTAGGCTCCAGTATTTTAGAGTGGAATTTTAAGTTAAAATAAATAAAGGGGGATAAGAAAGGGCAGCCGCTGTGGGAGGTAAGCACCTGCTGGAGCCACTGACTCAGGCCAACTTTGAGGCCCCCACCCTGATCCACAGTGCCCTCACTTGGCCCTGGCTATGGCAACTTATCCCTCTTGTGTGATCACTGCCTGAAATTATGAAAAAAGTCTCTATGTCGCCATCCCTGTGAGCAAGTTCTCTGAGGCCTGGGCCTACTCTCTGCCCACGTTTCAGCCTCTACTACCCTTTGCAGCCAGGCCAGACTTCCCAGCAAGAAACCCCAGATCCGTTCTTTCTGGAGCCTCACACCCCTGCCTGCACCCCTCTTGGGTCTCAGGGCTTCCCAGATGCCCCGCTCCTGACCAGCCTCTCCAGCTGCTCCACCCCTTGTTTGCTCCTGCGTTTGCCTGACCTCAGCCCATGGTCCTCAGAGGACTCCTTCTGGAACTCGAATGGAAGACTCCAGGGCAAAGAGTCACCTGTCCCCTCCTGGGCTGACCTGTGAGTCCTCCTGATGTCTTCGTCAGATGGAGAAAATGATGCCCCTAGGCAAGTCTCACAAGAGTAAAATCCATGCAGCAGGTCTTCCTGGCTTCGGGCATGGCTGGATCCAGGCGGTCTCTCCGTCTCTTTCTTCCTGTTTCCTCTGTGAGTGCTTAGAGTTGCGTCTTTGCATGCCAGAGGAAAGGCATGCTGACCAGCACTTCTCCCCCTATTATAGGCAGAAAGGAATTTGCCTGGCACAGTCTGCCTCCTCTGGGGTCTCTCATTTTCTGATGTTGACATCCGGTGATGGTGTGCTGGTCGATGTTTAAAAACCGTCTCTCACCAGGGGAGTGGGGAGGATGCCTTGACTTCTTGGATTTACTGGTTTCTGGGATGTAAATACTGTCATGGTGACATATTTGAAGCTAATACTGTATCTGTCAACACGGAGTTGGGAAGAGATACCCAGTAGCACACCATTATGTAGCATTTCCAGATACCGTATTTGTGAATAACCTCAGGCACGTAGATAATCATAAAAGGTGATAAGACAATTAATAAAAGGATGAATTTTGAGGATCCATTACTTTTTCTTTTAATGTAATTCAAGTATTAACTTATATCATTTAGTTTTAATAATGAATATGCTTAACAAACAGCTATCAAGATTCCTGAATTATTATTTTTTAATTTATTTTTTATTGAAGGATAATTGCTTTATGAATTTTGTTGTTTTTTGTCAAACCTCAACCTGAATCAGCCACAGGTAGACATATATTCCCTCCCTTTTGAACCTCCCTCCCATCTTCCTCCCCATCCACCCCACTAGGTTGATACACAGCCCCTGTTTGAGTTTCCTGAGCCAGACAGCAAATTCCCATTGGCTATCTATTTTACATATGGTAATATAAGTTTCCATGTTACTCTTTCCATACATCTCACCCTTTCCTCCCCTCTCCCCATGTCCATAATTCTATTCTGTATGCCTGTTTCTCCATTGCTGCCCTGTAAGTAAATTCTTCCAAACCATTTTTCTAGATTCTGTATATGTGTGTTAGAATACAATATTTATCTTTCTCTTTCTGACTCACTTCACTCTGTATAATAGGTTCTAGGTCCATCCACCTCAGAACTGATTCAAATGCATTCTTTTTTATGGCTGAGTAATATTCCATTGTGTATATGTACCACAACTTCTTTATCCATTCATCTGTCAATGGGCATCTAGGTTGCTTCCAGTTCCTGAATTATTTTTAACGTTCTGGTCATGCCATGTGGCATGGGGATTTTAGTTCCCTAATCAGGGATTGAAACCATGCCCCCTGCATTGGAGGCTTGGAGTCTTAACTACTGGACAGCCAGGGAAGTCCCAAGATTCCTGAGGTTTAACCATCGGGTCTCATGAGGTGGTGCCAGCTGGCTCTAGTATATGGCTGATTCTAGAACTGGGCCAAGTGATGAAACGTGCTATGATCAACTTAGAACATCTGCTAAGGCTCAAGATGGAAGATGGGTGGCAGGCATGTCACAAGTTTACCTGTCCTAGAATGTCAGTGATTTTCAAAAAGAATGTTTGTTTTTTAACAGCAAAGTGCCTGGGATCCCTGGGGAGGACCACCTCGATTTTCCCCCTGTTTATGGTGCTCTGCGCTGGGGGCTGACTGCATCTCGTCAGCATTGCCAAAGTCAGGAGAGAAGGGCGTGGGAGCCCCCTGGCGAGGCATTTCTCAGTTCTATCCCAGGGTGCTAAAAGCCCCATTATTGCCGCACATCACAGAAAAGCCAACCACTGGAGTGTGGGCGTAACTGTTTTCCAGCTTCTTTTGCTTGCGAAGAAGTAGTCTTCAAGGTCAGAATTGCACAATTTCGTATCTCATTAAGACTTTCTGCATCGGCTTTCCTATTTCCCTTTTGCTTTCCCTGGTGGAATTTGCCAGCATCTGAGCAGCTCTTGGGGCGGGGCTGGTTCTCAAAGGAACCAGGCAACAGCTGCCTCCGTGGAAGCATGACTGGTTAACATGGCTTCCTAGGTGTCTAAACGTCTCTTACCGAACCGTCAGCATTCGGTCTGATTTGGCGCAGCGGCCGTGACTTGAGGACTTTCTGGTGTTGACTCAGGAGGTGGAAACGCCTCCCTGGGAACCAGGGACCAGGGCTGCTCCACCCACCGCCCTTTGCTGTCCCCGTGAGAATCTGTACATGGCAGGTGCTTGTCAAACCTTCATCCTAAATGGATCCGTTGCAGGGTGTGAGTCACAGTGGAGAGATAATCATTCTTACCAACAGATTTAATTTTCAGTTCTTTATCGAGTTGCAATTTGCATACAGTAAAATACATATGTCAGAAGGGTATAGCTCAACCCTTTTTTGCATATACCCAGGTAAATATCCATGTGACCAACGCCCAGTTGGGATGTAGTGCGTATGCTTCACCCTAGAGGCTTCCGTGTGTCCTTTTCCAGTCATGCCAGCTCCCCCAGCAGCAACCCCTGCTCTGACCTTGTCTTAGCTTGGGCTGCCATAGACTGAGTAGCTTAAACAACAGAAATTGACTTTCTCATGGTTACTTTCCCATGGAGGTTGGAAGTCCGGGAGGAAGGTTCCAGCTGATTCAGACAGCTACCTTCTCACCGTGTCCTAACACGACCTCCTCTTTGTACCGGCAGATGGACAGTGAGCCCTCCTGTGTCTCTCCTTAAAAGGACAGGAATCTTCTAGGATCAGGGTCCCTCTCTCAAGATCTTATTTAACCTAATCACTTCCATAGAGGCCCCATCTCAAATACAGCCACTCTGAGGGCTATGGATTCAACATAACAATGGGGAGAGAGGTACAGGCATTCAATCCACATTGACTAGCATTGCTGGTTCTAGAGCTTCAAACAGATGGAATCAAATGGTACATGCTCCTTTGCAACTGGCTGCTTTTTCTCAGTGTAATGTTCTGGAGATTCATCCACGCTGTGGTATGCATCAGTGAAGTGTTCCTTTTTATTGCTAAATGGTATTCCATTGTATGAGTAGATTAGTTGTTTATCCACTCTCCTAATGATGAACATTAGGATTGTTTCCAGGTTGCCAATAGATATTTATTCTGTTTAGGGCATTATGTTAGCTATTTAAAAATGTAAAGTATGTCCCTGCCCATTAGGAGCTTATGCTCAGGGTCTGTGCTTGAAAATTAGCTAAGAATGTACCAACCTATCAAACAAAGTAGGACTCTGTTACTCACTGAACAAAGACTGACTCAGGGACTCAAAAGAAAGGAGATTTTTGAGGAACATAAAACTCTGTTTGTAAATACATACACGCAGAAAAGAGCCAACTTCAAAAAGCAGCCAGAGAAATAAAAGCAACTTCAAGTGAGGTTGGAGCTGGCAGGTCATCGGGCTGGCAGCACGGGTACCTCAGGGAGCCTCAGGATGCTTCACTGCCTGTGTTATAGGCCAAAGAGTTTCATGAAGCAGAAACAGGGTGAAAACATTCCCCTCGGAACAAAGCTGGCTCCTGCTTTGTTTTTGTGGTTTCCTCCAAGAGGGCGGGGGGAATGTCTGGGCTCTGAAGGACAGCCAGCACCACGTCCATGGCCGGGAAGCCTCTCTGTGGCCAGGCGTGGAAGCTGCAAGTGGCAAGAAGGCAGGGTGGACAAAGGGGAATTGGGCCTGGGTCCCAGTTCGGGGTCTAGAGGGTGCACACTCACCTTCTCTGGCCCAAAGGTGGATCTGAGTAGGTCAACAGCGGGCTAGCAGCAGTGACCATGCCAAGGGCAGGGATGGGCAGCTGGGTCTTGACAGCCCTCCAAAGGGACTGCAGGCCTGCCGGGAGTCTGTGAGCAGAGCTGCTAATACCTGTCCGTGAGTCTGAGTGTTGCGGTCTTGCATGCCCTTATAAGCCTTCGGAAGCTTATAAGTCCTGCCCCACCAAGTTTCATCTGACGCCCTGGGTCTTGCCTTTCCCTGCCCAGTCATATAGCAGATGGAGTTAAAGTGACCTCAGAGTTCATGGGCTTCCCACGTGGCGCTGGTGGTAAATTAGAACCCACATGCAGGTTCGATCCCTGGGTTGGGAAGATCCCCTGGAGGAGGGCATGGCAACCTACTCCAGCCCTCTCGCCTGGAGAATCCCATGGACAGAGAAACCTGGTGGGCTACAGTGCATAGAGTCACAGTCAGACACGACTGAGCGACTTGCATGCACACACAGAGCTCCCTAAGTGTTTGGAGGTGAAAGGGTGACAGAATGGGTAAGTTTGGGAGATTTTAGGAGAGTCACCCAATGAAATCTCCCAGCCATTGTTCTGTGACCATGTTGGTGGTAACTATCCATTTCATATCAATAATATCATATAATGTTAATGCTCTGCCTGCTTGGGTTTTCAACTTTCTTACATTTTTTCATTGTAAGGACAAAAGCCATGGTTAAAAACACTGAGAAAAAAAACAAAAAAGCTTCCTAGTAGCCCCTCCTCACAGATATTTTCATGCTTATCTCACCTTCCAATTCATATTTTATACAACGTCTTTTTTATATACTTTTCCCCTTAACACTTTATTTATTTATTTACGTTTGACTGCTCCGGGTCCTCGCTGTCGCGTGCGGGCTTTCTTTAGCTGTAGCAAGCCTGGGCGATTCTCTAGGAGCTGTGTATGGGCTTTCCTTGCGAGGCTTCTCTTGTTTCAGAGCACAGGCTCTAGGGCGCACGGGCTCTGTAGTCATGGCTCCCGGGCTCTAGAGCGCAGGTTCCATAGCTGTGGCACACAGGCTTAGTTGCTCCGCGGCATGTGGGATGCTCTCCACCCAGGGATCGAGCCCACGTCTCCTGCATTGGCAGGTGGATTCCACTGGGTCACCAGGGAAGCCATCTTCTCACAAGTTTACTTGAGCATTTCCATGTGGCTGCGATAGGCTTGACAATGATTATGCTTAATAGCTGCATGATATTTAGTGTTGCTGCTGCTGCTGCTAAGTCGCTTCAGTCGTGTCCGACTCTGTGTGACCCCATAGACAGCAGCCCACCAGGCTCCCCTGTCCCTGGGGTTCTCCAGGCAAGGACACTGGAGTGGGTTGCCATTTCCTTCTCCAATGCATGAAAGTGAAAAGTGAAAGTGAAGTCACTCAGTCATGTCCGACTCTTTGTGACCACATGGACTGCAGCCCACCAGCCTTCTCCATCCATGGGATTTTCCAGGCAAGGGTACTGGAGTGGGGTGCCATTGCCTTCTCCATATTTAGTGTTGATGTGCCATAATTTTCTATTGCTGGACATCTTGGTGTCCAGATTCTGCTATAGATAATAGCAATTGAGCAATTCATTTTAAAAGCATTTATACCCAAAGGTGTGCTTACCACAGCCCTTGAGGGAGGCCCAGGACTTGTGACATAGAACTGCATTCTGGTGAGTCCAAAGGAAATCAGAAACAGAGATGGGGGAGGGGGGTGGGAGGAGCAGGGGACTGTAGAAAGGATGTTTAAAATGTTAAAAAAGCAAAAAATGTATAAACACAAAAATTAAAAAAGCAAAAGGAAGTATAGTTTTCCTATAAATATCTAAGGTATAAGTGTCAAAGTTTTATTTTAACTCATTCATGAGAGAACCAGGTGTGTAAGATCATCTGATACATGGTTCGTGAAAGGAAAAAATGGGGAGTAAGGTCACTGAGTTAGTTACAAAACCGGTTATTTTTCCTGAAGGCAATAAAGCTACAAACTTTCATGTTATCTTCTCCATAAACAGAACATGATTTTTATCTCTACAGGAAAAAAAATCATTTGCACCACTACTGGATAAAAGCCATTTGTACCCTAATGGTTTTTAACAAATAAATAGCTAATTTTAAAGGCTTATAAAATATTGAATCAAGAATAAACAATCAATCAAAGTTATATCCTTCTAGAAGGTCTAATGCCCCTGAGGCATGTATTCTGTTTTGCATCTTTTTTTTTGCCTTATTTCTGACTTTCGGACATTGTTTTTCTGGAAAGGGGAGTCCATGGTGGTGTTAAGTGTCCCCTCCAGCTATTTCAGAACAGGCAGTACTGCTGGATTGCTCTCTGGAGCTGAAGCAGTGAGATGCACAGATGGCTGGTGAAGACAAAAAAGGAAGTTTGAATAACTAATGCCCTCCCACCAGGAATGGGCGGAGTGGAGGGCCCAGAGCCTGGAAGAGGGACAGAGGAGAGCCCTAGGGTTTGGCCAGAAGCCAGACCACCCCTAACCCCAGGGGTTCTGCTGCAAGGCTGCCTGGAGAGGACCTTAAAAGCTCAGCTGAACCTGTTCCTCTTATAGTTTAAGTGATCCCTTCCTTACGGAGTGGAGTTCTGCCTCGGTCCTTTTGAGCCTACAGATAGACAGTGAGCCCTCTTATATAAGTCTCTGTGACGCTGTTCACCGCCACCATGGCTACTTTCTTACCCCAAACATCCCTTAGTCCCCGAACCAAGAAGCCTGAGTGACCAGCGGCTCCTCTGGCTTTGTTCTTTCCCCTCCAGGCCCCAGCCTGACCATGGCATTGCTTCCTCTTCCTGTTCCAGAGCAGAACCTGGCTTATCCCAGCAGAGCTTCTGATTAAGGAAGTGGACTCCAGCAAAGGGGGAGGGGAGGGATGGACTGGGAGTTTGGGATTAGCAGGTGCAAACTATTATGTATAGGATGGAGAAACAACCTGTTGTATATCACAGGGAACTATACTCAATATCCTGTGATAAACAATAATGAGAATGTTATTGAGAAGAGAATATATATATATATCAAAGAAGCAGTCATTTTGCTGTACAGCAGAAATTAACACAACACTGTAAGTCAACTATACCTCAATAAAATAAAAAAATAAAGATAACAAAGGAAGAGGACTCCAGTTTGGGTGATGAACTCACCCTGGTATTCCTGGAACCTTCTGGATTGGGAAGCTGAAAATTTCCATGGCCCAGGCCACTTGGGACCGTTGGCCACCCTAAGTCCCGCCCGCCTTGTGTCTGAGCAGCTGTTAGTGCTGCTATTCCACCCCAAGTGGCTCTCTTAACTTTTCCCCTCTGTTCTCCTAGTCTTCACCTCATGTAATATCTCATTTAAATACCCTTTAATTCTTGATGCTGGAGCAAGTTCAGGGCTCGTACGAGTTCCCTGTGGGCTTCAACCTGGAAAAGAGATGGATACACGTTTTGCATTTTTTGTCTTCTAGCAAGGAGGTATTTGTGGAAGCCTCCAAGAAGACAGACAGAGTGGAATGGGATGTTTGTTTTCATGGCTCAGAAATGAATCCCATCGCCTTCTTTCAGTAAAGGACACAGAGTTGTAGAGTCTTGGGAAAGAAAAGATGTTCTGGTGGAGATCTGCAAAAGGAATACAGGCTCCTGAGTGGGGAACTGAGGTTGGGAGAGGAAGGTGGGCGGTGGGTGGACTCTTGGACAGTAAACGTCATGCTTGTTGATAGTCAGGGCTGTTTACATCTGGCGCTGTTTCCATACGCCCTCCCTAGGCACCTAGGGTCCTCAGAAAGACAGGTTAACAGTTGGCTGGAGGGAAGGGAGGCAAAGGGGCCTGTGTGGAATGGTCCAGGCTGAACTCTTCTCAGGGCTGAAGGCGCATAAGGGGGTATCACGCCCAACTCTGAAAATAAAATGTTATTGGCTCCAGTCTGAAGCTGTCACTTTCCACTGAGATGGAATATATTACTCAGAAGAGGAAGGCACCAAATATTACGCCGTCTGCCTTCAGGGACAGAAAAAACACCCACTTCTTATAAAAACACTTTTTTGGGATGAAGGATTTGATTTCAACTGATGAGTCATCCCTGTTTTCTTTTTTTTTTTAAATCACTTAGCCAAAAAATGAGGTTTTTTAAAAAGCATTTCTTGAAGCAAAATCTTCCATTACTTGGGTTTCTTTCGTCTGACAGAGAGGCATCCTGAGTGGTTATTTCCACAGGCCAAAAGCTGCCTCAGTTTGCATGAAAGATATTGTGGGACAAAATTCGTAACCATCAAGTTTCAGGCTCATCAGGAAAAAGCAACCTTAACACAGTATTTATGATCTAGAAGTGAGAAATGACCAAGAAACAGAAAAAACATTTTAAAGCCCACATTTCAATAAGCGTGTGTTTGAAAATGACACAGTGAATGGTCGGAAGGCAAAGGAGCTGGAGAGGGCTATGGACGTTGGAGCAGGAAGGACCATATGTCCTGGTCTGGCAAGGACAGTCCTGATTCAAGCTGAAAAAGCACCTACTTTCAAGGATGCCTTTTTCTGGACAGTGGGTTATAGAGAAAAAATAACAAGTGACGATGCTCTCTTACGCTAAGGAGTTTGAGGTGGTTTGTGCAGCGACAGACAAGCCGGATGCCAGGTACAGGCTGGTGAAGCGCCTCGAGGGCGCCCACGGATGACGTTCACGTTGCTGGCGCTTTTGCGTCATGCAGGCTCACTCTGTTGCAGCCGTCCTTTCATTCTGCTCCCCCTAGAGCTGCCCTCCTCCTGAGCCAGGACCCACTGTCTGGAATGCTCTCCCTTTCTTCCCACCTCCTCCGGATCCCATCCTAAAAAATCCTGGATCCCTCTAATAAACTCTTTGCTCTCTCATAGCCGCTTGTGAGATATTACACGTTCCAAAACTTGCCCTAGCCGCATTTCTGATCCTACATGCAGTTCTGAAACCTTATCAAGAGACCGGGGACTATCTCCCCTCCCCCTGAAGTTGTGCAGGAAGTTGTGACTGCACAGATGGTTCAGCATCTCACCTGCCCTCTCTCAGGACACACACCCTGGGGAAGCCCAAGCTGCGTGGAGAGGCAGTGTGGTGTGTTCCATCTGACACGTACAGCTGAGGTCCCGGAGGCAGGGGAGGGGGTGTTTCCTTCAAATGATTCCAGCATCCAGCTTTTACGCCACCCCAGCCAATGCCAGCCAGAGCTGCTGGATGACCGACACCTGTCCAGTGATCATCAACATCAGTCACATAGTCTATTGCCCCTAAGCCTGAGCGTCAGGATGGTTGTTGTGCAGCTACAGGTAATCAGAACACCACTGTATTTTTATTTCTTAAAACTGTCCCGAGTGCGATTCTACGTTTTTTCTTTTTCTTGTGATTAAACATTTTTAAATGATTTACTGAATATCTGCTTCTCTACCAAAGCTGTGAAATTCCACGAGAGCCAGGACCCTAAATACTTTGTTCATTGTCGCTTTTCCAGCACCTGATTGTGGCTGCAACACAGCAGATGCTCTGAGGTGTATTTATGGAATGAATGAATGAATGCCACAGCCTGAAAAATGCATGAGGAATGCCACCAAGGTGAGAATGAAAATCAGAACAGTTCCTGAAGATACACAGTTATTTTGGTAATCAGTTAAGTGGGGGAAGACATGCAGCTTACACAGGACATCTGTGGAGCTTGGATGTTGCTTTGTAATTTTGCATATGTCCACCATCCAATCACATTTGTGTGTATGCAGTCACACAGATCATCTCAACAAAAGCCTTTGATAATCTTTCGACACTGTTAAGAGGGTCAGAGTAGATTCTTGGTTCATACAACTTCATTAATGCATTTATCGAAGATTTAACGGCAATCACAGACCAAAAACAAGCATCATCCCCCGTAAGTGGGAAGGTGTTTGTCCAATTAAATTCCACAGAGGAAGAGTTGCTTGAAGATGGGTATATTCAAGCCAGTGAAGTGGGAGAGGTAAGGAGTTGTTGACAAGTGTTATTGCAAAACACTCAGCTGTTATTTTTGAGGCCAAGGGGCAGACTGAGGTCCCAGTGAGGGGAAAGCTACAATAGTGCTCATCTTTTCAAAAGGAAATAACTTCTCAGGAAAGGAGAAAAACAGAACGAAACACCAGTTTATCAATTTGTGATCACCGGGCAGAACTCAAGGTCCTGAGCAACCAGCTTGGCTTCAGGGAGATGGATTTGGGGCCAGGACCAGCTCACAGCCTCCCGCGAGAGCGACAGGCTGGGTAAACAATTGCACAGCAACGAGTGACTCTGCTGGGGCTTCTTGGGTGTTTGACTGCAGGTGAATAAATCAAATGCCTGTTCAAAGAACGGAGCCTGAGAAGGCTTTTATAAACATCTCCTACTGCTGGGGGAGAAGCTCATACAATCTTGTGAGTTGGAATGACTCACACGTCGCATAGCTCCAACTGGTCATCCTTCCGTGTGTCCTGGCCAGAGCCCTCTTCCACCCTCCCTCTGGTTCATTTTCCCCAGTGATAGCATCTCCATTCTCCTTTGAGGAGGCAGAATGGTGGACACGAGTCACCAAACTGGGGAGGACTCCTATCCTCACTGTGATTAACTGCTGCCACACACATCCTTTTCATTTTTTACAAATATTTTATGTGTTAGGCTGCGCCAGGACTCAGTTGCGGCACATGGGATCTTTAGTTGCGGTGTACCAGGGCCTCCTGCATCGGGAGCTTGGAGTCTTAGCCACTGGACCACCAGGGAAGCCCCACTCCTTTCTTTTTAAGCCCAGGATTCTGTCTATCCCATCTGCAGGGCAGCAGACTGATGGTATGTTCCCTTCCTCTGAATTCACCAGTTGAAATTCACCCCCCTGGGTGATGGGGCAGGGAGGAGGGGCCTCTGAAAGGCCATTCGGGTTCGTGTCCTTAAATAAGGGACCCCAGATTCCTCCCGTGGCCCCTTTCTGCCATGTGAGGACACTCCAAGGAAACAGCAATCCGAGACCCAGAAGACGTCTCTCATCAGCACCTGACCGTGCTGGCCCCCTGATCTCGGACTTCTCGCCTCCAGGACTGTCAGAAATAAATGTCTGTTACTTGTAAGCCACCCACTTCATATTTTGTTATAGCACCCGGAGCCAAGACGCACAGAAACTCTGTCCTTGGCAAATGTATCGTGTTCTCTCTTCCCCTTGTAACTCTGCCCTGAAGTACCCTACTCTCCCCCCTCCCATACATCCCATGTAACTACTTTTGACTAGTACCCTCTCTAGAGTCAGTTCAGACATTGTGCTAGAGGTTGGGGGCACTCACCCTGAATCCCTGTTAGCTGAGCAAGACACCTGTCCCCCAGGGGCTATGAGCATTAGCTTCTAACAGCTCAAAGCCAAATCCTTCCCCAAGATTCACCCTCTGCCAAAAGGGGTTTCTTCCATAGAATTATATGGGAGGCTAGGCATCCTAGCCCTGGGATGCAGCTTCCAGCCAGTGACGGCAGGTAAGAGTACAGAAGTCTGTCCTCTTTGGCTGAGAGACAGCTCTGGTGTAATTCCCACTCCCTCCGGAGAGTCCCCTGGGACGAGAGCTAGACTCCAACAGGAACCCAACTTGGTCTCTTGTTCTATCTCACTCCCCTCATTTCTTGACAGGCTTCTTCAGATCTCTCTCAATAAGTCACTTGTACAAGATTTCCCCTCCCAGGCTCTGCTTTGAGGGAGGCCAGCCCAAGCAAACACTGTCTCTTCTGGAGAGAACTTTCCTGACCATTTTCCATCCATACGGATTTAAGGACGCCTGGAATGGCAGCCCACTCCAGTATTCTTGCCTGGAGAATTCCATGAACAGAGGAGCCTGGCGGGCGACAGTCCATGGGGTCATAAAGAGTCAGACACGACTGAGGAGCTAGCACACACACACCTCTATCTCTGAGCACCTCACTGAGTCCTGAAATCACTGACTTACCGCCCAGTCTCTCGCGCTGGCCTACTTAATAGCATGTGAGAATACAATAACCCGCTGACCTCTTCTCAGCACCCAGAGCAGCATCTGTCTGGCCTATAGCAGGTGTGCAGCAAAAACTGGATAATTGAATTCTCTAGGGCCTTCTGGAAAGAGAACGTGCTTGTGAGGTGTACAGACATGAATTTCTGAGCCTGATTTTGGCCTCCCAAGTTGGAAAGAGTTGAGAAAAGCCACAGAGGTGGTTCTAGAAATAGGATATAGAATGTTGGTGAGTACCATTGAAAGTGGAATGTGATCTGGGATTTTGATCAGAAAATAATTATCAAATCAGCTACTTACAAAGTACAATGGAATTTTTTTTTAATGTTATACATGAATCTTACCTTCAGAAAACTTAAAATCCAGTCTGGAAAAGTCTGACACTGAATATAAGAAGAGACATTCCAAGTAGAACATGAACCAACTTCCAGCCACAGTACAGAGCAGGTAGAAATAAGCTTAAATTGTAGCGGGTTACATGGGAAAACATTTGAATCAACTTCCTGACTGTCAGAGCAGCAGAAGTCTCATCAGCACTGACAGAGACTATTCTTTGACCAAACTTGAGTCAAGCTCCTCTGACTGTTGACTGGGCCTCATCTTTGGCCCATGAGAACTGCAGGCTCTTGACACAAATGATTTTGACCATACTGTATATTAAGACACTTGAACAACACACACACCTCAGGTCTGCATCCCCAGGACAATGGTCCCAGTCTCCTTAAATTGTTGCTCCTCAGTTGCTAAGTTGCACTGGACTCTTTGCGACCCTGTGGACTGCAGCATGCCAGGCTCCTCTGTCCTTCAACCATCTCCTGCAATTTACTCAGATTCATGATCACTGAGTCATGAATAGATGAGAGGAGATAGATAGTGATGCGGTCTAACCATATCAATCTCTGTCATGCCCTTCTCCTGCCCTCAGTCTTTCCCAGCATCAAGATCTCTTTCAATGAGTCGGCTCTTCACATCAGGTAGCTAAAGTATTGGAGCTTCGACTTTAGCATCAGTCCTTCCAATTAATATCCTGGGTTGACTTCCTTTAGGATTAATTGTTTTGACCTCCTTGCTGTCCTTGGGACTCTCAAGAGTCTTCTCCAGCACCACAGTTTGAAAGCATCAATTCTTCAGTGCTCAGCCTTCTTTATGGTCCAGCTCTCACATCCATACGTAACAATTGGAAAAACAACAACTTTGACTACCCAGACCTTTGTTGGCAAAGTGATGTCTCTGCTTTTTAATACACTATCTGGTTTGTCATAGCTTTCCTTCCAAGGAGCCAGCCTGTTTTAATTTCATAGAAATCTCAACACTGCCAAAAGGATTTACTGTTTGTTCCAAAACCCTGATTATATGCCCCTGACTTCTCTTTTCTTATGAGCATTTACTTTGAAGAACCTGCAATTGGAAATCCTTTCTCTGTCCTGCTGTGATGTATCTTCCACAAGCCAGTATTATCTTTTTGAGGACCTAGGAGCCATCACTTGGAATGTAATCATCAAGAAGGGCAGGGCCCTGTCTCCCAGCCTCCAAAGGGAGGAGGGGGAATGTAGGGGGAGGTGGGAGGCCAATTTCAATAGAGAACACAGGTGGGGGGCTTCCCTGGTGCCTCAGTGGTAAAGGATCCACCTGTCAATGCAGGAGACACGGATTTGATCCCTGGTCCCAGAAGATCACACACGCCACAGAACAACTAAGCCTGTGTGCCACAAGCACTGAGCCTGTGCTCTGGAGCCCAGGCGCCTCAACTATTGCATCCCAAGTGCCCTAGAGCCCTGCTCCGCAATAAGAGAACCGCCGCAAATGAGAACCCCACACAGTGCAGTGAAGAGTAGCCCCTGCCCGCTGCAACAAGAGAAAAGCCCATGCAGCAACAGAGACCCAGGACAGCCAAAAGCAAACAGATAAAGTTATTAAAAAAGACGAAACAACAGAATACAGGTGGCCTTGACCATCACCCACCCTCCATCACATCCTCTGTCACTTCCCTTTAGCATGCCGCGGGAATTAAAGGGCTCCTGTCGTCTGTTTCAGCAGAGTGGAGCTGAGCTCTCTCCCCGACTGCAGCAGAACTGAATGAAATCTGTCTTGCTGCCTCTGACCAGTGTCCGGCTGTGTTTCTCTTTGACAGCACTCAAGGGAAGCTGGGACTTCAGCTTTAGTAGGAAGCTTTGAGGAGGAGAGCAGTAAAGCACTGATTTCTGCAGTGAAGCAGGAGGGGGGACTCAATGACCTTGTCAAGCCTCTCTGCTGACCAGTTTGTCAGATCATGGGGAAGATGTCCCTGAGGTGCCCCGTGAGTATAAGGAGGGAACTTGGGAAAGAAGCAGGCAACGAATTAAGTCCCTAAAATAAACAGAGAAGTCATTTCTATAGTAAACAAGACTGAGACGTATTTCTGACTCTGATTTTCCCTTGCGAGGTGACTTTGGACAAATCATATCACCTCTCTGAGCCTCAGTTTCCCTATTCTATAAAAAGAAGGGGTTAGGCCAGATGATATCTCCAGGGTGGGCTTCCCAGGTGGCGCAGCAGTAGAGAATATGCCTGCCAGCTCAGGAGATGCAAGAGATGCAGGAGGATCCCTGAGAGCAGAAAATGGCAACCCACTCTAGCATTCTTGCCTGGAAAATTCCACGGACAGAGAAGACCAGCCAGCTACAGTCCTTGGGGTCACAAAGAGTTGGACACGACTGAGCGACTGAGCGACTGAGCACGCGCGTGCACGCACACACAAACACACGCACACACGCACACACGCACACACACACAATGTGTTTTTAGGCTCCTTTCCAGCCTTGCTATGTTATGCCTTCCAGAGTCCCCAAATTCCAGAATTAGCAGTAAAGTCCCTCCTGTTCATCGCCCTTGATGGACGCACTGACATGCCTGCCATCTGAGTGCTAAGATGGGAGAGGGCTCTCCACTGCCCACCAGGAAAGCACGGTCGCTCCTCTTCCAGGGCCATATGCGGCCAGGACCCCCTGGGAAAACGACAGCTCACGTGGTTGCCAGAGTCTAAGATTGTGACTCAGAAACTGCCATCTGCTAAATAGCTTTTAATTGAAGCTCCAAGAGGCAGAAGGTGGCTGGAAAAATCTTGCAAGTTGATCCAATAGGATTATCTTCCCTAAAAGAGGTTTTTCTCTGTTTAATTAGCTGGAAGCCACTTTGTCACAGATGGATTTTTCGGATGTCAGCCCTTTTGGTGCCCTGCCCGCCCACTCTGCACCCCCACAATCCCCTCCCTGCGTTTGAATGCCACAGATTCTTTAGTTAGCAGCAGCTTCTGATTTATTTTTTCCTGGAGGCTGCATTGACCGTCCATGAGGCATCGTGTTA
>NW_011494946.1:4459242-4471907 GCF_000754665.1 Bison bison bison
TTTCCCTACCACTCAGGACACAGGTGAGTTGTTTCAACCTGGATGAAGAAGTCAAGTGTAAACCAGTCTGTTTTTGGTAATGCAAGTCAGTTACCCCTGTACTCGGGAACCACAGACTCATGGTCATGCTGGTCTGTACTGAGTCACCAGGAAGGCATGAGCCTAAAAGACAGCTCTGACCAAAGAGAAACCCAGTCATTCCAGAGGCAGAGTGTTAACCCTTTGTACCCCAGGCTAGAGAGGACTTGCGGTGGCCAGGACCAGCTTCACTGGTTACTGTCAAGAGATGAGTGAAGGGACCCAGAGTCAGGGGCTTCCTCTGACTTGGGATCTGGACTGCTGCAATTCCCTGGGTGTCCTCAGAGGGGCTCAGTAAGATACTCTGCTGTAACAAAATGGATAGAGTCAGGGAGCGGAGGCAGGAGAACTGTGGTCAGGAGCAGCTGCAGCAACTGAAGATGCTGTTCAACACGCTTCCAGGTTTGCAGCTGGGCGAAACACTCCACTCTAACCCGCAGGCAGATAACAGTGTCTTCATTTCAACCTTTTTATTATGGGAATTTTTGAAACATACAGAAGTGGAGAGAACACCAAAGAATCTCCATAGACCATTTGCCCAGTTTCAACAATAATCAACCTAAGGCTACTCTGGTTTCACCTATGTCCCCACCAACTCCCTGCCCCAACCTCTCTTCCAGTATTAAGGCCTCACATTTCATAACTGAAGAAAGCAAGGCTTAAGCACAAATGAGGATGAAGGATTTGGTCAGTTATACTCAGTGGCAAGGAAGGAGAAGGTTCCATTCTTTGGGGGTGGCATACACGTGTGTTTCAGAAAAAGCAAGTAAATAATGCACTGTTATTATATAATTTCGTGTGGAACTTGAAAATATAATACCTATTGTCTTTGTTAGATAAATTACACAAAGAAAGGTTGAACAAAATTTTTCTCAAAGCAAAAATGTGGGATGACATCAAGAACTCTCAGTCCATGAGATCTTTATGTTTATCAGAAGGAAGTCATAGGTTAGAAAAGGTTGAAAAGTACAAGATGAGAATTTATCCAAAGCCCATTTCCTCTTTGACCTCTCAGTATTCATAATTCTAATGCCAGGGAACTGGAAGCCATGGCTATTTTCCTTTATAGCTTCTATCACAGTTCTGTATAATCAGGAGGCTTCAAAAAGTGCTTTGAAGAAGTGGCCTTCCCTACAGTTGTAAGTAAAATATGAACCAGTGGGAGACCTAGAGCAAATTGCCCATAAATATCTGAAATCCCATAAATCCCGTAAAAATGGCATTTCCAAATTGGAAAAATAAGCAAATCTCCAAATTGGAAAATTTTATTGAAAATAACTAAGCTCTGTAGTTTTCAAACTCTTTTCCTGGGATTTTATGGCTGTATGAGAGGTTTGGCAAGTATTGATGTGTCCCAGTCAACCTTGGAAAAATTAACCTTGTATCATTTTGCTTCATATTTGGGTTTTGCTGTAAATTTTCAGTAGATTTTTTAAAAAAGATTTCTGCTGCTAAAAAAAACAGAAACAGCGGCTATAGTCTCCTGCCTGGAAAGGAGCTGGTGGTGCGGAGAGGGGACGTGACTTGCCCAGGTTCACACAATAGGGCAGCGGAGTTGCTGGGACTGAGACCTCCTATCCCAGGACCTGTGGACAGGTGGCATGGCTGCTGGGCTGGCAGCCGCAGAACGTACCCAGTTGTTGTTGTTCAGTAGCTCAGTCGTGTCCAACTCTTTGTGACCTCATAGCAGCACACCAGATTTCCCTGTCCTTCACCAACTCCCTGAGCTTGCTCAAACTCACGTCCATTGAGTCGGTGATGCCATCCAACCATCTCATCCTCTGTCGTCCCCTTCTCCTCCTGCCCTCAATCTTTCCCAGCATCAGGGTCTTTTCCAATGAGTCAGCTCTTAGCATCAGGTGGCCAGAGTATTGGAGTTTCAGCTTCAGCATCAGTCCTTCCAATGAATATTCAGGGCTGATTTCCTTAAGGATTGTCTGATTTGATCTCCTTGCCATTCAAGGGTTTTTCAAGAGTTTTCTCCAACACCACAGTTCAAAAGCATCAGTTCTTTGGCACTCAGCCTACTTTATGGTCCAACTCTTCTGGAAAAGTCAGTTTTCACTCCGATCCCAAAGAAGGGCATTGCCAAAGAATGTTCAAACTACTGGACAATTGCACTCATTTCACATGCTAGCAAGGTCACGCTCAAAATCCTCCAAGCTAGGATTCAATAGTATATGAACCAAGAACTTGCAGATATACAAGCTGGATTTAGAAAAGGCAAGAGGAACCAGAGATCAAATTGCCAACATCCATTGGATCATAGAAAGTACCCAGAGTAAGTGGGAAACCCCTTTCAAATGGAAGCACCACTCACTCAGGTTCTCTCACCCCCTCAACACCATCAGGCTTAAAGAACAACAGAGGAAACTTGCAGGGGATGTTTGGGAAGATTCCTGCAGAGAAAACTATTATTCCAGGACGTGACAACACGATTAGAATGCCGGCTGTGGGACTTTCTCTGATAAGCTATAGAACCCTCGAACCATGACCCTCATAGTGTCCCGATTGCTTAGCTAAGTCCAAGTCAGAAGTTATGCAGAAGGAGGCTGCACATTACCCCCAGAGATGTTTTGTTTAGCTTTGTTGGAATACACACACACACACACACACATTGATAGAGCACATATTACAAACATAAGGCACGAAAGAGGGGACACCACTGCAGACCCTAGTGTTTGGATTTTGTTTGAGAAAGTCATCAACACTTTTAAACTGGGGGGTTAAAAATTCTGAATTCCTAGTGTATCTTCAAAAAAAAAAAAAGATTTGACAATGCTGGGCAACATTGGCAACACGTTCTTGCCACAGTCAGCTGGAAGCTGGGGCTTTAAAGGGAGCGTCTATGCTCTTGTCTCCCTTATTCCTCACTGCTCTCTACTGCCTTGTACCCAGCCTGCTTAACTAGTTCATTTTATTTTTAATTTATCTATTTATTTCAATTGGAGGCTAATTACTTCACAATCTTGTAGTGGGTTTTGCCATACATTGACATGAATCAGCCATGGGTGTACATGTACTAGTTCATTTTGTGTCCTGGGCCCTGTTGTAGCCTGGATTGGTGACCTAATGCTCGGACAAAGATTTTAAAACAATGATTCCCAAATATTAGCACCAGAATTCTCCATGGTGCTGGCCTGAGAGATCCTGATTCCAGTGCACAAATGAGGCTCAGGACTTGCATCTTAAAGCAGCAGCCCAGAGAGTTCTGGTGCAAGTGGCTGTTTTGACCACAGTTTAAGAAAAGCTGCCCTGCAACTGAGGTCCTTAACACTGGCTCTGCGTTTGAATTACCAGAAGGACATTTTACAATGGAATCCGCTTTTACCTTCAAACAACCGCATCAGAGAACACTAGAGGCCAGACCCTGCATAGTTACTAGTTCTTCATTTATTTTTTAAAATTCCAAAAATACAGAAAATTTGAAAGAAGGGCTCATGGGACTCCTTTAAATCTCTTATCTAAATTTGCCAGCTATTAACATCTTGCCACATCCATACTGTCTCTCTTATTACACACGCATTCTCTTTTGGCCAAACCATTCCAAAGCAGTCTGCATACATTGGCGCTTCACCCCTAAATGTTTCAGCATGTCTCCCTTAAGAAAAGGGGCATTCTTCTCCACAACCACACAGCATTACCAGGAGAGGCTAACCACTGCTTCCTTGAGAAGAGACTCAGGTCAAGTACTTCTGGCAGGAGCCCCACATGGTGATTCTGTGTGATGCTCTGCGCCCCCTGTTGTATCTCACTTGGAGGCAGAAGATGCAGAGACTTCAGTGTGCACCTGAAGGGCTCGTTAAAACCTAGATTCCTGCACCCGCCCTTGCAGTCTGGGGGTCTGTGGGGGCCCTGAGCATTTACATTTCTCACAAGTTTCCAGCTGATGCTGGTGCTGCCAGCCCAGGGCCTGAACTTGGAGACCCACTGACCTCATAATAACCATCCAAGTTTTGGCAATAGGCCTCAGTAGTTTAAAATTCCTCCAGGTGATTATAGGCTGCCAGCACTGAGACCCATTGCTAGCCTGGCCCGTCACTCCTCAAATACCTTCCTCCACCAGCAGCATCCGCATCACCCAGGAACTTGGGAGAACTGTGGAATCTCAGGCCCTACCCAGACCTACAAACCCAGCAGCTGCAGGTTCATAAAACCTGCACTGACCACACGCACGGTGAAGGGTGAGCAGCTCTGCTGGAGAGGGAGCCTCTTCCACGCCTCCACTGCCTGCTGGTATCTTGGCACCTGGAGGTCTGTGGGAGCCGGCGATGGCGGGGGGCTGCTGCTTCAAGGACACAGCCTCAAGTCTGGAGGGAGCAGAAGAGAAAAAGAACCTGCCGGCTGCCTCTGGGCCCACTCTCCCACCTCGCCTCAGCCCTGGAAGGTCTTATTTTAAGAAGCTGCCTGCTTCAGTTCTGTCTCTAAATTGAGCCTTGTATTACCTGCTCCTCGTGGCCTTGTTTGACCTCACTGTTTCTAGGTGGGCAGCATTTTGCTGAGCCCTGAAGGTATAAACTAAAGCACACTCCCACCCTCAGGGAGTCTGCGTCCTGGTTTCTTCTTTCTTGACTGGCCGCCTGCCGGGCATTGGAAGGTCCCTGCGCCAGGCTCCCCATGGGGCAGCCTGTTGTACCCACTTTAGGGCTGAGGTGAACAAAGAACTCTGCTAACCTTTCTCTTTCCAGTTTAGATCCTACTTCTAGAGACTAGGGCCTGTGGGGCCATCTATCAGCTATCATCAAATAGTCATTCAACAAATATTGACCCTAGGGGTAGATATAGAGGAGACAGATATGGTTCTGATTACCTACAACATGGAGGAGATGGGGCACTCAGGGAAAAGGAAGTAATACCAGGAAGAATCTGTATGGAGACATGTATGAGGTTTCAGACTGGAGAGAAATCAGTATCCACTAAGGGTCTAAGGAAGGCTTCATGGAGGAGGTGATATTTGGGAAGAGGACAGCTTCATCTTCAGGGTCAGATAATCTCCATGAGGGGCTTGGTTTGCTCTGAGGCCAAGGAGTAGCCTGGATTCAGACCCGGTTTGCTGCCATCCCAGTTTCACACCCCAGGTGCCAAGAAGGAGACAATATATTTGCACATAACATGTTTTACAAGCCTGGGCAATGGGATGTGGATTGTGAAGAGTTCTCACCAACTCCTCCCTGCCTTGGAAATCTGTAAATTGTTTCAGCAGCTGGGAGGAGAAGAACCAGGTGGGAATACGGGGACAGGGGACTGGAAACAGCCCTCAGAAGAATTGATGTGCAGTTTCCACGCTTGGCAGTGAGCAGGCTGTCAGGAGCGGGAGCAGATGGCTGGGCCAGGGAGTCTCCAAGGCACAAGTGAGGCAGGCAGGTCGTTGTCCTGGTGAAGTTAAGTCGGGGGCAGATCAGGAGAAGAGGACAGAGGAAGAATCAAAAGGAGAGTGGGAAAGGGGCCACCTCTCATCTCAGAGCACTGGGCAGGGCAGAGCTTGAGTCAGTTCAGGAGGCTCTGCATTTGCTGAGGGCTGTCGGGGAGGGCTTTGGGGGCACTCAATTTACAGCCTGAGTTGGGACTTTCCTGGTGAATGAGGGGCTGTGGGAATGTGGAGGACAGCAGACGGGCTGCAGGGAGCATGGTGTTCCAGGATGATGAGAATGTGGTGGACTCTGGCCCAGTCCTCATCCCAGACAGGCCTGCGGCTGGGTGGCATGAACGGCCCCATCCCTGCAGCCGTGCCTTCAGCTGTGAGACTGCGCTGCCCTCTGACTCTGACACAGCCACTAGACTGAGACAGAAGAGAAGGCCTGTAGTAAAGAACTCCAAACTCTGCATATTCCAAAAAAGGTTTGGTTCCTGCTTCCTGGGAGGTAACTTTAAGCCCAAGGATAGCCTGCCTGACAAGAGTGTCCTTGTTTACCCGGAGCCAAGCCAGGTAGTGACACTCCTGGGCGATTTATGGTGATGCCTTGGACCACACAGCATCACATGGACCTTCAGAGGGGCTGGTCCACACCTCAGGAAACACAGCAGCAGCCAGCTGTGCCTTCATGACCGGTAAGAACCCTGGACACCAAGGCTCAGGGGAGCTTCTCTTGTTGGCAGTATTCCCCTTGTGTCATCATACATAGATGCTAGGAGACATGAGCACTGTCTGTAGACCACCCCCCCGCCCCCGCAGTGAGAGGACAGCGGGGCCCCAGACCAGCCCTTTGGGCCTTGTTCCATTGCTGATTCAGTGTGTGTCTGTTACTGAGCTCTGTGACCTCTTCTGGCACACGAGAGAGGTGGCCTTCTCTCGTCGACATTCTAGGAATCAGTGAACTAAAATGGACTGGAATGGGCGAATTTAACTCAAATGACCATTATATCTACTACTGTGGGCAGGAATCCCTTAGAAGAAATAGAGTAGCCATCATGGTCAACAAAAGTGTCTGAATTGCAGTACTTGGATGCAATCTCAAAAATGACAGAATGATCTCTGTTCATTTCCAAGGCAAACCATTCAATATCACGGTAATCCAAGCCTATGCCCCAACCAGTAACGCTGAAGAAGCTGAAGATGAACGGTTCTATAAAGACCTACAAGACCCCTTAGAACTAACACCCAAAAAAGATGTCCTTTTCATTATAGGGGACTGGAATGCAAAAGTAGAAAGTCAAGAAACACCTGGAGTAACAGGCAAATTTGGCCTTGGAGTATGGAATGAAGCAGAGCAAAGGCTAATTAGAGTTTTGCCAAGAGAACGCACTGATCATAGCAAACACCCTCTTCCAACACAAGAGAAGACTCTACACATGGACATCACCAGATGGTCAACACCGAAATCAGATTGATTATATCCTTTGCAGCCAAAGATGGAGAAGCTCTATATAGTAAGCAAAAACAAGACCGGAGGCGGACTGTGGCTCAGATCACGAACTCCTTATTGCCAAATTCAGACTTAAATTGAAGAAAGTAGGGAAAACCACTAGACCGCTCAGGTATGACCTAAATCAAATCCCTTATGACTACACAGTGGAAGTGAGAAGTAGATTTAAGGGCCTAGATCTGATAGATAGAGTGCCTGATGAACTATGGAATGAGGTTCATGACATTGTACAGGAGACAGGGATCAAGACCATCCCCACGGGAAAGAAATGCTAAAAAAGCAGAATGGCTGTCTGGGGAGGCCTTACAAATAGCTGTGAAAAGAAGATAAGCAAAAAGCAAAGGAGAAAAGGAAAGATACGAGCATCTGAATGCAGAGTTCCAAAGAATGGCAAGGAGAAATAAGAAAGCCCCCCTCAGCAATCAATGCAAAGAAAGAGGAAAACAACAGAATGGGAAAGACTAGAGATCTCTTCAAGAAAATTAGAGATACCAAGGGAACACTTTGTGCAAAGTTTTGGTACTGGTTCACATTCCTATCAGCATTTTAGGATAGTTCTAGCTGCTCCATATCTTCACCTACACTTGATGTTATAAGTCTGGGATCTTGCATCTTGATTGGAGGTTCTCAAGGGCAGAGACGACAGAGGATGAGATGGTTGGATGGCATCACCAACTCTATGGTCATGGGTTTGAGTAAGCTCCATGGATGGGTGATGGACAGGGAGGCCTGGCGTGCTGCCGTCCATGGGGTCACCAAGAGTCAGACACAACTGAGCGACTGAACTGAACTGAACTGAAGGGCAGAGAAAGCTGTCAGAGCTTGTTCACTGGTCCCTTGGCAGGGATCACTCTGTCAAGGTTATTAAGCAGTTCTGATGGGCACCATTCCCCAGGGCACCATTTTTGTGTTTAATTCTTCTGCCGTCCCAACAATTCTCTGAGCTCCTTAATATCCTTTTATAAATTCCATGCTGACTTACCCTAACTTGAGTCAGTAACCAAAGAACCCAAATGATGCATTTGTCAAAGCTCCTGAAGACTAGACTGGGCCCCTGGACTCCCCTGACCTGGGCAGCAAGATACAACATCATGGACCACATACTCTAGCCACTGACATACTTCTTATCTCCAAGCCAGCCAATAGTCCCGCTTCTTTACCTGTTCAGGGTACCCTGCTCTGCCCAGAATTCACTCTCAATGCCTGTCCACTTGGAAACAATTATAGGAGTAAAGTTAAACATCATCTTCTCTGGGAAACCCTCTCTGACCACCTCTTACAGTTGTTCCCTACTCCACTGAAGAGAATTCTAGTCACAGTCTGTGCAGAGCTGTCCCCTTATTAATTCATATATTCCAGTCCTAACCCCCCAGCACCTCACAATATGACTGAATTTGGGGACAGGGCCTTTAAAAAGGTGGTTATGGTTAAATTCCCAGGTGGCTCAGTGGTAAAGAATCAGCCTGCCAATGCAGGAGATCAATCTCCAGGACAGAGATTGATCCCCTGGGGGAGGAAATGGCAACCCACTCCAGTATTCTCGATGGGAAAATCCCAAGGGCCAGGGAGCCTGGATGGCTACAGTCCATGGAGTCACAAAGAGTCAGACACGACTGAGAGACCACCGCCACTACCATCACGTGGTTACATGTGGTCGTATGGACAGACCCTGACCCAGCCTGACAGGTGACTTTATAAGAAGAGAGACCTAACACCCCCTAGTTAAGCACACACCCAGATAGAAGACTTTCAGGAGGACACAGCAAGAAGGAGCTGTCTGCAAGCCAAGGAGAGAGGCCTAAGTGGAGACTGGCCCTGAAAACACCTCTCGGAACTTCATTAAGTTCTTCAGTTTGGGGCTGTCACCATTTCTCAGCCATGTGGGCCATCAGGGACTTCAGCCCCTGACTTGGGTTTATAGGAAACACAGCCTTCCCTGGGCTCTGCTGTCTGCAGCATCAGGGCTGTTCCTGAGAAGACGCGGGCTAGTGGCTCTCAAACTCTGGTGTGCGTCAAAGTCACCTGGCAGGCCGATGAAAGCACAGATGGCCGGGCCACCCCCATGGTTCCTCACTCAATAGGTCTGGGGCGGGGCCTGGGAGTTCACATTTCTAACAAGTCACCGATGGAGCCTGATGCTGCCAGTCCAGACTTTAACCCAGGCAAAGGGAGGCAGACGTTCCAGGGAAGGATGGCAGGAACGACTCAAAGAACGTTGAAGGAGACTCAGGCAGAATGAGATAAAAGGTGATAGGCATGGATGTCTTGGCCAAAGAGGGCTCAGCATGTGCTGGGCAAAGCTGGTCAGTGGTTTCAGAAGCCTCCAGGTGAGGGAGGGAGACAGATGCAAATGAAGTGCCGGGACCATCCTACAGGCGGAGCTCAGGCTCGTCGGGGCGAGGAATGCCCACAAATGGCAGAGAGGGTCCTTGGTTCACTCTCAGAACTGTGAACGTTCCGGGATCACACAGTTTATACACCAGATACTAAGCTGGACTTCCCTGGTGGCTCAGACAGTAAAGTGCCTGCCTACAATGCGGGAGACCTGGGTTCGATCCCTGGGTTGGGGAGATCCCCTGGAGAAGGAAATGGCAACCCACTCCAGTACTCTTGCCTGGAAAATCCCATGGACTGAGGAGCCTGGTAGGCTACAGTCCATGAGGTCTCAAAGAGTCGGACACGACTGAGCGACTTCACTTTCTTTTTCTTTCTACTAAGCTGGAGGCAGCAGCGATCATGGAAGGAGTCGCCTCTGAGTCCTGGTTTGGTTGTTAGCAACTGTCTATGGGGTCGCGCAGAGTCAGACACGACTGAACCGACTTAGCAACAGCAGCAACTGTGTCTTGGCCATTCAACCGCCCCTTTCCAGCCTTTGTTATTTGATTTTCAACAACCCCTCAAGGTTGCTGCAAGGATCAAGTGAGATTTGGACAGAGCAGCACTTCATAAATTATGAAATTCTGCAGAAGCCCCGTGGATGCAGGGGTAGCCGGCAAGAGCAGGGCTGGTCCTTGCCACAGGCAGGCACACTCCAGAGTGGGAGGCCCTGTGTCCAAACCGACAAATTGCAGCAGGACTCTGCTTCTCTCCCTCTCCTTTGCTGCCGTGTAGCCTAAATAGCATCCTTACCCTCCCAGAACAATCAATAGCTCCCTAGTTCTTGTCCTCTAAGCCAACTCTTTTTAGAGCAGCCAGAGGAATTGTTTAAAAATCCAATCAGATCACATCCTCACAGACTTAAAATGTTCCAATAATGTCTGCCTCTTGTCGTGATATCAAACTTAACTTCTCCCCATAACCTACAAGACTGTGTGATCCAGGAGTAGCCCTGGCTCATGCCTCCCAAAGACCCCAGCCTCTGTTCCTTCCTGGAACGCAGCGAACACCTCCCTGCCTCAGGGTCTTCGCTTGTCCTCGGTCCTCGGCCAGCAAGGTTCTTTCCCTCCACCCTGTCTCTCTGAGCCCGCTCAGCCTTCCGATTTCAGCAACACCACTGAAATGCCAATTAGATCACCGCATTCCTGGCTCTCATAACACCCTGTTCCTTCATTTCACAACTCTTTGTAATGCACATTTTTTTCATCTGTTTCTTGTGTGTCTTCCTGACCAGACTGACAGACTCTGAAAGCTGGGATTATGTCTGTTTCATTCATTTCTCGTGTCCAGTCAGGGTGTTTAGGGTGAAAGCAACAGAAATCAGTGCGGCTAATCTAAGGAAAGTGAGATTTGTTGGAAGGACGTCTGGAATCAATAGGCTAGAGAACAGGGCTTGGAAACGAGTAGGAACAAGACAGTCTCAAACAGTGGGAAGTTAAGGTGGCAGGAAATGTTCCAGTAAAAACAGCCTGATTGGGGTGTGAGATCCCTGAGTGCCAATTTGTTTTCAGTACTTTTAATCTGTTTTGATTTAAAATCCAGAGCAAGAACATTTAATTGGCCTGGCTTGGATCACAGGCTCACTCTTGGCTTGGGGAGAGAGAGAAGAACCATCAAACTGGATCCAAAAGAAAGAGGCCATCTCCAATCCTAAAAAAAAAAAAAAAAAAAATTTGTTTGGTTCACTCTTCTCAAGGTGAGAAAGCATGCTGGCAAGCTTCAAAAGAAGAAATATCTGCTCAGCCATCATATCAATCCACAGGGTAGCTGCCCAATAACATACTTGTTCAATGAATGAATGAAAGCTTGCTTCTGGGCAAAGTTCAGTGCTTAGTCACTGACTTAAGAGGTTTTTAATGTCAGTCTTGGTGTTTTGGAGTAGAAATCCCTAGGTACACTTAATAGAACTTGGAGCCTTGCATCCTGAATGGAATCAGTAAGTAACTGGGGACACCTTCAGCCAGAGACAGTTATTCCTGAGATACCCAGCCAAAATATTCCTGAGATCCCGGTAGAATTTTTTATGGTTTTCAAAATATTTATTTGGCTGAGTCGGGTCTTTGTTGCATCGTGTAGGATCTTTTGGTTCAGAGCACGAGCTCTCTAGTTGTGACCCACATGCTTACTTGCTCTGCAGCTTGTGGGATAATAGCTCCATGAGCAGGGATCACACCTGTGTCCCCTGCATTTCAAGGCTGATTCTTAACCGCTTACCACCAGGGAAGCCCCACCTAGTAGTATTTTTCATGACCTCAGAAGATGGTGATTGTCTCTCTAGGTAGCTTTCTTTGTCATTAGGAAAATTTCAGTTCAGTTCAGTTCAGTCGCTCAGTCGTGTCCGACTCTTTGCAATTCCATGAATTGCAGCACGCCGGGCCTCCTTGTCCATCACCAACTCCCAGACTTCACCTAAACTCGTGTGTATTGAGTCGATGATGCCATCCAGCCATCTCATCCTCTGTCATCCCCTTCTCCTGCTCACTATCCCTCCCAGCATCAGGGTCTTTTCCAATGAGTCAACTCTTCGTATGAGGTGGCCAAAGTACTGGAGTTTCAGCTTCAGCATCAGTCCTTCCAATGAACACCCAGAACTGATCTCCTTTAGAATGGACTGGTTGGATCTCCTTGCAGTCCAACAGACTCTCAATTCTTCAGTGCTCAGCTTTCTTCACAATCCAACTCTCACATCCATACATGACCACTGGAAAAACCATAGCCTTGACTAGACGAACCTTTGTTGGCAAAGCAATATCTCTGCTTTTGAATATGTCTAGGTTGGTCATAACTTTCCTTCCAAGGAGTAAGCGTCTTTTAATTTCATGGCTGCAGTCACCATCTGCAGTGATTTTGGAGCCCAAAAAAATAAAGTCTGACACTGTTTCCACTGTTTCCCCATCTATTTCCCATGAAGTGACAGGACCGGATGCCATGATCTTCATTTTCTGAATGTTGAGCTTTAAGCCAACTTTTTCACTCTCCACTTTCAAGAGGCTTTTTATTTCCTCTTCACTTTCTGCCATAAGGGTGGTGTCATCTGCATATCTGAGGTTATTGATATTTCTCCTGGCAATCTTGATTCCAGCTTATGCTTCTTCCAGCCCAGCGTTTCTCATGATGTATTCTACATATAAGTTAAGTAAGCAGGGTGACAATATACAGCCTTGATGTCCTCCTTTTCCTATTTGGAACCAGTCTGTTGTTCCATGTCCAGTTCTAATTGTTGCTTCCTGACCTGCATATAGGTTTCTCAAGAGGCAGGTCAGATGGTCTGGTATTCCTATCTCTTTCAGAATTTTCAGAGTTTATTGTGATCCACACAGTCAAAGGCTTTGGCATAGTCAATAAAGC
>NW_011494946.1:4472520-4477257 GCF_000754665.1 Bison bison bison
TTTCTTGAAGAGCTCTCTAGTCTTTCCCATTCTGTTGTTTTCCTCTATTTCTTTGCATTGATTGCTGAAGAAGGCTTTCTTATCTGCTTGCTATTCTTAGGAAAATTTACCCTTCAATATTTAAGGACTTAAACCCGTCACACTAGGGGCAATCTCACAGGAGACCAGGCGATAGAACAGAAGTTATTTGAAAACAGTTTTCTCTCTTGGTGTCGTGTGTGTGTGTATGTGTGCACGCGTGCGTGCGTGCACGCTCATGGTCAGGCACTCAGTTGCTCAGTCGGACCCAACTCTTTGCAACCCCATGGGCTAGTAGTCTGCCGGGCTCCTCTGTCCATGGAATTTTCCAGGCAGGAATACTGGAATGGGTTGCCCTTTCCTCCTCCAGATCATCCTGACCCAGGGATTGAACCCTCGTCTCTTTAGTCTCCTGCATTGGTAGGCATCTTCTTCACCACTGCACCACTTGGGATGCCCCTGGTATCTTGGAAGAACCAAAAAAAAAAAAAAAGAACTGCGGCCTTCCCTTCAAGCTGAGATATTTATTGAGGAGAAAATAAGAGTAAGAAACCTAAGAGGAATGTGTGGAGCTCTGTGAGAGCCTAGTCTCACCTGGCTGGTTAGCAGGACTTTCTTATGCCTCATGACTTAAGGATTTTCCTTCTCTGTTCAAGCTGAGGGGGAAATTTTCTCAATTTCCAGGAGAGAATGAAGACATCTCCAGATTTCATTTTTTAGGGCTCTTTGGCAGTATTCCCAGAGCCATAAAATTTTCTCCAAGGGTCCTTGGCCAGACATCTGGATGTCTAGATGAGTCTTGTCGCCAAGGAAATTTTAAACAAGGCATGTGTTTTAATAAATGCTTTGTAGCCTTATAAACCTCCCCTGAATAGTGATTTAAAACAACAGCAATTGATTATTTCTCATGATTCTCTGGACTGACTGGTACCAGCTGAGTGGTTCTTCTTTCCCACATGGTGCATCTGAGGTCACTCATGAGCTATATTCGGTGGCTGGGCCTGGGGCTTCCTCTTCCCATTCAGCACAGTAGCCCAAGCTTCTTTATAGAATGGCAGTTGGCTTTTAAGAAGGAGCATTTCCAGAGGACAATTCTCGATGTGAATTCATTTATCAAGTCTCTGTTGGCATCACTTTGCTAATGTCTCAATAACCAAAGCAAGCGCATGGTCAAGTCCAGAGTCATGCGGGAGAGGAGTACACAGGGTGTGAACACCGGGACGTATGGTTCATTGGAGGCCAGCGGTGGGGGAGCAGGGCAGGCTGGGACTCCCTAGGTGTCAGTTTCTAGGTAGGGATGCATGACCTGCTGTCTGGTCTGTGACTTTGCATTTCCAGGAATTCAGTATAATGAGGGTTGCATTTAGCTCCCTCCACCCTTTTCTTTGAATTTCCTTTCATCCACAGACCCTGCCAAAGAAAGAAGTTGAAAGTGGCATGTTATTTTAAGATCCTATCTCCTTGACCACAGACAACTGGATCAGAGTGGACACCTGACCCAGGGAAATCAAGCCATTCGCTGGACTGGCCCAACCAGATTGTCTCCTCTGACTTTGGAGTTGGGATACTGAAAGATTAAGATCTAAGTTGATGAAGAACTAACAGAAGATCTTCTGGGCACCCTAAAACTGCGTCTTCTGAAGTATGTCCCAAACTCCTGAGAGGAATGAGACAGCTAGGCCTTACTAAAGAGTCTTTAAGGAACACTGGCAAGTAATAATGTGTTAGAGGGTTTGTAGAAAACGAAATAAACACCATAAACCATTACTCACTCATAGGTGTCACATGTTTCTTCACATATGGTGTTACTCCAAAGGCCTGCCAGAGAAGACTGTACCCGAAGTAGGCACTGGTCCCAGGAGGATAAGACACACGGAGAACAAGCCAGGAGATGCACCCAGCCTAGATCAGCCTAGCTGCCACTGACTGAAAGATCCATAGTCGTGAATACTATGGGATATTTTGGGAGATGTTTGTTACACACTACCATGCCAATAGTTGACTGATACAAACCTCATTGTTAAAGGTCCTGACTGGCCAGTTCCCCGCTTCACTTATCAATCAGGGCCTCAGTCTCCTTCATCTTGTAATTCCATCAACCCCCTCGAATGTGGTCCTCATCTGCATCCTAGAGCCTGGTCACAGGCCTGTGCAGCTTCCAGCTATCAGTAAAGGACCAGTGCATGGAGAAGCACAGAGGCAATGTTTAAAGGCCAAAACTTGGAAGTGGAGTTATATTTGTCTGGCAATAATGGAGTCATGACCCTCACTGCAGAGAAGGCTGGGAGATGTAATCTCTAGCTGGGTAGCCAGGTATCCAACTACCGTGAAAGGAGAGGAAAACAGCTGTGTGTGAACAATCCACCATCTTCACTCATAGATGGGAGAGGTGATGTAAAAATTTGTGAAGGTTTCCTTGACTAGCAAGATAGTAACAGAGTTTCTTAGCACAAACTGGACAGTGAAACAAATTTCATGCCACCTTCCATAGATGACAATGAGAAAACGTGATGGCCCTGCAGAGTCCAAAGCATGGTCACCTTCCAGGAGGGACAGAGACAAACACAGGTACTTATGTTAGGAGGGAGTGAAGAGGACGCTGAAGGCCTCAAAAACAGGTCATAGCAGAAAGGTTGAGGACCTTGGGGATTTTCACATTGAAAAGCATGTTTGAGGAACAAAATGACTACCCTCAGAGTTTGTCATGGCCAAGAGAGAGAAGGTTTACTTTGTAAAATCTCCAGAAATAGAAGCTAATAAGAAGAAACTGCAGAGAAATATATTTGTGCTCACTCTAAGAAAAGAAGATTCTAGCAAAGAGGTCCAAAATGATTTCTACAACAAATGGATTTTGGACTAGAAGATTAAAAAAAAAAAATAATATGCTGGCCTTTGTTGAGTACCTACCATTTACCAGATAATACTAGGAGCTTTCGCGTACTTTGTTTCAACTGCGAAAGTCTATGCATTGGTAACACAGCATCCTATATCCTTTTGAAATATTCTAAGGAGGCTACTTACCTCAACTCAGATTAATTTGCACTAGTTCCTAAGAGCCTTCTCTTTGTCTCCAACTTTCTGGAGGCAACTTTATTGCAGCTCTGCCCACTTTTCTTCAAGCCCTCTTTTTGGAGACTACCGACAATCCTGCAGAGAGCATATGTAACTGAAATTTGTGGAGTAGAACCTCCTGGGAAGAAAGGCCTGGCGATGTAGTACATATACCAAGCTGTGGGTTCTGTGGTAGATGAAAAAATCGGCCTGGGCAGGGAAAGACGGGATCCTATCACTCAGTAATTTTCCGATTCCCAGCAGAAACCTTAGATGTTTGGGGCGTGGGGGGTTATGGTCCCGACCAGCACAGCTTTGTGGTGGCCCACATGTCTGCCGCGTTACCACATCGGAGAGTCCCGAGCATGCTGCCAAGAAGGCTGAGCCGGCTGGTTTGGAAGTCCATCCAACGCACAGATGTGCAGGACCTTCCACAGACTTCTTCTGGGAACCGGGGGGAGAGACGCCTTTCCTGATATGTGAGGAGTTAAATGAGCGCTTGTTGGTACCTCCTGAGCCAACATTCTCAGATCTCCCAGCTGTTTCCACCTAAGTCGGCCCCTGTCTGTACTGTTGTGTTCTTCTCCCACTGGGAGAAGGAAATGGCAACCCACTCCAGTATTCTTGCCTGGGAAATCCCATGGACAGAGGGGCCTGGCGGGCGACAGTCCATGGGGTGGCAAAAGAGTCAGGCACAGCCTAGTGACCAAACAACCCAGGAGAGGTTTGCTGTGTCCAGACGTCACAGGCAATCCGGTGTTCCAGTCCTGTGACCCCATGGGATAAAATGTTCACAATCCAGCTTGGCCTTTGCAGCAACAGGAGCTCTAGTCGGTTTCCTCTGATGTATTTAATGGAAAGCCTGCCTCCCCCACGGCGAGTAATAGCTTGTCCCAAGACAACATAGAGTCTAATCAGAATTGCATATTCTTTTTGACTTCCTAAGGCCCTCTCACCTTTGTCTTCCTCTTCTGTTGCGTTGACAAGTGTTTGTCCGGTGTTGTCAAATTAGAGAACGTTCCAGAACGGATGTGAAAGCCCGGTGTGAACAGACACGGACGAGGAGGTAGAGTGTGATCGGCGGCAACGGTAAGGGCACGTTGGAAGTTCATGGTTGTAAAATGGGGGTGATAATAAAAGTACTCACTCCATCAGGATGTTGCGAAGATTAAACGACTCCATTTGTGTAATCAGAACAGTGCTTGCCGGGCGGTGACCCGGGAAGTCTCGGCCATTATTATCAATAGTTGAAAGGGATAGATTTTGTCCCTGCAGGAGAGCTTGAGCGCTGAGACTCCAGTCGCGTTGTATTACTTATTAGCAGACGGAGATCTCAGAGCAAATGCAATTAAAAGTAAACACACTAAATTCAGGAAAGCAAGGGGAGGCAGAACACACTTGTCTTGAGATGAGCTGACTCTGGGGTGTTCGATGTCTCCTTAATGGCTCCCTTGATTAACCTTGTTAGCGAGCTGAGTGGCCGTCAGTCCTGTGGGGTCGGGAGTGGAAAGGCGCGTGGTAGGGCCTCTCTGAGGCTCACAATAACTTTGTATCTTGGGACTTCCCTGGTGGTCCAGTGGTTAAAACTGTGCCTTCCAATGCAGGGGGTTCAGGGCCACCCCTGCTTGGGGAGCTGAGATCCCAGGTGCCTCGTGGCCAAAACACCAA
>NW_011494946.1:4478519-4480193 GCF_000754665.1 Bison bison bison
AGAGGGCTTCATGAGAAAAGAGAAACCAGCTCAGAGACAATTCCTCCCACACAGCTTCAAGAGGACAGACACCCAGCCCATGAAGCAGAAGTCACAGAGCAATGATGCGTTGGCGGCCTAGAAGAGCTCATACCCCAGTCGGGAGCCCAAACCTCTCTTGATGGCCCAGCAGCCCAAAATCTAATCCAAACCCAGAAGATGAAGTAGCATCTTCTCTTGACAGGCTCAGATGTGTCCACCCTCATCCAATATAGTAAATAGTCATCTTGAAGCAAAAGCCATGGAAACTCAGCTCTGGGTGTCTGTTCCTCCTGTGGCTATTTTCCCTCTGACCTCTCTTCTTGGATGGTGTGGAAGACTTCACTTGCCTCCAACCACTGTAAGACGCAAAGACCGTGTGCTTGGAAACAAAATTTGGCTTCGGTAGCATCAACCTGCGTCAATGTAGATTATATGTCTCTGGACCTCCTGTATCATCAAAAAGACAGAGGGAGACCTGGAGCCAGGATGCTTCTGGGAAGTCCACTGCATGTCATGACAGAGTGAGAACTTTATTCATTTATTCAGCAAATATTTATGGAACACCTATTCTGTGCCACAAACCACCCAAGGCACTGGAAATACATCATGAACAAGATAAAGGCCCTTCTCTTAAAGGATTTGCATTCTAGACTGGAGATAGATAACAAAAAAGTAAATAGATACATGTTTAAGGATAAGTTTAGGTATCGATAAGAGCCATGAATAGAAATGAAACAACGTGGTGGGAGAGAAATGGCTGAGGTGGGGGTGAGCTGCTTTGGTGGGGCGGGAGGAGACCTCTCTGGGGAACACCATTTAAGCTAGGATTTGAATAACAAGAAGGTACATCCAAAAACCTGGGAAGGGGTATTCTAGGCAGAAAGAGCGGCAAGAACAAAGTCTTGAAGGCAGGGGCAAGCTTGGCATGTTCAGGAACCAAAAGTAAGGTCCATGGGGTTGGAGTGAAGGCACAGTGGTTTGAGGTGAGGCCAAACAGATACATCGGGGTTTGGTCCCAAGAGATTGTGAGCTGTGATAAGAAATACAATCTGCCTGACTGATGTGGACAGATTGAATGTACTGGGGAGCCTGAAAGGGAAAGAAAATACAGTATTGAGTATGAGGGAGGGCAGGTAGCAGAGTGGTCAGGGGTTCAGGCTCTGGAAACAGAACTCTCTTGGGCTATAGCCTAGCTTGACCACTATGCTGTGTGAGTTTGGGCAAATGGCTTAACCTCTCTGGGCATTCATTCCTTCATGTACAATTGAAGATAACAATATCAGAGATATTATTTTATTTTGAGGATTAAAGAAGTTTATTGGAGAAAGAAATGGCAACCGACTCCAGTACTCCTGCCTGGAAAATTCCGTGGATGAAGGAGCCTGGTAGGCTACAGTCCGTGGGGTGACAAAGAGTCGGACATGACTAAGCGACTTCACTTTCTTTCTTTCTATAGTTCCTTTTGGAGAAGGAAATGACAACCCACTCCAGTATTCTTGCCTGGAGAATCCCATGGACAGAAGGGCCTGGTGGGCTACAGTCTATGGGGTTGCAAAGAGTCGGACATGACTGAGCAACTAACACACACACACACACAAAGAAGTTTATATGTATATATATAAGGAGCTTAGAACAATGCCTGGCATGTAATAG
>NW_011494946.1:4481152-4481391 GCF_000754665.1 Bison bison bison
TTTCCACAGTTTATTGTGATCCACACAGTCAAAGGCTTTGGCATAGTCAATAAAGCAGAAATAGATGTTTTTCTGGAACTCTTGCTTTTTTGATGATCCAGTGGATGTTGGCAATTTGATCTTTGGTTCCTCTGCCTTTTCTAAAACCAGCGTGAACATCTGGAAGTTTGCAGTTCATGTATTGCTGAAGCCTGGCTTGGAGAATTTTGAGCATTACTTTACTAGTGTGTGAGATGAGT
>NW_011494946.1:4483341-4484065 GCF_000754665.1 Bison bison bison
TCCAGGGGATCTTCCCACATTATGGGTCTCCCACATTATGGGCAGATTCTTTACCAGCTGAGCCACCAGGGAAGCCCTATGCCCCTAAAGAGACCTTTAAAAGTCCCTCCCAGGGCAGGGAAATACAGGGAATAAAATAGCTACCTGCCTTCCACATAGTTCTCCATGACCCCAAATCCCATCGTCTGCCTTCTCTCTTGAACTCTCATGAAGGAATGGCTTTCATTTGGGGGCCCAGGTTGACGCTGATGATGTATGAGGATGCTAGGGAAATGTCAGCACATGCAAAAGTCAGGACAGTGACGAGAAACAGCTGATAGTGATGGTGATCTTATCTCCTGCCTTTCATTTATCACAGTGCTCTTGCAGAAAAAAATACGTAATGCTCAGTATTTTTCTACTGAGTGGTTTTGCAATGTTTCTCTGCAGTGTGCTGTCATCTTGCAAGTGTGTTAAACATGGGGGTGCAGATGACAATTATCAACATATGTGTGCGGTGCTTACACGTGTTTGTGTACACACGTATGTAGGGGAGATAAACTGAGCAAAAGAGAGGGAAGGAGAAAGAAAGTGAGTTGAAGGAGAAGAGGAGGAAGACACATTAAATGTGCATCATGAGAAGTCAGATCAAGAGGGGAAAAGGAAAGAAGGATCGAAAGGGGGAAGGAGGTGGAAGGGAAGGGGCAAGACAGGGTGAGAGGAAAGAGGAGGGAAGAGATCGCTT
>NW_011494946.1:4484165-4485349 GCF_000754665.1 Bison bison bison
GAGATCGCTTGCAAGGAGACAGAAACACACTTTCCAGGGTGAGCTGGCTCCTCGGGCTGGTTTATGGAGATAAGCCACAGCTTCCTCAGGATGTTCCCCACAGTGTTGGTTCTAAACTTGGCGGGTTACAAAAAACAGAGAAACCCATTATCAAACACCTTTGCAGTGTTTACATATCAGGGCACACTGTCCTGAGCCCCCCACTCCTGGATTCAGAGGACATGCCTGGGGTCAGACTGGAGCTCTAGGGAGTGCAGCGGGACATTTTGACGATCTTCCAGATGGGTCCAGACTCAACTTCTCCCCTGGCCAAAATTTCAGTTTCTGCCTGTGACTTCCTGTGAGGCGCATACTATCATCACTCCCAGTTTTTCAGAGAAAGAAACTAAGGCTTGTAGACACCAAGGAACTTGCACTACATCACACAGACCATAAAGACTTTGGTTTATTTTTTGGCTGTGCCGTGTGACATGCTGGATCTGACTTCCCCAACCAGATATCCAACCCTCATACCACTTGCAGTGGAAGTGAGGAGTCTTAACCACTGGACAACCAGCAAGTCCTGACACTGAGGATTCAGACTTGAGTTTGATTGACTACAGGGCCTGAGGATGTAACAGATGAGGGTGGTTAAAACCACACCTGCCTCATGGTAGGCACCACAGCCACCACCTCAGCTACCAGACTGCCCCTGCCTGCAGGAAGGTCGGCAATCCTGCACTGTGGCCCAGGTCAACTCTCCCATCTTTGCTGTTTACATCTCTCAGTCGGGCTCTGGATGCGTCTTACTAAGTCTAAGGCACCTACTGGAGGTTCCATGACATTCTGGAAAATGGCACATAGCGGGCAGGAAGTATAGCAATTCCCGGAATATCGTGGAAGCTCCGATAGGTGACCTGGCTTAAGGCAGAACTGTTGTTGAGTTGAGACACAAAGATATGGCTAAAGCAGCTGTGGAAATATTGAAATACCTCTGTACTGGTCGGTAAGTATCACTACCTCCAGTTCCCAGGGGCTGAGAGAGTTAACTTAGGCAGGTTAATAAGAAGTCCAAGCCTCAGGCCCCTTTAAAGAGGAGGTAAGCATTCTTTTTCACATTCTTTTGCCTTAGACAAGTAGGCCTCATAGGCACCAGTGTCTCTTGTTCAAGGACATGCCTTCTTTTTTTTTTTTTGTTTTTTTTT
>NW_011494946.1:4485449-4486386 GCF_000754665.1 Bison bison bison
GCTTTTGGTCCCAGAGTTGAATCTTCTCCTTTGGAGACCACGAATCCAGCACCACCGATCACCAGTCACAGCAAGCTATCAGTGCCCGCCCCCATGCAGGAAACCCCAGCTCTCCCCTTATACCCTGGACCACGCCTTCTGTTCATCAACCATGAGTATTAATTTGATGTCCACTTGACTGAGTCAGGGAGTACCAGGGAGTAGCTGGCTAAACAGGATTCCAGGTATGTCTTTGAGGGTGTTTCTAGACGGAATTAACACTTGAATCAGTAGAAAGAGTATAGCAGATTGTCCCCCCTACTGTGGGTGGCCCTCATCCAATCAGTGAAAGACCTGAATAGAACAAAAAGACAGGTCAGAAGGGACTTCTCTCTGACTGTTTTAAGCTGGGACCTTGGTCTTCTCCTGCCTTTGAACTTAGGTTCAGACTGGAACTTACACCATCTGCTCTCCTGGGTCTCCAGTTTGCCAACTGTAGCTCTATTATTGCTCAGCCTCTATAATCACATAAACCAGTTCCCTATATACTGAATTATATACATTCCCTTCTCCAGTGGACCATGTTTTGTCCTTTTCTGAGGGGAGTGAGCTCTACCCCTGGCAAAGGTCATGAGGAAGGAGGCTCGGCACACGCAAAGGCGGGATCAAGCCTCAGGAGTCTCCCTGGAAATTCTCGAGCATCTACCCCCAAAACCAGAGTCTGCCTACTTTCTGCTTTGTGCTTTCACCTACACCTCTGACTTTACGGGGGGCTGTCCCCCACTACCTCTCTGAAAAAAGAGTTAGCTTACAGCTCCAGTTAATAATTCCTGGGTGTGACAGTGTTTCAACCTACAAACTCCCTTGGAAGTCCTCTAGCCTGCCTGAATAGGTTTTTCTGGCCACATGTGATTGCTCAGAGCCTCCAAACTGTGAGAGGCATGAGATGTTCTAAACC
>NW_011494946.1:4487476-4493272 GCF_000754665.1 Bison bison bison
CTTCATGACCCAGTAATCACAATGGTGTGATCACTCACCTAGAGCCAGACATCCTGGAATGTGAAGTCAAGTGGGCCTTAGGAAGCATCACTACAAAAAAAAGCTAGTGGAGGTGATGGAAGTCCAGTTGAGCTATTTCAAATCCTGAAGGATGATGCTGTGAAAGTGCTGCACTCAATATGTCAGCAAATTTGGAAAACTCAGCAGTGGCCACAGGATTGGAAAAGGTCAGTTCTCATTCCAATCCCAAAGAAATGCTATGCCAAAGAATGTTCAAACTACTGCACAATTGCACTCACCTCAAACTAGCAAAGTAATGCTCAAAATTCTCCAAGCCAGGTTTCAGCAGTACGTGAACTGTGAACTTCCAGATGTTCAAGCTGGATTTAGAAAAGGCAGAGGAACCAGAGATCAAATTGCCAACATCTGTTGGATCACTGAAAAAGCAAGAAAGTTCCGAAAAACATCTATTTCTGCTTTATTGACTATGCCAAATATGTTGACTATTTGGATCACAACAAACTGTGCAAAATTCTTAAAGAAATAGGAATACCAGACCACCTTACCTGCCTCCTGAGAAATCTATATGCAGATCAAGAAGCAACAGAACCACACATGGAAAAACAGACTGGTTCCAAGTTGGGAAAGGAGTATGTCAAGGCTGTATATTGTCACCCTGCTTATTTAACTTATATGCAGATTGCATCACGTGAAATGCCAGTTGGATGAACCACAAGCTACAATCAAGGTTGCCCGGAGAAATACCAATAACCTCAGACACACAGATGACACCACCTTTATGGCACAAAGTGAAGAAGAACTAAAGAGCCTCTTGATGAAAGTGAAAGAGGAGAGTGAAAAAGTTGGCTTAAAACTCCACACTCAGAAAACTAAGATCATGGCATCCGGTCCCATTATTTCATGGCAAATAGATGGGGAAACAATGGAAACAGTGACAAACTTTATTTCTGGGGCTCCAAAAATCACTGCATATGGTGAGAGCAGCCATAAAATTTAAAAATGCTTGCTCTTTGGAAGAAAAGCTATTACCAACCTAGATAGCATATTTAAAAAGCAGAGACATTACTTTTCTGACAAAGATCCTTCTTGTCAAAACTATGGCTTTTCCAGTAGTCAGGTATGGATGTGAGAGTTGGACTATAAAGAAAGCTAAATGCAAGGAATTGATGCTTTTGAACTGTGGTGTTGGAGAAGACTCTTGAGAGTCCCTGGAGTGCAGGGAGATCCAAGCAGTCAATTCTAGAGGAAATCAGTCCTGAATATTAATTGGAAGGACTGATGCTGAAGCTGAAACTCCAATACTTTGGCCACCTGATGCAAAGAGCTGACTCATTGGAAAAGACCCTGATGCTGGGAAAGATTGAAGGCAGGAGGAGAAGGGGAGGACAGAGGATGAGATGGTTGGATGGCATCACCGACTTGATGGACATGAGTTTGAGCAAGCTCTGGGAGTTGGTGATGGACAGAGAAGCCTGGTGTACTGCCGTCCATGGGATGGCAAAGAGTTGGACACAACTGGGTGACTGAATGGATATACACACATATATCTTTGATATAGAGATGCACATATATGGCTTTCTATTTCTCTGGAGAGACCAGACTAATACAGTAGTGAAAGGTTGGTGCCTGACCCAGCAGGGAGCGTTTGGGACCTTCCTCCAGCCAGTGTGGTGGAAAATCATTGTGATTGCTTAGTGTGTGTGTGTGTGTGTGTGTGTGTGTGTGCACGTGTGCGCGTGCGCTTATTGTTATTTGCTAAGTTGTGTCTGACTCTTTGTGAACCCATGGACTGTAGCCCACCAGTCTCCTCTATCCATGGAATTCTCCAGGCAAGAATACTGGACTAGGTATCCATTCCTTCTGCAGGGGATCTTCCCCACCCAGGGATTGAACCTGGGTCTCCTGTATTGCAGGCAGATTCTTTACCCTCTGAGCCACAGTACCAGTGGTCAAAGATTTGGGCTGCCCCACAGGCGTGGGCCTCTGACTTCACCGAGTGACAGCGTCCCTGGAGAGCCTGAGTAGAGCAAAGGAGGGGTCACTGCCTGACCTTCTGCATCTCGCCAGGTCCCGCACACCCTGCCCCCAAATGAGGCGGTCCTCCCTGCCAGCCCAGTATCAGTGCCTGCTCAGGAGGCCTGAGCCAAGATGCTTCCGTAAGTCACTGCCAGCTGTGAGTGAAATCTGCTGAAATGGGGACTGTGGAGAGGGGATGGGGCAGGGTTGTGACTAGGAAAGGCGTATCCCATTAGGGTTTGGCTTGTGATCAATTAGTGCTTGGGATCCAGAACCCAGATCTCTGTACCAAGAGCCCACGTGGAAGGAAGCTGAACTTTGTCTCCATTCTTCCTGGCCGCATCGCGCCACACGCAGGCTCGTGTGGGAAGGAGCTGCATGGCGTTTTCCACTCTGCGCGCATTCTCCAGCATCATCAGATGGAGGCGAGAAATGCGTTTAGGTTTATAAAGGAGTCGGTTTGTTACAGAAACCTCTGTAGGAGGGCGAAGACTCAGAGCCATCACAGGAAAGGGGACAAAAGCACAACTTTGTCAGGAGCTGCTGTTCTAATCCGCCTTCCCCTGGGGTCCATCTCAAAACATAAAGTGGCCAAAGATTTTCCCAGCACCTGTTCCCCACTCCCCACCCCCTCCGCTGGAGGAACGGTCAGAAGGAACAGGACTTGTCCTGGCAGGAGGCCCCCAGCTCAGCTACTGTTAAGCAGACTGTCCGTGGACTGTGTTAAACAATGAAGCAATCTCTATGTCAGGTTTTGCTTTTTTCCTGTTTCTTTGCTGCTGTTTAGTCGCTAAGTCGTGTCCACCTCCTTGCGATCCCATGGACTGGAGCACGCCAGACTTCCTTGTCCTCCACTGTTTCCCGGAGTTTGTTCAAACTCATGTCCACTGAGTCAGTGATGCCATCCAACCATCTCATCCTCTGTCGTCCCCTTCTCCTCCTGCCCTCAATCTTTCCCAGCATCCGGATCTTTTCCAATGAGTCAGTTCCTCACATCAGGTGGCCAAAGTATTGGAGCTTCAGCTTTACCATCAGTCCTTCCAATGAATATTCAGGACTGATTTCCTTTAAGACTGTCTGGATTGATCTCTTTACGGTCCAAGGGACTCCTTGCTTTCCAAGAGTCTTCTGTCTCTTAATGCTTGTTTAGCTTCAGTCTTTAGGGCTCCAATTCTAGTTGTTCAGTGAAAGAGTGAACGTGTGTGTGTGTGTGTGTGTGTGTGTGTGTGTTGGCATAAAAGAGAGGGGGTGGATGGGGGAGAACACAGACACCCAACTGAAGCAGCATTGGAGGCAGATGGAGGAGGAGGAGACAGACACTCTTTCTGGGCTCAGCCAGGCAGTGGATCAGAGCTGAGCTTCCAGCCTCAGAAGAGGCCTGTGGACGGCAGCCCGTCCGTGTAAACAGGGAATCAGAGCACCCCAGCCCTGGCCCAGGGCAGAGCCCAAGGCTCCTGCATCGGCCACTGTCTGCCCCTTCGTGGCCAGGCTAGACAGGGCGACCAGAGACCAGCGCCTGCTTTCTAGCCTTCAAAGATGTCAGCTTTCCCTTTCAAAGCTTTGGTGTTCGTCTGATTCTGCACCCAGGGGAAGACACAGGCAGTCCTGCTGGTCCCAAGCTGTTGTTTAGTCACTCAGTACCGTCCGACTCTTTGCAACCCCAGGGATGATAGCCCGCCAGGCTCTCTGTCCATGGGATTTCTCAGAATACTGGAGCAGGTTGCTGTTCCCTCCTTCAGGGGATCTTCCCAACCCAGGGATCGAACCTGAGTCTCCTGCATTGGCAGGTGGATTCTTTACCAGAGAGTGAGCCACCAGGAAAGTCCAGGATGTTCAATTAACTCCAGATCTGGAGCTCTTGGCTGATCTGTGGAGGCCACAGGATGCCAGGAGCTTCAGAGAGGAAGAGAAGGCTCCTGAGGACCCCCGAAGACGAAGCTTGCCAACGGTGGGGAGCCAGCATGGGCTCCTCCTCCTGGCTCACTGGTCAACGGCCCAGGCTGTGTGCTGCCATGGTGAGGGGAAGGGGTGGGCATGGAGTGGGAGCAGAGTTCCCTTGTGTTAGACACTCTCTCAACGGGGCTTGTAATGCCTTCTTGACATGGTGAAGCGTCAAAAAGTCATTCAAGTTTCCTGAGGTTCTGTGAGCCAGCCTGACCCCTGACCCACTCAGAGGAACCTTCTAGAACCCATGACTTTAACATGAAATGAAGGAATTGTCTCTCCTCCGATCAGAGACTGGGCTGTGGCCAGGTGTATTTCCAAAAAGCAGTTGCAGCACCTCTCATTGTACACGCTCTTCTAGAGCAGGGGTCCCTCTGTAGCCTGCCGACCAGCTGCCTGTTCTTGTGAAGTTTCCTTGGAACACAGTCACGCTTCCAGGCTGCCTCATCGGCAGAGCGGAAGAGCGGAGGCACAGAGCGTGTGGCAGGCAAGCCTGAAATGTTCATTCTCAGTCCTTTAAGGGAAAGTTTCCTTGCCACCCCTCCACCCCTGTAAAGAAGCTGGGGGCGCAAAAGGTCACGTGGTTCCACCCGGCCCTATGCAAATAAATGCTTCTGGAACCACGCTGTACTCCAAGCTGAGGTTTTTCCAAAGGACAGTTGGAGGCTAATCCAGTTACCATAGTTATACTGTTAGCAGAGTAAATCAGTCCCGTGAATAGCTTTGTTAGGGGCCTCTTGAACTTCTGTTCTGTGTCTTATTTGAGAAGCAGGCTGTTCTGATGGAGAGAAGAAACCAGTTAACTAACCCATCCGGTACCTACCCTGTACTCAGCAATAAAATAGTACACAACGTAGCCTGTTCGCCACGTAGTATGTAAAACAGGGATAGAGTCTAATTAATGACAACAGCCATTAATAAAATATCACTTTCTCTTATTTTCATAGGTCTTTAGTATTTGGGCTTCCCCGACAGTTCAGTTGGTAAAGAATCTGCCTGCAACGCAGGAGACCCCAGTTCAGTTCCTAGGTTGGGAAGATCCACTGGAGAAGGGATAGGCTATCCACTCCAGTATTCTTAAGCTTCCCTGGTGGCTCAGCTGGTAAAGAATCTGCCTGCAATGTGGCAGACCTGGGTTTGATCCCTGGGCTGGAAAGATCCCCTGGAGAAGGGAAAGGCTACCCACTCCAGTATTCTGGCCCGGAGAATTCCATGGACTGTATAGTCCGTGGGGTTGCACCCCAGGAGACTCTGTTCCCGTCTGCCGGCTCTGGTGCTCTGAGATTTTCCAGCCCCATGGCACATTTTCCCTGCCCCAGAAGTCGTGATGGCCAGTGGGCGTGGCAGTCACCAGAGAGGAGAGATCACTGTCTGTCTGTCCAACCTAGAGTCTCTGCCCCACCTGTATCTCCAAACCCACCCCCAACCCCATCTGGTACCACCTTCCCCCCGCCAGGCTGCGGGTCAGCCCCTTCCCCGGAGACCCTTTCCCCTCCACTCTCCGGGAAAGTCAGCTTGGGTTATCATGAGGTCCCTAGAGAAGTGAGCTTTTAAAATTTTATGTATTTAGAAATTTTTAACTGAAATGCATTTGACATACAGCATTGTGTGAATTTAAGTTGTCAATGTTACTTTGATTCACATATATGCTGCCATATGGTTGTCACGTAGGAATGATCAGGACCTCTATCGCATGATTATCATTTCTTTTTAGTAGCTGAAATAATTTGAGATGAGTTTTTTTTTTTATTATTATTATTCCTTTAAATTTCTCAGCCCCTGCCTTTCCCAGGCCCCACTCAGCCACAGGAAGTA
>NW_011494946.1:4493372-4495007 GCF_000754665.1 Bison bison bison
CTGCATTCAGCTCTCCCTAGGGCCCCACCCCAGTTGCTGGGCCATCCTAGCCCTTCCCAGCGACTCGTCTCCCTTCCCACGTCCTGCGGCTGGAGTGCAGATGTCTGGGATGCTACCCTCCCCCCACCAAGGACTAGGCTGAAACAAAGACAAGCAAGAAGCCGGTCACTAAGAATGAGGTCACAGACTTAAGAAGATGCCCTTCTTTCTGGGAGGACTCATAGGGTTTCCCCCCACAGGGCAGCTTTTAATTTAAATTACTTCCAACTCACAGCAAGACTTGGCCCTCAGCAAGGTCTGCACAGATAAAAGGCTGAACCGTCTCGGGAAGCCAAATGGACAGCGCAGAGCACCCGGAGGCATGGCTTCAGTGGTGCACACACTGCTGCAAGGCGCTGATGGGCCGCCAGGAACTGTGGGCAGTTTCAAATGGACTGGCTGCTTTGGGGAGAAGCGCACAGATTTATCTGAAAGGTGGTGGTCAGGGCACCCTTGGCAAAATAGCCACTTGATTTTATGGCTGATTTAGTAGCTGTTTTAAGTTCCTTCAAGCATTCAGCAATTAACCTCTTCTTAGAACATTCTGGAAAATGATGTATCTTTCAGGGTCTACTGAACAATCAGCTCAGCTCCACAGCACGGTCTCCGTGCTTCCCAGGAACAAATGAGACACCCAAACAGCTAGAAATGGCATCTGTGGAAACAGATTAGGTAGAACTCATTGATTTGTGCGAACCCTTTTACGGATTTTTGTCTCGGGTATGAGTTTACATGACTGTCTTTAAAGAAGGATTGTACTTGGTATTTTCGTTTCTAAAGGTGAAAGGGTGGAAGCTAATGGGCTTGAATACCCCAGACCTTGGATCTGCAGAGATTTAAACTCTGGACACCTCGCTTTCCTCCTCCAGAAAGAGGACAGGGAATTAGCTACCTGTTAAAAATGCCATGAAAATCAAATGGACAATCTGGGTGAAAGACCTTTGTAAAGTGCAGCCTGTTAGGTAGAAGATTATGAAAACCAGCCTGCCATCTCCTAGCCCCCTGCTTCCTTTCACAGACACACTAGCTCCAAGTGTGCAAACTCAGAGTTTCGCTGGGAAAATTCCAGATCAGACCTGAAGTGTTTTCAGTCTTAATCCAGCGCTCTGTTTACAGTCTCACCCCTAAACAGAGCTATGATGAGGCCTGGAATGCAGGGTCAGTCACAGATTTCACAGGCTTGGCCTCCGGTGCTTTGACGTGTGTGTGTGTATGTGTGTGTGTGCACGCGTGTGTCCTCCTGAATATCGGGTATAATCACTCACTGGGGTCACTCTGATTCATGACGCTGTAAAGCTGGGCACGCTCTGTAAGTGTGCCCCCAGGATGTTCAGCCAAGGCCCCTGCAGGCCACAGCCTGCAAGTGTGCCCCCAGGATGTTCAGCCAAGGCCCCTGCAGGCCACAGCCGCCTCTGCAGTCTCTTTACTGTGGACGCGCAATGAACAGCTGTGGGGTGGGGGGCTGCTTGGAGGCTGTTCGCCTGGGCCTGGGTGTTCCTTCTAGGCCCAGTTTGTTGGATTCTTGCATCTCTGTTGCATCTGGGGTTTCTATAACTTCACCTAGTTTCTTTCCCACGTGTGATCGTTATGGTTCCT
>NW_011494946.1:4495107-4500650 GCF_000754665.1 Bison bison bison
GGCCTGGAATGCAGGGTCAGTCACAGATTTCACAGGCTTGGCCTCCGGTGCTTTGACGTGTGTGTATGTGTGTGTGTGCACGCGTGTGTCCTCCTGAATATCGGGTATAATCACTCACTGGGGTCACTCTGATTCATGACGCTGTAAAGCTGGGCACGCTCTGTAAGTGTGCCCCCAGGATGTTCAGCCAAGGCCCCTGCAGGCCACAGCCTGCAAGTGTGCCCCCAGGATGTTCAGCCAAGGCCCCTGCAGGCCACAGCCTGCAAGTGTGCCCCCAGGATATTCAGCCAAGGCCCCTGCAGGCCACAGCCGCCTCTGCAGTCTCTTTACTGTGGACGCGCAATGAACAGCTGTGGGGTGGGGGGCTGCTTGGAGGCTGTTCGCCTGGGCCTGGGTGTTCCTTCTAGGCCCAGTTTGTTGGATTCTTGCATCTCTGTTGCATCTGGGGTTTCTATAACTTCACCTAGTTTCTTTCCCACGTGTGATCGTTATGGTTCCTGGCCCAGCACAAAGCTGCCCACTGTGGCACGTGAGCTGTTGCCCTGCAAACCTCCCCAGAGGCACACGAATTGCTTTTGGGCCACGCCGTGCAAGGTACCAGATCTCCATTCCCCTGACCAGGGATCGAACCTGGGCCCTCAGTAGTGAAAGCCCAAAATCCCAGGAAATTCCCAAACATGGGCCCTTTTAAAGCAGGACAGAATTCCCCAAGGAAAGAATCCCTGTCCCCAAGAAAATGTACTAGTTCTAGAGATAAGGGAGAAAAAAAATCCTAAAATTTTGCTTGGGATCCTGAATATAAAATTCCTCCTTAGTGTCTTCTCCTTCCCGTTAAGGAAGAGTGTTTGGGGAAAGATGGACTTGGGCAGGAGGAGGGGAAGGGTGACCGGATCATTTCCACCAGCTCAGTCTCTGGAGCTCCCGCACAGCTTCCAGTCAGCACCGCGGCCCGAACACTCAGGCTGGCGTCTTGGGTGGATGTTGAGAGGGCCCTGGCCTGGAGGGGTGGCTTCAGGCACAGCTGCAGACTCAACACTCCCTGCCCCTCCTTACCTCACCCTGGTGCTGGGAGTCTTGGTGGGCAGAGACCGAAGAGCTGGGCATTTGGTGATAGTTTCAGGAAAACTGCAACCAAGGGTGTGTTTAAGACTTTTTTTTTATCATCTTTTGCAATCAAAGGATTACAAATGGAAATCATTTCTTAAAAACGCATGAATCACTACTACGGAGCTGTTAGCACTCTCCCTCTCACCTCCGAACAATGACCTTACGGACCATGGGCCGTCTCAGTCTCTGACGCAACTCTCACCCGCTTCCTCTCTCCCTGGACTGCTCTGGGCTGTCCTGAGCCCCCGTCCCAGCCCAGGCTGTGCCTGTGGGCCCTCACACCCTCCCGCCGGGCCCTCCGGAGTTCACGCTCCACCATCAGTGCCGCACCTTCTTCTCTGACCTTCCCTCAGCCCCTCGCCCTAACTCTGGAACTGGGTCCGCCTTGAGGGCCGCGTCTCCCCTTCAGCCCCACCAAGTGGAGCCGCTCTGTTCTCACCATTGCCCTCCCTGTCTCCCATCTCCACTTTCAAGCCATTTTCCATCCTTCCACGTGCCAACGTCCCAGCTCCCTTGAAGTTCATGCTTTCAAACCAGAGCACCCCAGCACATCTCTGGTCCCATCATCTAACAATCCCCAGGTGATCTCCTCTGACTTGTGGAAGTTTCTAGCCCCTGGCTCCCTCTTTCTTTCTGGCTCTGTAATCACAGTTTCAGGACCGATCCAGAGGACTCACCCCACCCTTGGCATTGCCAGTCTTTGACTCCTTCCTCTCCTTTGCACTTTTCCTCTGATGCATCCCCCCTGCCAGCCGTTCGCCCCCTTAGTCATCCTCCCGACCTTGACACCAGTGATGAAAACACCACCTTGGAAAACTTCCCGCTCTCTTCCTCAGATGGCCCGTCCTCGCCCAGCCCTGCTTCCCCGAGGAGACGTTCGGTTCCGAAGCCTATTTCCGTGTTCATCAGCGCCTTTAAGTCCCCGTGTCCCTCTTCCCCTCGAATTGCATCCTCTGAGCCATCATGACCCTCTCCGCCTGCCAGCCTCCGCCCACCGCCTATCCCCTCTCTCCCTGCCTTGTGCTCACCCGGCTAAACCCCAGCTCAGGTCAAGTCCACCCACCACCCATGCCACCCCCCTGCCCAAGTAGCAGCCCACCGCTGGAGCAGAACACACAGCTGTGCCACAGTTCCCGATGCCCACGAGTCTCGGGGGGCCTCCCTAGGACGGCCGTGGTGGGCTCTGCCAGTCCTGAACACAGGCTTTCTTTCCTGTCCTCAAACTGCCCGTGTCCCCTCCTCTGGCTTCACTCCCAGATGACGATCTTGTCTGGGATTTTACTGAGAAAATAGTCAGAAATTCTCTCCCATCATCCTAGCCCCAACTCTCAGTTCCCCTGCGTGCATTCCCAAACCCCCAGCTTTCCCTCTTGCTGAATGAAGTATCTTTGCTCCAGTCGGGAGCCAGCACCTCCCTCTAGCCTTCTCCAAACTCTGGGCCCAGGGTGGGGCAGGAGAGGGTGTATCCAGGGCCTCCGGGAGTGTACCCCCACATCTCCAGCCCTCGAGGCCCCGCTTGTTTCATTCCAGGCCTGGCCTGTCTCTAGGTCCTTCAAAGCCATCCCTCAACCTCTTTCCATACCTTTTCCCCAGACAAGCTCCCACCTCCTCTCTAACATGCCACCACAATTACGATTAAGTCATCAGGTCGTTCTTCGTTGTATGTCTACCCGCCATACGGGAACTAAGCTCCCCGAGAGCAGGGGCAGACCTAGCACCTTCACTGCTCTAACACCTCTCTGTGCCTCAGTTTGCCTATCTGTAGAATGGGGATAATAATGCACCCAATAAACATGGGGTTTTATACTAGTCTCCCCATCATCCAGTAATTTCTCAGCCCATAGGAGGTTCTTCATCAGTAACTGTGGAAGAAGGCAGGAATAATTCCAGGACTGATGTATGGATGAAGATTCAGCAGGGTTGGGGGCTTTTCTAAACTGTGGAAGGTGGCTGTGAAGTGCTGAAGGTGGGGACTCCAGGAGGCCCCGCGGCAGCTCATGGCCACCAGCACTCAGGGTCAACTCTCAGGCCCCATTCCCTCCTCCTCGCATATTTGCAAACACAACCACCAGATCCTGAGGTGTGGGCTTTGGTCAGGCCTCCCTGCTGGCTCAGAGGGTGAAGAACCTGCCTGCCACGCGGGAGGCCCAGGTTCGATCCCTGGGTTGGGAAGAGCTCCGGGCTCAATCCCTTCCTCTGGAGAAGGGCAAGAGACTTTGGTTTGGCTGCATGGGATGGTCTCAGAGTCCCCAGGCCTTTGCCACGAGGAGCTAAGAGGTATGATCTGTGCACAGAACCCAGAAGCAGAAGCAGGGGGCTCCTGGAGGCAGCTGCTTGGTCTCCGGGGTTCGCTCCCTGCTCAGCCTGGCAGCCTGGGCTGCAGGGCTCGACCACGGACACGGCCGGCGGAGCCCGGCGCTGCGTCTCGAAGAGCTGTTGGTTTTTCGGCTTCCCCTCACCGACTGCTTCTTTCCCAGCCTCCCTCCCACCCTCTTCACAATCCCTGCAACTTTCCTGAGGTCCCCCTTAGGCTTCGGCCGTCTAGGTTGGGTTTCACCCTGAAGGTGCCGTGGCTTTGCCTGTCTCCCTCTTAGCAAGCATGGCCCAAACCCCAATGGCTGCGGAGCTGGGAAAGGGGGACAGCCCCGAGCTCCAAGCGCCCCGCGGCCGCTCGATCTGTGCACCAGCCTCGCCTCGGCACAGCCCTGCTTCACACCATCAGTCTCGGCCCCTTTCCTCAGTCCCCCGAGGGAGACTCGCGCCACTGTCTGTCTTTTAGCAAAACATGATGCAAAGAGAAATCTCTTTAAATATTTATTTTGAAATAGAAATTGATAAAGACACCTAGGCTCCTTCTAAGCCTCTGTACTTTTCTGAAAGGGCATTCCTGGGTCAAGAGGATAGCATCTTTTTGTTGGGAGCAACTCTTGAATAACTTGATTTCCAGTCGCAGAAATATGTCTGTTTTGGTCAGAAATTCAGTGCTGGCTTTTTAACAGGACATCGAAAATCCATGTTGACAGCAGCAGCTCCTGCCTGCCTTGTACCCCTGTGGGTATCCTGGCCGTTATTTGTCCAAGCCTGGTTGGGTTTAAGACGTTGGGCTGTTGGGCATTCCGTTCTGTGATGGACGGAAGGCACAGTGAGGCAAAGCAGAGCGGGCACGTGGGGCCTTGCCCACTCCTTAGCTGTGCGATCTCAGGGAGCCACCGCCCCTCTCTGAGCCTCAGTGTTCTCAGCTATACAATGGGGAGAATCCTGCCTTACTCACACCGTATGGTGGAGAATTACTCTGAGGTCAGTTATGTGAGCTCTGACATGGTAGGCAGTCTGTGGTGGGGTGGCAGCAGGAGATCCCGGAAAGGTGCCCCGTGTGCAGGTTCCAGCTGGGGACAGAGGGAGCTTGAGGGGGGCTGCGTGCCACCCAGGGCCCCAGACTCCTCCCCGCACAACCAGGCCCCTCCTGCTGGGGCCTCCGAAGAGGTTCACGTACTAGAGACTTTACAAGGATAAGAACAGGTCTGGTGAGGGATGCCTGCACCCATAAGGTGGAACAGAAGCTGTATCCAGTTTATTCTGGTAACTCAAAACTGAGTCAGCTAAAAACTGTGGTGAACTAGGTGGGTGGTGGGATGGGGCCACCAGGGTTTTTTCCCCCTTCTTCAGCAAAAGAGGCTGTCCAGCCACAGCTGAGCAAGTCTTCAGGTCCACTCTTTGCTATGAGATGTAAACCACTGATTTTACTTCAGCCACCAGCCATGGCCAGCATCAGCACCAGCACCTCCACCAGGACTCACTTCTACACACCACCAGGGCAGCGCCCACCACTTGGTGGTAACTCACCCACCCCCTGTGGTGGTAACATGCCTCCCCCACTTTTGTCATCTCACATGCTCTCCCTACCATCACCTCCACCACCATCACCTCCACCACCATCACCTCCACCACCATCATCATCACCTCCACCACCATCACCTCCACCACCATCACCTCCTCCACCACCATCACCTCCACCACCACCTCCACCACCACCATCACCTCCACCATCACCACCTCCACCATCACCACCACCACCACCATCACCTCCACCACCATCACCTCCACCACCATCACCTCCACCACCACCATCACCTCCTCCACCATCACCTCCACCACCATCACCTCCTCCACCACCATCACCTCCACCACCATCACCTCCACCACCATCACCTCCACCACCATCACCTCCACCACCATCACCTCCACCACCATCACCTCCTCCACCACCATCACCTCCACCACCATCACCTCCACCACCATCACCTCCACCACCACCATCACCTCCACCACCATCACCTCCACCACCACCATCACCTCCACCACCATCACCTCCACCACCATCACCTCCACCACCATCACCTCCTCCACCACATCACCTCCACCACCACCATCACCGT
>NW_011494946.1:4501885-4502170 GCF_000754665.1 Bison bison bison
GACATACGCAAAGGCGGGATAGAGCCTCAGGAGTCCCCCTGGAAATCCTCGAGCATCTACCCCCATAACCAGAGCCTGCCTACTTTACTACTTTGTGCTCACCTACACCTCTGACTTTACGGGGGGCTGTCCCCCACCACCTGTTTTGGAGAAGGAGTTAACTTAGAGCTCCAGTTTATAATAATTCCTGGGCATGATAAGAGTGTTTTAACCTAAAAACTCCTCTGAAGGTTCTCTGGCCTACCTGACAGGCTTGTCCGGCCACATGTGATCGCTCACAGCACT
>NW_011494946.1:4502852-4509231 GCF_000754665.1 Bison bison bison
TGGCTAAAACCATCACCTGCACCACCATCCCCAACTCCACCATTATCACCAATCTACCTGCAGCACCGAATCACCATCATGCCTTCCATCTCCCCCACCTCCACCACCATCACCACCTCCCTACACAGCTCATCACCATCATCACCACCAGCTCCACCATCACACCACACTCACCATCAACATTACCACCATCATCAACAGCACCCCCCCACCACTACTATTAACATCACTGTCCTCACTAAGAACATCAGTGTTCCCACCTCCTTTGCACAAACCATCACCACAACTGTTTACAGTCTGTTATCACCAGTGTCCTGCCCCATAAACTCAGACCTTTCAGTTTGAAAAGCAGGATATTGGTCTAGACCCATTGGCCCCAAACCCTAAAATAAAGCTGAAAGAGAGAGGATTAGTAGACTGGCTTTGACCCTAAAGGGGAGAAAGGAAAGGGGGTGGCAGTTTTGCCTTTTTGAGGCCCGGGGCCTAAGGATCTACTCACATCTGGTGATGAGCAGCATGTATGTTTGGAAAGAAAACAGTAGCTGGACTTTGGGGTCCAGACTCTAGGATCTGGGGAGTCCTTCTGAAAAAAAGAGTGATCAAGACCATCCCCCAAAAAAAGAAATGCAAAAAGGGAAAATGGCTGTCTGAGGAGGCCTTACAAATAGCTAAGAAAAGAAAAGAAGCTAAAGGCAAAGGAGAAAAGGGAAGATATACCCATTTGAAAACAGAGTTCCAAAGAATAGCAAGGAGAGATAAGAAAGCCTTCCTCAGTGATCAATGCAAAGAAATAGAGGGAAAAAATAAAATAGGAAATACTGGAGATCTCTTCAAGAAAATTAGAAATACCAAGGAAACATTTCTTGCAAAGATGGGCACAATAAAGGACAGAAATGGTATGGACCTAACAGAAGCAGTGGCAAGAATACACAGGTGGCTAGAAGAGGTGGCAAGAATACACAGAGTAACTATACAAAAAAGATCTTAAATACCCAGATAACCACGATGGTGTGTGATCACTCACCTAGAGCCAGACATCCTGGAATGTGAAGTCAAGTGGGCCTTAGGAAGCATCACTATGAACAAAGCTGGTGGAGGTGATGCAATTCCAGCTGAGCTAGTTCAAATACTAAAAGATGATGTTATTAAAATTCTGCACTCAGTATGCCAGCAAATTTGGAAATCTCAGCAGTGGCCAAAGGACTGGAAAAGGTCAGTTTTCATTTCAATCCCAAAAAAAGGCAATGCCAAAGAATGTTCAGACTCCTTCACAATTACACTCATCTCACACATTAGCAAAGTAATGCTCAAAATTCTCCAAGCTAGGCTTCAACAGTAATTGAACCAACTAAAGAGGCTCTGTTTAAAACACATTAAGGTATACAGGTCTAGAGGGAGTAATTATGAACTCTGTAGTGTGGTATACATTGTGGTTTCTCCTTTGGTTTTAACATTCTCAAGCTTAGCAAGAATCTCTGTTAGGTTTAAGTAAATTTTATGGACAATATGCCTATGTGTACTATTAATAGGATTAAAAATTTTTTATTTTGTGATGAAAAGCCCTGAAAAGCTTTTGAAGAAAAACACCAATAAATGAGAGAAATAATAGATAAGATAATAATGATAAGGTCCCTAACCAGCCCACACAGGAAAATAAAGGGAAAATATTCTAATGTATCCCATTCTGGTTCTCCTCAGAGAGCTGAGATAAAGTGTGAGTGTGTCTAAATGTAGGGGCACAATATGTGTGGGGGTGTGAGTCACATAGTGTGAATGTGTGTGTGTGAATGTGGGTGTGAGCATGTGGTCATCAATGTAAGTGTGTGCTTGTGAATGTGGCTGTGCACATGGCAATATGTGTGTGGGCACTGACTGTACGCAAATACGACTGCATGTGTGTAAGAGCTGTGCATTTCAGAGCTCACTGTATGAGTGAACACGAGTGTGTATGTTGTTCAGTCCCTAAGTCTTGTCTGACTCTGCGATCCCATGGACAGCAGCACACCAGGCCTCCCTGTCCTTCACTATCTCCCTGAGTTTGCTCAAACTCATGTCCGTTGAGTCGGTGATGTCATCCAACCATCTCATCCTCTGTCATCCCCTTCTCCTGCCCTCAATCTTTCCCAGCATCAGGGTCTTTTCCATTGTGTCAGCTCTTTGCATCAGGTGGCCAAAAGACTGGAGTTTCAGCTTCAGCATCAGTCCTTCCAATAAATATTCAGAGTTGATTTCCTTTAGGATTGACTGGTTTGACCTCCTTTCAGTCCAAGAGACCCTCAAGAGTCTTCTCCAGCATCACAATTCAAAAGTATCAATTCCTCAGTACTCAGCCTTCTTTATGTCCAACTCTTACATCCATACTTGATTACTGGAAAAACCATAGCTTTGACTATTTGGACCTTGGTGGGCAAAGTGATGTCCCCGCTTTTTAATATGCGGTCTTAGGTTTGTCGTGGCTTTCCTTCCAAGGAGCAAGCATCTTTAAATTTCGTGGCTGCAGTCCCTGTCTGCAGTGATTTTGGAGTCCAAGAAAATAAAATCTGTCACTGCTTCTACTTTTTCCCCTTCTATTTGTTATAAAGTGATGAGAGTTTGTTTGCAAGTGCAAATGTGAGTATGGATGTGATTGTGTGAGTACAAGTTCTGTGTGAAATGAGTGTGCATATAAGTGGTGTGAGTGTGAATGTCATCGTGCATGAATGACAGTGTGAGTGAGGGTGTGCATTTACTATGCAAGAGGATCTAAAGATGCACCTTCACAGGATCCTGACTTGGAGAGCCCACGGTTTCTGAGCGCAGACGCGGCTCTTCCCACCCCAGGGAGGCCTGATGGGAACTGGAAACGGGGAGGGGGCCCAACTGTCCCCCGGGCCCACCACAGAGTGCACTGATGCCATGGTCCTGGCATGGCTCTCATCACATGTAGCCATCCTGAGGCTGTGGACCAGGTCTAGCTTATACAACTACAGCCTCATAAGAGTAAAGACTGTCTAAACCACACAAAGCTGGAACTACCCCCCAGATCCAGATACAGTACATTCCTAGCATGACCCTCCCCTTTTACTCTCAAAAATCTCCAGCTGGGATGATGAACCCTTTGGTTCCCCTAGGAAAGTCTCATCAGGCTTTATCCTCAGCCCCCAGGAAGGAGGGTGGATTCTATTGTCCATTAACATGACAGCATCTTCTGGCTTCTGAGGAATATTTTATACATGACAGAGAGTCAAAGTAAATGTATTGCAGATGTTTGAGAACCAGGGAGGGTACGATGACATCAGCTTGATTTGACAGGCTCTAAGGATGTGTGGCTGCTAGAAGGCGGAAATTATTAGAACAAACACCTTCATGGAAACTAGCATTAATCCAGTGTCTGAACTTCCCTTTACCCCATCACCACCACACTGGCCTTCCCCTGCCAGACTTGGCTTCCATTAAAGGAATGAGTCATCCCCATTGGGAACCATATGGAAACTGTGGGGAAGAGTATGGAATTTGGAGTCTGCCTGGCTTGGCCTTGCAACTTGACTATACTATCAGCCAGCTCTGTGTCTTTGGGCAAGTTAGTTAACTACTCTGAGCCTCAGTTTTCTTGTCTGTGAGATGACTAGTAATCTGCTAGGCAGTGTTGGGGTCAGGCTTAGATTTAATGAATACAAGATATCTGGCACGTAGGCATCAAATATCTAACTGCTATTTAAGTCAGATTTAGGAATCAGAATAAAAGCAAAGTGGCCAAATAACTGTGACAAAAGTGGGTGCAACACTATTTCCAGTCCCGATCATCCATCTAGAGATTTCCACTCTTCATGAAGATACACAGTCCATCTGCCCTCCTTTGGCACCTGGGTGGACTCTGTGACTGCCTCAGTGAGTAAAATGGAACAGAAGGAATAGTATGTGACTTCCAAGGATAAGTGAAAAAAAGCTCTCTCTCTCAAGATGTTCCCCTGGGAACACACCCACCATGCTGTGAGGATATTGGTCCATCCAACCCCAAAATCACCCACAGAGAGAAACTGCATGGAGAGACCCTTTGGAGCAGGAGCTGAAGCCCCCAGCTAACAGCCACGATCATCCAACAGACTTATGAGTGAATGAGCTTTTAGATGACTTCAACCCTCATCTTAGAAGGAAAGCTATGACAAACCTAGACAGCCTATTAAAAAGCAGAGACATTACTTTGCTGACAAAGATCCGGATAGTCACACTCCTGGTTTTTCCAGTAGTCATGTACGAATGTGAGAGTTGGACTATAAAGAAGGTTGAGCGCCAAAGAATTGTTGCTTTTGAACTGTGGTGCTGTAGAAGACACTTGAGAGTCCCTTGGACTGCAAGGAGATCAAACCTAAAGGAAATAAACCCTGAGTGTTCATTGGATGGACTGTTACTGAAGCTGAAGCTCCAATACTTGGGCCACCTGATGCAAAGAGCCAACTCACTGGACAAGACCCTGATGCTGGGAAAGATTGAAGGCGGGAGGAGAAGGGGATGACAGAGGATGAGATGGTTATATAGTATAATTGACTCAATGGACATGAGTTTGAGCGATAGTGAAGTACAGTGAAGTGAAGGACAGGGAAGCCTGGAGTGCTGTAGTCCATGGGGTTCACTAAGAGTTGGACATGACTTAGTGACTGAACAGCAACAAATCCTCAGTTCCTGAGACTTCCAACTGAGGCCCTAGAAACTGAAAGACAAATTCAAACCAACTCTGCTGTGCCCTGATTGAATTCCTGGCCCAGGAATTGGTGAGTATAATCAATGACTATTTAAGCTTCTAAGTTTGGGGATAATTTGTTATACAACCATAGTAACTGGGACTCAGTGTAGTCAGGGTTTTGTGGATGGAGCTGACATTAGTCACATATCTGCATCAGGCAGAATGAATGTGAGCACAGTTCTTCACTTGGGTCCATCCCACCTCAAAGGTAAAGAGTCTGTTACACGCATTTGTCACATTGCTTGTGACTGGAGCCTGATACTCCTGTTCCCACTGACAAAATTGATTCCATTTCTCAAACACAAAGTGGTCTCCTATATCCAAATTCCTAGAGCTCTGTCTATGGGAAATGGAGCCAGAAAATGAGGCAACTCTTTTGTAATCAAAGATGCCCAAAGTTATGTACGCAAATTGGCCACCATCTTCTCCAAGCAACAGTTGTGTAAACTCTAATCCTATTTCTTTATTTTCTGTCCTCAAAGATGGAAACTTCACCCAGGGCCACGAACACATCTGGGGAAGGATAAAGACTAGCAAGGCCTTAAGTAACAGCCAAGGGCCCTCAGAAAAATCCAGCGGCAGCAGGGGCAGCATTCCAGGCTGGCCCAAACCAAGAGAAATGGGTTCAAGGGCAGAGAGTGCTCATAGAGCTCTACCATAGCCTCGAACCTGGAACAGGTCATGGCAAAGAAGTTAGCATAACAGAGCTGTGAGAGCATGAGCTTTGGGTCAAAGAAAGCTGGCTCAAATCTGGTTTCTCCACATCCTGGCAGCGTGACCTGGTAAGTTCTTCCTTTACCCCCTCAATTTCCGTCACCTGTAAATATAGTACTCACCTGATACAGAGGTGGCTGGTGGCCTACCAAAGATACTCATCTTGCGCATCTTCACTTACAGCAGGGACACAGCTGCTTAGCATCTGAGTTGGACCATGGAAACTGAAAGACCAATGACCCGTGCAAGCAGAGGGCAGACGTGTCCCAACCAAGCCAAGGTGGTGAGTGTACAATGTGCCCTGCCCACCTGGTGTCCCCTTTCATGGTGACCTTGGAGGCCCCAAGTTGAAGATGGGGACTTCACAGGACAGAGTGAGGCTGGATCCCTGTGTCACCACTTGGAGGGAGCCACTTAACGAGGGACACGCACAGTGGGCTTTGTGTGCGTGAGAGATAAACCTTCGCTAGGTGACGACAGTGAAAACAGGCTGTTACAGCAGGGAGCCCATCCGGACTCAAACATTGTTTTAGAGAATTGGGACATACAAAATTACAGATTCTATAAAGAGCTATTTACCACTTGTCTTTCCCATTTGACCCATGGAGCATGAAGGCAAGGACAGGGCCCTAATGACCCAGAGTGTCCAGTGTATACCAGTTCAGTTCAGTCGCTCAGTCGTGTCCGACTCTGTGAAACCGCAGCACACCAGGCCTCCCTGTCCATCACCAACTTCTGGAGTCCACCCAAACCCATGTCCATCGAGTTGATGATGCCATCCAACCATCTCATCCTCTGTTGTCCTCTTCTCCTCCTGCCCTCAATCTTTCCCAGCATCAGGGTCTTTTCCAATGAGTCAGCTCTTCGCATCAGTTGGCCAAAATATTGGAGTTTCAGCTTCAACATCAGTCCTTCCAATGAACACCCAGGACTGGTCTCCTTTAG
>NW_011494946.1:4509331-4516599 GCF_000754665.1 Bison bison bison
ATGGGTCTCCTTTAGAATGGACTGGTTGGATCTCCTTGCAGTCCAGGGACTCTCAAGAGTCTTCTGCAGCACCACAGTTCAAAAGCACCAATTCTTCAGCGCTCAGCTTTCTTTATAGTCCAACTCTCAGATCCATACATGGCCACTGGAAAAACCATAGCCTTGACTAGATGGACTTTTGTTGGCAAAGTAATGTCTCTGCTTTTGAATATACTATCTAAGTTGGTCATAACTTTCCTTCCAAGGAGCAAGCGTCTTTTAATTTCATGGCTGCAGTCACCATCTGCAGTGATTTTGGAGCCCAGAAAAATAAAGTCAGCCGCTGTTTCCACTGTTTCCCCATCTATCTGCCATGAAGTGATGGGACCTGATGCCATGATCTTAGTTTTCTGAATGCTGAGCTTTAAGTCAACTTTTTCACTCTCCTCTTTCACTTTCATCAAGAGGCTTTTAGTTCCTCTTCACTTTCTGCCACAAGGGTGATGTCATCTACATATCTGAGGTTATTGATATTTCTCCCGGCAATCTTGATTCCAGCTTATGCTTCATCCAGCCCAGTGTTTCTAATGATGTACTCTGCATATAAGTTAAATAAGCAGGGTGACAATATACAGCCTTGATGAACTCCTTTTCCTATTTGGAACCAGTGTTGTTCCATGTCCAGTTCTAACTGTTGCTTCCTGACCTGCATACAGGTTTCTCAAAAGGCAGGTCAGGTGGTCTGATATGCCCATGTCTTTCTGAATTTTCCACAAGCAGTGAGTAAATTTGAACTGGTTATCTGCAGCTCGATTAAGAGAGGAGAGTTAGATTACAGACTCTTTAGCAATAGAAGAAGCAAAACGTTGATGTTAAAGAGAATATTAGGGACTTCCCTGGGCTTCCCTGGTAGCTCAGCTGGTAAAGAATTCACCTGCAATGCGGGAGACACTAGTTCAATTCCAAGGTTGGGAAGATCCCCTGGAGAAGGGAAAGGCTACCCACTCCAGTATTCTTGGGCTTCCCTGGTGGCTCAGATGGTAAAGAATCTGCCTGGTTTCTATCACTGCCCTGGAGGAGGGCATGGCAACCCACTCCAGTATTCCTGCCTGGAGAATCCCCAAGGACAGAGCAGCCTGGTGGGCCACAGTCCATGGGGTCTCAAAGAGTCAGACACGACTGAGCGACCAAGTACATAAACCCTGGTGGCCCAGTGGTTAGGACTTCACTTGCTGATGCATGGGACACGGATTCAGTCCCAGGTCCAAGAAGTTCCCACAGGCTGCCGAGCGACTAAGCCCGGAGCCACAGCTCCTGAGCCTGCACACTCCCGAGCCCGAGGACCGCAGTGAGAAGCCTGTGCTCTGCAACTAGAGAAAGAAGACCCAGCAAAAACAAACAAAAACTTTAAAGAATATTACATCAGTACTTCATTACAAAACATTTTAACACTTTTCAAAAGTACCAAAAATGAACAAACAAAAATCCCACCAAGCAATAAAGTCATAATTTGCCAAATTGGAACTTTGTGCCAAAAGGGATCTAAGAAATGCATTTTCTCACTAGTAAATTTTGGAAACTAAAGTGTACTGTCAGATATTTTTTTAAGTTCCACAAATCTTTTACAACTTAATTAAATGGTTAACTTAAGCACTAGTTCATGTTTCTAGCAGAAGAAGCTGAGGATCTAAGTGAGGAAATAGTTGTGTAAATGCAAACTCGGTAGCAAGATTTGTACCTGGAAATAATACCTTATCGGTAACATCTGAGCTTTCTCTTTGAATTATCCACGTGAACAAACATGAGTTGTTTTTATATAGCACATTTCTATCGCTTCCTCTGTGTTCTCTCACCAACTCTAAGAGTTAGGGCACAGTTTATTGTCATCATATCACAGATGCAAAGTCCGTGAAATAAAGAGAGTTGTAATCTGGCCAGCATCTCAAAGCTCGTGGGAGATTCGGAAGCCATGTTGCCTGACTCTTGGCACAGGACTTCTTCTTCACTACACCTCCCCGGTTGATAAATGTTCAGTGTGGGTGACAACCCAGCAGATACTAAATCAAAGAAACTGTTTTTGAGCCCAGTCTGGGTAAGCTCTCGGGCATGGGATAAAAAGTCTCAGTCTTATGGGATAAAGAATAAACTAAGACACAATCCTATTGTGTCCCAACAACAAAGCCATTGTTATTGTTCAGTAGCTCAGTCGTGTTCAACTCTGCGACCCCAGGGACTGCAGCATGCCAGGCCTCCCTGTCTTTCACCATCTCCCAGAGCTTACTCAAACTCATGTCCATTGAGTCAGAGATGCCATCCAACTATCTCATCCTGTGTTGTCCCCTTCTCTTCCTGCCCTCAATCTTTCCCAGCATCAGGGTCTTTTCCAATGAGTTGGCTTTTTACCTCAGGTAGCCAAAGGATTGGAGTTTCAGCTTCAGCATCACTCCTTCCAATGAATATTCAGGACTGATTTCCTTTAGGATGGATTGGTTGGATCTCCTTGCAGTCCAAGGGACTATCAATAGTCTTCTCCAACACTACAGTTCGAAAGCATCATTTCTTCAGCACTCAGCTTTCTTTATGCTCCAACTCTCACATCCATACATGACTAGTGGAGAAACCACAGCTTTGACTAGATGGACCTTTGTCGGCAAAGTAATGTCTCTGATTTGTAATATGCTGTCTAGGTTTGTCATAACTTTTCTTCCAAAGAGCAAGCATTTATTAATTTCATGGCTGCAGTCACCATCTGTAGTCATTTTGGAGCCCAAGAAAATAAAGTCTGTCATTGTTTCCATTGTTTCCCCATCTTTTTGGCATGAAGTGATGGGACCTGATGCCATGATCTTAGCTTTCTGAATGTTGAGTTTTAAGCCAGTTTTTTCACTCTCCTCTTTCACCTTCATCAAGAAGCTCTTTAGTTCCTCTTTGGTTTCAGCCATAAGGGTTGTGTCATCTGCTTATCTGAGGCTATTGATATTTCTCCATGCAATCTTGATTCCAGCTTGTGATTCATCCAGCCCAGTGTTTCTCATGATGTACTCTGCATATAAGTTAAATAGGCAGGGTGACAATATACAGCCTTGATGGACTCCTTTCCCAATTTGGAACCAGTCTGTTGTTCCATGTCCAGTTCTAACTGTTGTTTCTGACCTGCATATGGATTTCTAATGAGGCAGGTCAGGTGGTCTGGTATTCCCATATCTTGAAGAATTTTCCACAGTTTGTTGTGAGCCACACAGTCAAAGGCTTTAGCATAGTCAGTGAAGCAAAAGTAGATATTTTACTGGAATGCTTTTGCTTTTTCTATGATCCAACGGATGTTGGCAGTTTGATCTCTGATTCTTCTGCCTTTTCTAAATCCAGCTGGAACATCTGGAAGTTCTTGGTTCACGTACTGTTGAAATCTAGCATGAAGAATTTTGAGCATTACTTTGCTAGCATGTGAAATAAGTGCAATTGTTCAGTAATTTGAACATTCATTGGCATTGCCTTTCTTTGGGATTGAAACAAAAACTGACCTCTTCCAGTCCTGTGGCCACTGCTGAGTTTTAGAAATGTGCAGCATGTTGAGTGCAGCACTTTCACAGCATCATCTTTCAGGATTTGAAATAGTTCAGTTGAATTCCATCACCTCCACTAGTTCTGTTCATAGGATGCTTCCTAGGGCCACTTGACTTCACACTCCAAGATATCTGGCTCTAGGTGAGTGATCACACCATGGTGGTTATCCGAGTCATTAAGATCATTTTTGTATGGTTTCTCTGTGTATTCTTGCCACCTCTTCTTAATATCTTAGGCTTCTGTTAGGTCCATGCCATTTCTGTCCTTAATTGTGCCCATCTTTACATGTTCCCTTGGTATCTCTAATTTTCTTGAAGAGCTCTCTAGTCTTTCCCATTCTATTGTTTTCCTATATTTCTTTGCATTGATGACTTAGGAAGACTTTCTTATCTCTCCTTTCTATTCTTTGGAATTCTGCATTCAGATGTGTATATCTTTCCTTTTCTCCTTTGCCTTTCACTTCTCTTCTTTCCTCAGCTATTTGTAAAAATTCCTCAGACAACCATTTTGCCTTTTTGCATTTCTTTTTCTCAGGGATGGTTTTGATCACTTCCTCCTGTACAACGTCATGAACCTCTGTCTATAGTTTTCAGGGACTTTCTCTAGCAGATCTAATCCCTTGAATCTATTTGTCACTTCCACTGTATAATTTCAGGGATTTGATTTAAGTCTTACCTGAATGGCCTAGTCGCCACTAGTGATAAAATAATATAAATCGATGAACAGTTAAAAAATAAAGAAAACTTTGGCATGACAATTCCTCTTACTAACAGAGGAGACAAGGTAAAACAACATGGGACTAAGGGACAGATAAGCAGGAGGTTCAAGAAGTGTGGTGGCCACTCAGAGGAGGGAAAGAGTTCAGAGCCTAGTACACCAGAAAGATGGGGTGCAGGGGCTCTCATTTCAGAAAGGGGTACGATTATGGAATCAAGTGTCTGATCTGCTCAGCAACCCTCCCTTGTTCTCCAGAAGGCATTTCTCCCTTTCTCTAGGGGATTGCTTCCTCCTTTACTGCAGTCATCTGAGATGGACTCGAGAGGAGGCTGCCAGTGATAGCATCCCACACCTTGGCCACTGGCGTGGGTGTGGGACCTAGTCTTAGCTGATTAGAATTTTTAAAAACAAAACAAAACAAAACTGAAACTAAGGGAAGGAATCTGATGATCCAGCGGATGTTGGCAATTTGATCTCTGGTTCCTCTGCCTTTTCTAAAACCAGCTTGAACATCTGGAAGTTCACGGTTCACGTATTGCTGAAGCCTGGCTTGGAATATTTTGAGCATTACTTTACTAGTGTGTGAGATGAGTGCAATTGTGCAGTAGTTTGAGCATTCTTTGGCATTGCCTTTCTTTGGGATTGGAATGAAAACTGACTTTTTCCAGTCCTGTGGCCACTGCTGAGTTTTTCAAATTTGCTGACATATTGAGTGTAGCACTTTTACAGCATCATCTTTAGGATTTGAAATAGCTCAACTGGAATTCCATCACCTCCACTAGCTTTGTTTGTAGTAATGCTTCCTAAGATGCTTACTCCTTGGAAGGAAAGTTATGACCAACCTAGACAGCATATTAAAAAGCAGAGACATTACTTTGCCAACAAACATCCATCTCATCAAGGCTATGGTTTTCCCAGTGGTCATGTATGGATGTGAGAGTTGGACTATAAAGCAAGGTGAGCGCCGAAGAATTGATGCTTTTGAACTGTGGTGTTGGAGAAGACTCTTGAGGGTCCCTTGGACTGCAAGGACATCCAACCAGTCCATCCTAAAGGAGATCAGTCTTGAATATTCATTGGAAGGACTGATGTTGAAGCTGAAACTCCAATACTTTGGCCACCTGATGTGAAGAGCTGACTCGTTGGAAAAGACCCTGATGCTGGGAAAGATTGAAGGCAGGAGGAGAAGGGGACGACAGAGGATGAGATGGTTGGATGGCATCGCCGACTCAATGGACATGAGTTTGGGTAAACTCTGGGAGTTGGTGATGCACAGGGAGGCTTGGCATGCTGCAGTTCATGGGGTTGCAAAGAGTCGGACACGACTGAGCAACTGAACTGAACTGAACTGAAGGGAAGGAACCAGCCACGCTTGCATGAAATGTGAGAAGGAGCTGCTGTACCCATGGATCCTGCTCTGTGGAGGAGACCAGGCTGAAGAAAGGCAGCTGGGAACAGAGATTGGGGCGGGAGGGTGTGGGCCTTCGGAACATGGTTCCAGCTGTCTCCCCGAAGCTCAGCAGACCCCTTTCTTCCCTGTAGTTTATGATGCACAGAGTTAGTCATTTCTTCCTTAACCCAGCAATGATCACATAGAGCTCATATCCTTTGCAAGCGTGGTCTTGACTATAGGAACAGGTGGAAGGAAAGAGAGAGCTGCCCACTCTCAGAAGCTACAAACAAGATGTTCAGGAAGTGAGAGGGACAAAACCTCTCTGGAGACAGTGAAGGAAGCTGTGTTTCTCGAGTTGGGCATCAGATAAAAAACAAGGGGGACACCAAGCTCTGAGCAGCTTGAATTGGAGACGATGGTAGGACGTATCCATGGAGACCCTGAGCTGACAACCGGGATGTGGAGGTGGGTCTCCAGAGAGAAATGCCTGATGCAACTATGTACGTTCAGTCTGATATACACTCAGTCAAAAAGACTTCAGTGAGAGGGTTTTTCTATGGTTTAAAGCAGTTCATGAATTTAAGAGAATATTATTAATTTGGTGGCACCATCTGCATGGAGGTAACAGTTGAAGTCGTGGATGTAGAAAATTCTCCAGGGAAAGAAGAGAATCTTGGAGAAACACTCCTCGTTAATCAAAAACAATAAGAGCATCGAGAAATTAAGAGGAAACAGATCACAAAAAGGAGGTCAGTACAGAGTCTGAAGAGGGAGAGGTTGAGCGGTGGTGACAAGAACAAGGAAGCTGGTGAGAGGCTCGTAAGAAAGCCTGTGAAGCTTGGATTTGAGGGGAAGGAAGTTTCTGGTGAATGAACTTGGACATGGCAAGGTGCCAGCTGAAGGATGCAGAGAAGTTCCGGGTAACGTGATGTGTTCTGTTGGCGGCCCTGATATTCCTTGAGCTTTCCAGGGGGCTCCTGTGACTTTTCAGAAGGGAATCCACATCCTGGGCCTGAGGAACTGCTTTCCCAGGACCACAGAAGGCCGCTATGCTCCAGAGCTGAGCCAGAAATAGCAGAGAACAGATACCTGCCAGGAGCAGCCATGTCCGACTCTGTGCGAGTCCATGGACCATAGCCTGCCAGGCCCCTCTGTCCATAGGATTCTCCAGGCAAGAAGTGGGTGGCCATCCCTCCTCCAGGGGATCTTCCTGACCCAAGGATCGAACCTGGGTGTCCTGCATTGCAGGTGGGTTCTTCACCATCTGAGCCACCTGGCTGGTGTATAAACACCCCATCTCGCTTGCCTTGCCCTGCGGGTGGGGCAGTTCCGAATAGATCCCGCACAATTTCTCAGAGCTTCCCCCCAAGACTACACTCCAGGCGCCCACCATAGCCACTGTTAACAGCACACTCTTTTATCAGCTGCATCCCTTTCCTTATCTACTTTCCTGGCTTCCTATCAATGCATTCCCTGCACTTCCTAAGTCTAACGCTTGTACTTCAATCCCTGTCTCAGTGTCTGCTTCTGAGGGCAACCAAGCTGAGACAAGTGATTATGTAATTCACAGCCCAAACTAGGACACTGGCAAGCGTGAAAAAAGCGGGGGAAGTTG
>NW_011494946.1:4516699-4526906 GCF_000754665.1 Bison bison bison
CAGTTATGCCCCCCCGCCACCCCGAGTTATATGCCTCTCCTTTGAGAAGCTGGACTGGGGCCAGTGAGGGTATGCAAATTTCAAATACCATTTCCATACACTAACCAAGAGTGCAGTTGTTAAAGAATCCACCTGCAGTACAGGAGACCCCAGTTTGATCCCTGGATTGGGAAGACCCACTGGAGAAGGGATAGGCTACCCACTCCAGTATTCCTGGGCTTCCCTGGTGGCTCAGCTGGTAAAGAATCCGCCTCCAGTGTGGGAGACCTGGATTCGATCCCAGGGTTGGGAAGATCCCCTGGAGAAGGGAACGGCTACCCAGTCCAGTATTCTGGCCTGGAGCCTCCCAGGCCATGTATATAGTATATAGTCCATGGGGTCACAAAGAGTTGGACACGACTGAGCAACTTTCACTTTACTTTCTTTCGTACTAAACGAGAGTGCAGTTGTAGGGAGGGTGAAGCTGCCTTTTACTGAGTGAGCTTTTGCCCCCTCTGCCCCACTACCCTTTCTGGAAAGGAATACGTCCGCTCAAGAGTGGGAAGACCTCTCAGGGGGAGAATGGACCGCAGAAGTAGGTCAGTGTCTGATCCTCAGGAAAACGAGGCTCACGCATTTCATGATTTTACGCTCAGGCTGTGAGCAAGGCCATCAACCGTGTAGTCAATAAGACACTCATCTTAACGGCCTCTCCAGGCGCCCCCTCTTGCTTCCTCTCTCCTTCCATTAGTAAGGTCAGTGCGTTTCTCTCTGTAACTGCACAATCAGACAAACCTCCTCTGACAGCACACCCCCACCCTCTTCGTGGGCCCCCAGCCCTAAGGATATCGTCTGGAAGCCCAGATCCTTCAATACCCATGGCCTTTCCACTTCAGATGCTTCCACGTCTACCGTTTTAACATCTCTCCTCTAAAAAGAGATTTTTTTTTTCTCTCTGCAAGAAATTCTTTTAAAAAAGCCACTCCATTTCACCACATGGTTGCCAAGGGGGAAGTGTGTTCTGGAGGTCATGGTGCCAAGGAAGGACAAGACACTCACATTGCCCCCTCCCTGTGCACGTGTTAATCCCTGTCCGCGCTTTAAGACCCAGCTTCCGTGTTACGTGGGTAGTGGAGTGAAGGGCCTCTGACGCAGGGGGACCTCTGTCCCCCAAGACACAGTGCTGGGGTGTGACGCCGGCCAGGTCCCGTGGCTCTCAGGACCCCCGTTCCTGGGAGGGTCTCATCCTTCTGACAGCCTGCTCTTGACAATCTGGCTTCGGCCATCCCCACCTCGAGTGTGAAGCTGATAGATAAATAGACTGGGTTGTGCCAAACACCTCCATGAATTAACTCATTTCATCTTCACAACTCTGTGGAGTGAATCCTGTTATTAACCCTGTGTCACAAGTGAGAACTGAGATGCACAGAGGCCAAGTAGCTTGCCAGAGTTCTCTCTGAGAGTAAAGTTTGCATTTTGAGCAGCAGAAAGCAAAAGACCTGTGGGATACCGTGTTAGACACAGAGGTAAGACTGGGTGGTCGGCTGGGCTGGTTAGGAAGGAAGTGCTCTGTGGGTCTGTTCCACAGAGTTCTCATTTGCTGAATGGATTAGGATTCGGTTCTGTAGCTACGGCCTGTCCTAGACCTCAAGGCCGGGAGGACAAGCTCCCTTGGGTGGCCCAGGGGAGAGGTGATCAGACACCAGCTGGTGCTCCTTGGCCTCCAAAACCCAGGTCCCTCCCCAGCCCTCAGCTTAGAAGGGTTTTCTCTCCTGTTAAAAGCCACCCAGATACCCTGAGGAAACCAAAATTGAAAAAGACACATGTATCCCATTGTTCATTGCAGCACTATTTACAATAGCTAGAACATGGAAGCAACCTAGATGTCCATCAAAAGACGAATGGATAGGGAAGTTGTGGTCCATATATACACAATGGAATATTACTCAGCCATAAAAAGGAACACATTTGAGTCAGTCCTAATGAAGTGGATGAATCTAGAACCTATTATACAGAGTGAAGGAACTCAGAAAGAGAAAGATAAATATCTTATTCTAATGCATATATACGGGATCTAGAAAAATGGTACTGAAGAATTTATTTACAGGGCAGCAATAGAGATACAGAGAGATACAGAGAATAGACTTATGGACATGGGGCGAGGGGAGCAGAGGGTAAGATGTATGGAAAGGGTAACATGGAAACTTACATTACCATATGTAAAATAGATAAGCCAATGGGAATTTGCTGTATGGCAAAGGAAACTCAAAAAGGGGCTCTGTATCAACCTAGAGGGGTGGGATGGGCAGGGAGATGGGAGGAGGTTCAAAGGGGAGGGGATATATGTATACCTGTGGCTGATTCATGTTGAGCTTTGACAGAAAACAACAAAATTCTAAAAAGCAGTTATCCTTCAATTTAAAAATAAGTTAATTAAAAAAAGAAAAGCCACCCAGACTTTGCCTCTGTGTCACAGGTCAGATGCATTTCCTCCTTAGGAAAGGCCCTTAAGAGCTTTCCACCCTCCACATACCCCTAGAGCCTACTCTTCTGCATCCTTCTCTCTCTGGCCTCTGCACTGAACCTCGCTTGTTCTCCATCATGGTAGACAGACAGCAGGCGAGTGGGCCTGGGTTTATTCCAGTCAGACCAACAGTGGATGAGTGGGCCCCCCAACCCTGCTACCACAGGTGTTTTGGGAGAGTCACACCTTTATTCCAAGGACCACTTGCTGAGTCAAGCTCCCTGATGCTCCCCAAATATACATGTGATTTCCTGCCTCAGTGTCTTGGCTCAGACTCTTCTTCCCACCCTGAAGGACCCATCTCTGCATGTCCAAGCTCCATCCATTCATTAGGCCACAGCCGCCACAGTGCCCGACGCCCAGCCCTGAGCCCCTCACAGGAACCTCTGCACCCCTCTGAACCTCTGTCCATACCCCTCTAAGGTTATGCTTATACTGCGTTCTTCTTGGGAAAATAGAAGATGTGTATATTTACGGTCTCATTTCCTTTTCTAGTCTGTAAGTCCAGCAAAGGCTGAATTCAACTGTGTGTCTTCAAATGTGCTTAGCAGAGGGCTTGGCATGCCAGATGTTTTTGAAAGAAAGAGAAGGGTCTACTTACATACAGCAAGGAAAGCAATGTCTGGTAGGGAAACCTTTGGGAATTATGAATAATATATTTGCCAAATAGATGTTGACCTTGATGCAGCAAATCAAATAATATTTATAGTACAATTCCTGTCCTTCTGTGGACACTGGGCCCAGGGGAGCTCTGAGAATCTGAATAGATCCACTTTCTATACAGAGAAAGTAGATACAGAACCCCTGTTTGAGTTTCCTGAGACACACAGCAAGTTCCTGTTGGCTAGATAGATAGTCTATTCTATCATTTAAGTTATATTAGTCGTGAGAGGGGACTTGAGAAAGTTTCAGATCCAAAGCTCCCTTGGTTTCTCTTTTCCCCTTCATTTTTCTTTCTGATTAAAAATCATCGAAATTTTGAGAGGCCAGTTCTAAGGCTGTGCAGTTTTGCTCTTTTAAAAGTCTGATACTGAATTTATTACACAAGATTTACAGCAGGCTCTTCACTCCTTACTCTTTAGAAGCCATGTACCTTCTGAGCAGACGTGGGGGTAGCTGTAGTAGCAGTACCAGCAGTAGTAGTCATAGTAGCAGTAGTACTTGTAATACTCACTAGTACTCACTAGTCTGGGGCAAAAAAAGATGCCAAAGAAATGAAAACATCTTCAAAGTTAAGTCCCATACAGCTCATGATTTTGAGTATCACCATTGACGAGCTGTGTAAGCTGGGACAAGTTATCACCACTCTGAGTCACAGTTTCCTCATATGTAAAATAGAGCTTATATTTGTATCCACTCCACAGTGGGGTGGTAAGGATTAAACAGGACTGAGCATTTAGAACAAACAAGTCACCACCTGGCACAGAGTGACTACCCACTAATAACCGGTGGTTAGATATACGCTTGAAAGAAACGTTGAAATAGAACCAAGAAGTGATTATTGCTTTTGTACAGCTGGTGAATATTTAATCTTTTCTTCTATGCTTCCCACACCATTTCTGATATTTATCCACGTATGTACCTAACTCAGTTGCATCACCAGCTACTGTCTATATTTAAATAGTAAACTTCTAAAAGGCAAAGATGCCTCATGTGCTATTTGTTTGAGTAGCGTGATTCCAGGAACATGTAGACACAATATATTCTTAGCTTAGTGGTTTCTAACTGTGCATCAAAAATCAGATTGGACTGCAGTGGTTTTTAAATGCTTTTGGGGTCATGAAAGGTTGTTGAGAGTGAAATGAGTACTGTGGGCCGACTCCCAGAAAAATGCACAGTGAAGCAAAGTATCCTTCACTGCATCCCTCCCCTCCCCCGCGTGAGGCTCCCAGACTCAAGCCTTTAAAGTAAACCAAGCGAAAACAGCTCACAAACACCACCATATGCCAGAGGCTTCATAAACTATATCTCATCTCATCTTTAGAAAAAGGCCTGGGTGAAGGGCCCACTCACGCCTTCTGTGAGGGTTCAGAGAGGCTGGGTGTCCAGCACGTGTGAGGGCAGACAGCTGAGCGGTTTCTCTCCCAGCTCAGGAGCCCTCCTTGTTTCTTCATGGGCCCACCAGAGATCATCCATTGATCCACAGGCAGGAGTCAGCATTTTCATGCCCATTCTGCCGGTGAGGACTCTGGGGCATCCTGAGAAGGCCTCATAGGAAGTGAAGGTGGTAAAGTCAAGACACCCCACATCATCTGAGCCTCAGGAGGCTTTCTTCTATTCTGGCAAATGTCTGAGCATGGTATGTACCAGGCCCCGGGCCAGGATCTGATACATGCCAGGTTATAAAGAAGCCCATGGCCTGGGACTTCCCTGACAGTCCGACGGTTAAGACTTTGAGCTTTCAATGCAGAGGGCACAGATTCCATCCCTGGTCAGGAAGCTAAGATCCCCCATAGCTTGTGGCCAAAAAAACCAAAACATAAAACAGAAGCAATACTGTAACAAATTCATTTTAAAATAAATTTTTAAATGGTCCACTTAAAAATATCTTTAAAATGAATAAAGAAAGAAAAGGGCCTAGAGGCAAGTAGGCCTAGATTGGGATTCTCACTCTATCCATTGTTTGCTGTGTGACCCTGAGGAAGCTAATTCATGCCTCCAGCCTCAGTTTCCTTATCTGTAATGTCAGGTTAGTCCACTCTTCATTGGGAAGTTACCCTACAGGTCAGGGGGGCTGACGTTAGGAGAGCAGCCTGCCGGGGCCTGCACAGAGTGGGTACTGTTCAGAGGTCACTTACAGATGAATTGGACCTGTTTTAGGTAGTCAGACAAGAGATCCTTCGAGAAAAACAGAAAGTCCTGCCCAGGAGAGGAGCCCCGTGAGAAGGGCGGAGCAGGGCCCCTGCAGGAACACTGACTTCCTCTTCTGTCCAGACCACTCAGCTGACACGCCTCTTTGTTTTCATGCTGAAAAGGGAAAAATATTTTCCTGGCAGTTGGAAGTAGAGTTTTTCCATTAATCTTCCCTCTGCGTGTTGTTTCACCAAGATCGAAAGGGATACAAAACAAACCCCAGAATGTGACACCGAGGAGAAAGAGAACATGCAGGCCCTCCAGGCTGGACACGGTTGAGCCCAGGCGCTGGAGCAAGGGGACTCTCATCAGGGGGTGTGCTGGCCGTCCCCAGCTGCACCCCCAGCTCACACACAAGAGCAGCTTCCCACGCATCTCCCCAGATATTTGAACGCAGCCCTGAAAGCATATTTTAAAACATTTCTGGACCTCCAAATAAAAATGGCTTGCCTAAGAAGTATGAAAACTGTCACTGGGGGGCCAGCCAACCTCCTGTCTCCTGCCCCAAAGCCTCCAGCAGGGGTTAAACCTCAGCTTTTCAGTTCAGGAGCTTGTCAGTTTCCTTTCAGCCACAAGGGATGATCTTTAACATGGATTTCATTGGCCATTCCAGCCTGATGTCCTGTCCAGATACGGGCACTCAGATATGAAAAGCCTCCCTCCACACTTACAGAACAATAAACAAGGCCAGAGAACCAAGCCAGCTCTGCCAACCCAGAACCCAGCCAGGCTTCAAAGAAGCAGCCCCTGCCTCCTCCATCAATGGGGTGCTTGTTTCACCACCAAACAGCTAGCTATTGATTGTGCAACTGCCCTTTCTTTCACACCAGGGTGGGGCTGGGGTTGGGAGGGTCAGCCTGTCATCTGCATGTGAGCCTCTTGGCTTTGGACACGTCCCTGCTGCTTTGAGGCTGCTGGGCCAGCAGAGGAGGGCGGGGAGGGAGGAAGATGCTCCTGGGGATGGAGCCTTGGGGGCGGGTTCCTGTTCAGCCTCTACAGAGCATGAATGTGGGGTGGAGGTGAGGCAGGCAGCACCCCAGAGCCTCTCAGTTCAGTCTCAGTCACGTCCAACTCTTTGCGACCCCATGGACTGCAGCACACCAGGCCTCCCTGTCCATCACCAACTCCCAGAGTTTACCCAAACTCATGTCCATTGAGTCGGTGATGCCATCCAACCATCTCATCCTGTGTCCTCCTCTTCTCCTCCTGCCCTCAATCTTTCTCAGCATCAGGGTCTTTTCCAGTGAGTCAGTTCTTCACATCAGGTGGCCAAAGTACTGGAGCTTCAGCTTCAGCATCAGTCCTTCCAATGAATATTCAGGACTGATTTCCTTTAGGATGGACTGGTTGGATCTCCTTGCAGTCCAAGGGACTCTCAAGAGTCTTCTCCAACACCACAGTTCAAAAGCATCAATTCTTCACTGCTCAGCTTTCTTTATAGAGTCTCTCATCCATCTCTAAGCCCCTCTCTGAACCTCTTTCAAAGAAACTCACCCCTCTTCCCCCTTTAACCAAGGAACAAAAGCTTTTGCCCATGAATATTCAGGTAGGCCCTTCCAAGAAGTCATAACTACCCATTTCCACGAATCCTCATTGGGCTTCTTTGGGAACCTGCTGTCTAAATCCCCAGGGCCAACCCACTGCCTGGCATGGTTAGAGCACAGCCAGCATTTACATTGATCCCTTCATGCACATCGCCCCATTTAATGCTCATTCCAACCCTAAGAGGAGGAGGAGGAGGAGGAAACAGCAGCAGAAGAGGGTTGAGTAACTCTCTTGAGTCACCTAGCTGAGAATCAGGGAGCAGGAGTTGGAACGCCCCACGCTGGGCACCCTCCCACCACGCTGGGCTGCCTCCCACTGCTTGGATAAGCCAACGGCCCCTGTGAGCTGCAGTTTTCTTGTCTGCAAAATGGGTTTTTCTGATGTTTGCATGAGTTCATGTCTGTAAAGAGACTCGGGCTTCCCTGGTGGCTCAGAGGTAAAGAATCTGCTGCTAATGCAGGAGATTTGGGTTTGATCCTTGGATCGGGAAGATCCTCTGGAGAAGGAAATGGCTACCCTCTCCAGTATTCTTGCCTGAGAAAATCACATGGACAGAGGAGAGTGGCAGGCTGCAGTCCATGGGGTCACTAGAGTTGGACAAGACTTGGCGACTCAACAACAACAGCAGTGAGCCTCATCATGCTTGGCACATGAGGCCTTTTCCTCCAATCAAGTAAGTATGTGAGCAGTAGTGGAAGACACATGCTGAATAAGGAAAACATTCGGGATATAAAAGTGGATAAAACTTGCCGTCTCTGCTCAGACATAGTCTTCTCTTTTGGAACACAATTCATTGGTGAAAGAAAAGGCTCATAGCCCTCTCATCTGACTGCCCAGATGCCCAGTGCTTTTCAGTACCCTACGCTCCTGTCCCAAAGGAAAACATCTAGGCTGGCAATCTCACAAGAGTGTTGAGGAAGCATGCTGTCTATGAGGGCTGGGTCATCTGTATTTTTACAAGGCTGTAAGGAGCGGAATAGGGCTTCCCTGGTGACTCAGTCAGTAAAGAATCCACCTGCACTGCAGGAGACCCAGGTTCCATCCTGGGTTGGGAAGATCCCCTGGAGAAGGGAATGGCAACCCACTCCAGTATTCTTGCCTGGAGAATCCCAAGGACAGAGGAGCCTGGTGGGCTATTGTTCATGGAGTCGCAAAGAATCAGACACGACTGAGCAACTAAACCACCATCAAAGAAAGTCATGCTTGTGTCTCTAAGATATGATTACTGTGGTGGGTCTGAGGCACCGAGGAACCAGGGGTTCTGCTGTTTACAAGGCCTGTTCAGAGATGCAGTCCTCAAGCAGCTGTAAACCAGAGGTGCCACTGTCCAAGGGCCAGCAGTGGCCCATTTGTGAGAAGTGCAAGTGCAGATAGGAACAGGGTGGACACAGGGGTGACTCTGCACATTTCCAAGTCCCCCCATGCCCTCCCAGGTGATCAAAATTCCTGAAAGGTGACACGAACTGGAATTCATTCTGGGTGGTGAAGCAGAGGTCTTTTTTTTTTTTCCTCTACAAAGAAATTCACTTTAACACTTTTAACTTGAAGGCTTCACATACGTTACAATGCTGCATTAGTGATACAGCTTGTGAACTACTTTTCCATTCCTTTGGATTTTGCACATGATGGTTTGAAGCAGAGGTCTTGAATTTCAAGTTCTCTGGGCCTAGTTTAGAGGCCTCAGGGCACTTGCTCCAGCGCCAGGCTCCCCATGCAGGGCCAACTAGCCCCTCCCCTCTTGGCTGGCTCCCCTCTCACCCTGTGACAGACTGACCTGGAGCCCCTGGGTCATCACTGCCCCCCACTGCCCTGGGTCTCCCTGTCTCACCTCTGCAAGGCATCTCCTGGAGCCCCTGGGTCATCACTGCCCCCCGCTGCCCTGGGTCTCCCCGTCTCACCTCTGCAAGGCGTCTCTCGGACACTTGACCACAGTGTTCGGCCATGTGGGGTGCAGCACCACCTCATGACCCCCTGGCCTTCGTGGGTCTCCTTGACCAACAGGACTTCTCACCTACCCTCTCTCTTTTCCTTCCAACCTGTCCCACAGCTGCCTGAGATTCTTTCTTTTTCTTTTTTTAATTAATTAATTTTAATTGGAGGATAATTACTTTACAATACTGTGGTGGTTTTGGCCATACACTGACATGAATAAGCCATGGGTGCACATGTGTCCCCCATCCTGGACCTCCCTCCCATCTCCTTCCCCATCCCCCTGAGTTGTTCCAGAGAACAGGCTTTGGGTGACCTGCTTCATGCATCGAACTTGCACTGGTCATCTATTTTACATACAGTAATATACATGTTTCAGTGCTATTCTCTCATATCATCCCATCCTCCCCTTCTCCCACAGAGTCCAAAAGTCTGTTCTTTACATCTGTGTCTCTTTTGCTGCCTTGCATATAGGATCATCGTTACCATCTTTCCAAATTCCAATATATATGTGTTAATATGTGGTATTGGTGTTTCTCTTTCTGACTTACTTTACTCTGTATAATAGGCTTCAGTTTCATCCACCTCATTAGAACTGACTTCACATGTGTTCCTTTTTATAGCTGAGTAATATTCCATTGTGTATATGTACCACAGCTTTCTTATCCACTTGTCTGCCAATGAACATGTAGGTTGCTTCTATGTCCTAGCTATTGAAAACAGTGCTGCGAGGAACACTGGGGTACACGTGTCTCTTTCAATTCTGGTTTCCTTGGTGTGTATGCCCAGCAGTGGGATTGCTGGGTCGTATGGCAGTTCTATTTCCAGTTTTTTAAGGAATCTCTCTGCTTCAGTTCAGTTCAGTTCAGTCACTCAGTCGTGTCCGACCCTTTGTGACCTCATGAATCACAACACGACAGGCCTCCCTGTCCATCACCAACTCCCAAAGTTCACTCAAACTAATGTCCATCGAGTCGGTGATGCCATCCAACCATCTCATCCTCTGTCGTCCCCTTCTCCTCTTGCCCCCAATCCTTCCCGTCAGCTTTTCCAATAAGACAACTCTTCGCATGAGGTGGCCAAAGTATTGGAGTTTCAGCTTCAGCATCAGTCCTTCCAATGAACACCCAGGACTAATCTCCTTTAGGATGGACTGGTTGGATCTCCTTGCAGTCCAAGAGACTCTCAAGAGTCTTCTCCAACACCACAGTTCAAAAGCATCAATTCTTCGGTGCTCAGCCTTCTTCACAGTCCAACTCTCACATCCATACATGACCACAGGAAAAACCATAGAGCATCTTCTAATTTCATGGCTGCAATCACCATCTGCAGTGATTTTGGAGCCCAGAAAAATAAAGTCTGACACTGTTTCCCTAT
>NW_011494946.1:4527474-4546970 GCF_000754665.1 Bison bison bison
TTCAGGATTTGAAATAGCTCAACTGGAATTCCATCACCTGCACTAGCTTTGTTCGTAGTGATGCTTTCTAAGGCCCACTTGACTTCACATTCCAGGATGTCTGGCTCTAGGTCAGTGATCACACCATCGTGATTATCTGGGTCATGAAGATCTTTTTTGTACAGTTCTGTGTATTCTTGCCACCTCTTCTTAATATCTTCTTCTTCTGTTAGGTCCATACCATTCCTGTCCTTTATCGAGTCCATCTTTGCATGAAATGTTCTCTTGGTATCTGTAATTTTCTCGAAGAGATCTCTAGTCTTTCCCATTCTATTGTTTTCCTCTATTTCTTTGCATTGATAGCTGAGGAAGGCTTTCTTATCTCTCCTTGCTATTCTTTGGAACTCTGCATTCAGATGCTTATATCTTTCCTTTTCTCCTTTGCTTTTCACTTCTCTTCTTTTCACAGCTATTTGTAAGGCCTCTCCAGACAGCCATTTTGCTTTTTTGCATTTCTTACTTAACTTATATGCAGAGTACATCATGAGAAATACTGGACTAGAAGAATCACAAGCTGGAATCAAGATTGCCAGGAGAAATATCAATAACCTCAGATATGCAGATGAGACCATCCTTATGGAAGAAAGCAAAGAATAACTAAAGGGTCTCTTGATGAAGGTGAAAGAGGAGAGTGAAAAAGTTGACTTAAAACTCAACATTCAGAAAACTAAGATCACGGCACCAGGTCCCATCACTTCATGGCAAATAGATGAGGAGACAGTGGAAACAGTGAGAGACTTTATTTTGGGAGGTGCCAAAATCACTGCAGATGGTGACCACATCCATGAAACTAAAAGATGCTTGCTCCTTGGAAGAAAAGTTATGATCAACCTACATAGCATATTAAAAGGCAGAGACATTACTTTGCCAACAAACGTCTGTCTAGTCAAAGCTATGGTTTTTCCAGTGGTCATGTATGGATGTGAGAGTTGGACTCTAAAGAAAGCTGAGTGCTAAAGAATTGATGCTTTTAAACTGTGGTTTTGGACAAGACTCTTGCGAGTCCCTTGGACTGCAAGGAGATCCAACCAGTCCACCCTAAAGGAGATCAGTCTTGAATATTCACTGGAAGGACTGATGCTGAAGCTGAAATTCCAATACTTTGGCCACCTGATGTGAATAACCAACTCACTAGAAAAGACTCTGATGCTGGGAAAGATTGAAGGTGGGAGGAGAAGGGGGTGACAGAGGATGAGATGGTTGGATGGCATCACTGACTCAATGGACATGAGTTTTAGTAAACTCCAGGAGTTGGTGATGGACAGGGAGGCCTGGCGTGCTGCAGTCCATGGGGTCACAGAGTTGGACACGACTGAGTGACTGAACTGAACTGTCTGAAGGAATCTCCACACTGTTCTCCACAGTGGCTGTACTAGTTTGCATTCCCACCAGCAGTGTAATAGGATTCCCTTTTATCCACACCCTCTCCAGCATTTATTGTTTGTAGAATTTTTTATGGCGGCCATTCTGACCAGCATGAGCTGATACCTCATTGTGGATTTGATTTGCATTTCTGTAGTCATGAGTGATGCTGAGCATCTCCGCATGTGCTTATTAGCCATCTGTATGTCTTCCTTGGACAAATGTCTGTTTAGTTCCTTTGCCCACTCTTTGATTGGGTTGTTCGTTTTTCTGGTATTGAGCTGCATAAGCTGCTTGTATATTTTGGAGATTAATTCTTTGTCAGTTGTTTCATTTGCTTTATTTTCTCCTGTTCTGAAGGCTGAGTTTTCACCTTGCTTACAGTTTCCTTCGTTGTGCAAAAGCTTCTACATTGAACTAGGTTCCATTTCTTTATTTTTTTTTTTTTTTGTTTCCATTACTCTGGGAGGCGGGTCATAGAGGATCTTGCAATGATTTATGTCTGCCTATGTTTTCCTCTAAGAGTTTTGTAGTTTCTGGTCTTGCATTTAGATCTTTAATCCATTTTGAGTTTATTTTTGTTATGGTGTTAGAAAGTGTGTTAGTTTCATCCTTTCACACATGGTTGATCAGCTTTCCCAGAACCACTTGTTAAGTAGCTGCTTTGGTCATGTGATTTCCTCCCTCCTTCTTATTAGCTGGAAAAACCCAGAAGGATAAGTGACCTCACAGCATTGAAGGGAGGATTAAAAGAGATCACATGATGTGAAACCTGTCAGTTTCACAATCGATGTTCAAGAGCGAATTGTTGACTTGATCTGATTGGCTTTTGCCAGGTTGGCATGTGATTGGTTACCAACAACTGTCTGGATTCCAGGCACAGGCTGGTAATATACGCACATATCCTTTCTCATCTTCTCATCAATTCTGTAAAGAAGATTCTTTTCCTAAACTCATTTTGTAGCTGAGGAAACTGTGACCCAGAGAGTTAAAGTGATCTGTCCATGGTCCCCTGAAAACTGAGTGCAGAGCTGAGGCTCAAATCCAGGTCTTTCTGGTTTCAAAGCCTGTGATACCATAAGCTTCACTCAATGATTCCTTCTTTGTTAGCGCAATGGTGGGTGTTTGTCCCTCCTCATGGACGTGCTTGGAGAATCAGATGAGTTATAAATCCAGAAGGGGAGGCCTGGAAGGGTCTCAGCGGTCACCTGGCCCAATCTCCTCACTTCACAGATGAGGAAACTGAGGTCCAAGAGGCAACCTACCCAAGACCCCATAGCTACTGGCAGAACTTGGAGCTGTGGGTGTCTGAACACCCCCTTGTTTCACTGTGAAAAACAGCACAGGAATAGAATGGCTTAACCCAATACTAAAAAATGAATGGCTTTGTAACCACCAGTCAGATCAAACACTGGAATATTCCAGAGAGCTGCAGGTTTGCTGGTTGGAGCCAGAAGTAGGTGGGGCAGAGAGGAGCACTTCCCTGGGCCATCTCCTCATGTCATGGGGAGACGGACCCTGCTACCTGTGAGCCTTGAGTTCTGGTGGTAGAGGAGGAAGAGAGGACCCAGACCCAGAAAAACATAGTAAGTCATCTAGAAAGTTCCAGGTAAGTACGTTGCAACCTGTACTTTTAGCATAAGCAGTTCTTAGAGATGGTTGTTTTTAGATAAAGATGGTGGAGAGACCTGGACAGTCAACCTCGTTCTTCAATAAGATCTTCTACTGAAACTTACTCAGACTAACCAGGCACCATCATAAACACTTACAGCCCCATAAGTTAGTCACTGTTAGTCCCATTGTACAGAAAATGATGACAGTGCAGAGAGGCTAAGTACAGTGCCTTAAATCCCATGACACAAAGGGGACTAGTCCCAGTCAGACCCAGTTGTGTGTTTGACTTGTTTCTGTTTTTTAAAGTGGATTCCTCATCATGTCTCAGGTTGCGTGTGTGCTAAATCACTTCAGTCGTGTCCGACTCTTTGCCACCCCATAGACTGCAGCCTGCCAGGCTCCTCTGTCCATGGGATTCTCCAGGCAAGAATACTGGAGTGGGTTGCCCTGTCATCCTCCAGGGGACCTTCTCAATCTGGAGGGGAGGGAAGAGTCTTTACCTCTAGCGCCACCTAGAAAGCATGTCTCAGTTTGCCCATCAGCAGAACAGAAGTAATGATCACACAAAGTGTAGCACTGAATGAAAGCTCTGCCCACCGAGACTCTTCTTGATGTCAAGTACCATAACTTATTGGGATTCCTATGTGGTGAGGTATCTGAGGAGAACTAAATTCCTGGGTTTTTAAAGAAGCATAGATATTCAATGGGATATGAATAGAACTTTTCCTCACAGTGGAGTACGACATATTTAATTTTAAAATTAGGAGGACAAGGAAGGCCGATTTAAAGCACAAGGGATTGGATTAACTTTACAATTGTTGTAACACAAACGAAATGATTGGGGAGATTGGAATAACTTAGTTCTCAATGGGTTATTGTTGCTGTTGTTGTTTAGCCGCTAAGTCATGTCTGATGCTACTGCAGCCCCGTGGACTGAAGCCCGCCAGGCTCCTCTGTCCATGGGGCTTCCCAGGCAAGAATACTGGAGTGGGTTGCTGTTTCCTTCTCCAGGAGATCTTCCTGACCCAGAGATCGAACCCGAGTCTCCTGCATTGCAGGCAGATTCTTTACCACTCAGACACCAGGGAATCCCTGCCAATGGGTTGGCCTATACCATTTGCAAGTATCTATTTTCTATGCCCCCTTCATGGGTCACAGCCTTGTCATGGCGAAGGGGCTTGTGTAACTCAATGAAGCTATGAGCCATGCTGTGAAGGGCCACCCAAGGTAGACATCATGTCATAGTGGAAAGTTCTGACAAAATATGGTCCACTGGAGAAGGGAATGGCAACCCCTTCCAATATTCCTGCCTAGAGAACCCTATGGAAAGTATGAAAAGGCAAAAAGATATGACACAGGAAGATAAGCCTCCCAAATCAAAAGGTGTCCAATATACTACTGGGGAAGAATGGAGCGCAATTACTAATACCTCCAGAAAGAATGAAGCAGCAGAGACAAAGAGGAAACAATGCTCAGTTGTAGATGTTTCTGGTGGTAAAAGTAAATTCTGATGCTGTAAAGAACAATATCGCATAGGAACCTGTAATGTTAGGTCCATGAATCAAGGTAAATTGGATGTGGTCAAGCAGGGGATGGCAAGAGTGAACGTTGACATTTTAGGAATCAGTGAACTAAAATGGACTGGAATGGACAAATGTAATTCAGGTGGCCATTATATCTGCTACTGTGTGTAAAAATGCATTAGAAGAAATGGAGTAGCCCTCATAGTAAAAAACAAACAAACAAAAAAAGAGTCTGAAATGCAGTACTTGAGTACAATCTCAAAAACAGCACAATGATCTCAGATCTTTTCCAAAGTAAACCATTGAATGTCACAGTAATCCAAGTCTATGCCCCAACCACTGATGCTGAAGTTGACTGGTTCTATGAAGACCTATAACACCTTCTAGTCTTATACCAAAAAAATATCCTTTTCATCATAGGGGACTGGAATGCAAAAGTAGGAAGTCAAGAAATACCTGGAGTAACAGAAAAGTTTGGCTTTGGAGTACAAAATGAAGCAGGGTAAAGACTAATAGAGTTTTGTCAAGAGAACACGCTGGTCATAGCAGACAATCTTTTCCAACAACACAAGAGACAATTCTACATTTGGACATCAACAGATGATCCATACTGAAGTCAGATTGATTATGTTCTTTGCAGTCAAAAATGGAGATACTCTATACAGTCAGAAAAATAAGACCTGGAGCTGACTATGGCTTGGATGATGAGTTCCTTGTTGCAAAATTCAGGCTTAAATTGAAGAAAGTAGGGGAAACCACTAGGCCACTCAGGGTGACCTAAATAAAATCTCTTTTGATTATATAGTGGAAGTGACAAATAGATTCAAGGGGTCCATGGGGTTGCAAAGAGTCGGACACAACTTTGTGACGGAACAACAACAAATTTACTGGTATCTCATTATGGTTTGATTTTTCATTTCTCTAATGAATAATGATATTGAGTATCTTTTCATGTGTTTATTTGCCATCTTTATCTGTAAAGGAAATCAGTCCTGAATATTCATTGGAAGGACTGATGCTGAAGATGAAACTCCAATACTTTGACCACCTGATGTGAAGAACTGACTCACTGGTAAAGACTGATGCTGGGAAAGATTGAGGGCAGGAGGAAAAGGGGACGACAGAGGATGATATGGTTAGATGGCATCATTGACTCGATGGACATGAGTTTGAGCAAGCTCCAGGAGTTGGTGATGGACAGGGAAGCCTGACGTGCTGCAGTCTGTGGGTTACAAAGTCTGTGGCTTTGCAGATGGGGTCACAAAGAGTTGGACACAACTGAGCGACTGAACTGAACTCTGCTTTGGCGAAGGAGCTATTCTGATTTTTTGCCCATTTTTTAATTGGATTGTTTGTTTTCTTAATGCATCTTGAGAGTCTTTTGTAATCCTGGATAAAAATTGTTTTTCAGATACGTGATTTGTAAATATTTTCTCTTAGTCCGTGACTTGTCTTTAGTTTCTTTTGCAGAATAGAAGTTCTACATTGTGATTAAGTTCACTTTATCAATTACTTTTGTGGTTCATGTGTTTGGCATTCTGCCTGACCCCCAATCAGGGAAATTTTCTCCTGTTTTAATTTTACATTTTTATATTTAAAACTATGATCAGTTTTGAATTTGTTTTGTATAATATGTGAGATAAAGGCCAAAGTTCATTTTTGTTGCTACTGCTGCTGCTAAGTCACTTCAGTCGTGTCCGACTCTGTGTGACCCCATAGACGGCAGCCCACTGGTTCCACTGTTCCTGGGATTCTCCAGGCAAGAACACTGGAGTGGGTTGCCATTTCCTTCTCCAATGCAGGAAAGTGAAAAGTGAAAGTGAAGTTGCTCAGTCGTGTCCGACTCTTAGTGACCCCATGGACTGCAGCCTACCAGGCTCCTCCGTCCATGGGATTTTCCAGGCAAGAGTACTGGAGTAGGGTGCCATTGTCTTATCCTTTTTGTTCCTACTGCTATATTTTTTGTTATATTTTTAAAACAGGGCTCGATATTACCTCTTTCTTCAGAGGAGACAAACCAAATAGTAGTTTAATTTTTTCATAGGTTACATCTTCATATCTTACACAATTTGGAGAATACAATGAAAAATAAGTCTCCCATGTTGGTCTGGTGGGCCACCCAGATACCACCATTCCCCTATTCCCCATCAAGACCACCACTGTTATCAGTTTTTTATATATCTTAACAAGAATAATTTACACATTTATAATTCAACTGAGTTCAGTTCAGTTGCTCAGTCATGTCTGACTCTTTGCGACCCCATGCACTGCAGCACACCAGGCTTCCCTGTCCATCACCAATTCCCGGAGCCTGCACAAACTCATGCCCATCGAGTCGGCGATGCCATCCAACCATCTCATCCACTGTCATCCCCTTCTCCTCCCACCCTCAATCTTGCCCAGCATCAGAGTCTTTTCTAATGAGTCAGCTTTTTGCATCAGGTGGCCAAAGTATTGGAGCTTCAGGTTCAGCATCAGTCCCTCCAAAGAATATTCAGGACTGATCTCCTTTAGGATGGACCAGTTGGATCTCCTTGCAGTCCAAGGGACTCTCAAGAGTCTTCTCCAACACCGCAGTGCAAAAGCATCAATTCTTCAGCACTCAGCTTTCTTTATGGTCCAGCTCTCACATCTGTACATGACTACTGGAAAAACCATAGCTTTGATTATATAGACCTTTGTCAGCAAAATAACGTCTCTGCTTTTTAATATGCTGCCTAGGTTTGTCATAGCTTTTCTTCCAAGGAGCAACCATCTTTTAATTTAATGGCTGCAGTCACCATCTGCAGTGATTTTGGAGCCCAAGAAAATAGTCTTTCACTATTTCCATTGTTTCTCCATCTATTTGCCATGAAGTAATGGGACTGGATGCCATGATCTTAGTTTTTTGAATGTTGAGTTTTAAGCCAGCATTTTCACTCTCCTCTTTCACTTTCATCAGGAGGCTCTTCAGTTCCTCTTTGCTTTCTGCCAGAAGGGTGGTGTCATCTGTGTATCTGAGGTTATTGGTATTTCTGCCGTCAATCTTGATTCCAGCTTGTGCTTCATCCAGCCTGGCATTTCACATGATGTACTCTGCATATAAGTTAAATAAGCAGAGTGACAATATACAGCCTTGACATACTCCTTTCCAAACTTGGAACCAGTCCATTATTCCATGTCTGATTCTAACTGTTGCTTCTTGACCTGCATACAGATTTCTCAGGAGACAATAATGTCTTTTAAAATAAATTATAAACTGTTCTCACCAAAAATAAAGAGAACATTCCAGCATGCCAGAAACCCTCCTCATGCCCCCTTTCCTATCTCCTCCTCCAGGTCACCACCGTTCTGATTTTTGTGGGAATCATGGACTTGCTTTTTGCTATGGTGCCATCACTGTCCCTGAACACTACAGTAGACCTTGGCCTTTGTAGTGTAATATCACAGTACATACTCCTTTGTGTCTAGCTTCTTTCATCAAATATTGGGCTTGAAGCTTTCATTCACACTTTGCATGTGGTTGTACTTCAACCAGTTTCACTGTTTCGTAGTATTTGTACTGGGTTGAACAGTGTCTCTCCAAAATTTATGTTTGCCTAAAACCTCAGAATGTGGCCTTCTTTAGAATAGGGTCTTTGCAGATGTGATCATTTAAAATGAGATCATACGGGATTAGGGTGGAGTCTGAACCCTATGACCAATGATGTCCTTAGGAGAAGATATCAAGAGGAAAAGGTCATGATAAGACAGAGTGATGCAGCCACAAGCCACAGTGGTTGCAGGCAAGCCCCAGAAGCTATGGGAGAGACAGAGCAAAACCTCTGTCCAAGGAGCCAGGAGGAACCAGCCTGGCCAAAATCTTGATTGTGAACTTCTAGTCTCCTGAATTGGGAAGAATAAGTTTCTGTGATGGGAAGCCACCAGTTTATGGTAATTTGCTATGGTAGCCCAGGAGTCTAATACAGTATTCCACTGAGCAAATCAGCCACAATGTGCTTATAAATAAACCTCCACTTCCGATCCATTCTGCAGCGGAGGTAGTTTGGTTAGTTTCAGGCTGGTAGCAATTCTGAGTAATGGTTCTGGGAACACTGTGATCACATGTCTTGGAGCAAAAGGCTGACGCCTCCCCTATACCACACTGCTTCCTGAGTGCTCAGCCTCCGATGGCTATGCCTGTAGGAACTCCTGGTCCTGTCATGAAGCAGACTCAGAAGAAGGAGAAAGGACAGCAGTGCAATTGGCAGAGCCCTGGTGATGCCTCTCAACCTGCCCCAGCTCCAGCCCAGGCTGCAGAATCAGGGGCCCCTCAGCCTCTCCTGCCTGAACCCTCCTCCTTGCCTCCATCTCTGGCCTTGCTGTGGACCTCACCCCAGCCATCACTTCCTGTTTACAGGACCCCCTGCACACACACACACACACACACACGCACGCACACTGACGTTGACCTCGCATCTACCCTAGCCAGTCTCTGATCCCCCTTCCGTCCCTTTCTTCCTTTGCTGGTTGACTGGGTTTGAGACTGGACCTGCTCTATTCTCTGTCTTGTGGACTCAGCCAACCCATCTCAGGTGGAAAGTCCTTAACGATGCGTCCCTCTTGCAAGGAGAGGCTCTTTGAAGTATTTTCTTTCCCCCAAGGAGGAAATCCGTTGGCGGTAGAGAATGGTCACTCCCAAGGACAGCAGAAGGTTGGGGGCAGAGCACACAGGCGTCTTGGGGAGGAAGAGGTGAAGGGCATTTCAGTGGAAACAGAGATGCTGGTGCTCACGGCTGCAGCGCATCTCCCAGAGACAGCATCACGGGGAAGAAAGAATGTGCCTGTCAGCTGCCAGAGGGCTGAGGCAAACGCCTGCCTCCACGCCTTCAGCACCCGCTCCTCAGGATGACTCACTTTCTAAGCTTCCAGAGCCGTGACGACGATTGTTTATCTGACACAAACGTCGAACTTGTTTTCATGACTGCAATACTAACCCAAAGCCCGCTAGGCTGCCTTTTTCCAGAGTGACAACATCCTCTTGTTATGAATTCTGTGTTTCACTTGGACCTGTCTTCATAGCATTTGTATTTTTCTGTACAACTCGTTCTGAGAAATTGGGAAAATAGCAATATTGATGTACATAGAATTCCTTTTTTGTTTTATTCTTAGGGATAATCTACTGCTTTGATTGTGAAATACGATGACAGACCAGTGGCTAACCCCACCCATCAGTGCTCTGAAGCCAGGAGTTGAATATTTGTTTCATGAGGATGCCAGCAGCCAATATTCATTCACGGCTGCTCAAAGTTCTCCTACAGAAAAGTCTAGGGAGATGGTGGGTGAGGGGCTATAGTTGAGGATAGAAATGTTTAGGGTTATGGGAAAGCAAACTTTTTTGGAAAAAATCCTAAGTTTTCAACGATGCCACGTCTTCTCTCCCAACTCATAAGTTAATGTGTTAGAGGTGGGGATATCAGTCAAGGTGTGACCAGGGAAGCAAGATGAGTAATGTGGGAAAACACAGATCTGCTGTAGAGATGAGATGGTAAGTAACAGTGGGAGCTGGTGCAGAGGGCTGTTAACTCTGCGTTCGGTGGGGGTCAATCCTGAAGTCACTGTAGGTTGGCAGACCAGGCAGTTAGGAAGAAATTCTGGGAAATGGAGTTCTGATAGCTAAGTTAGCATGAAACCCAAGCATTCTAGTGGTGGACTCAGAAGTACCAAGCAGCAGTTAAGTCTGGAGCTCCATCATGGAGGCCCCACTAAGCTAACATTGCGTATACCACTTAACACGTGCCGGACACTTTTCTAAGCTCTTTGTATGTATTCAACTCATTTAATCCTCACAACACCCCTATGAAGTAGTTGTTTTCATTATTCCTATGTCACAGTGAGAAAACTGAGAGATCATGAAGCTACTAAGTGACAGGCGAACCGTAGTTCAATAGCACGAATGCTGGACAGGCTTTCATTCATCTTCTTTTCTTTCTTTTTTTAACAGCCTACCGTTCTTTAACCCTGAAGCTTGCTTTGTTTTGCTCTTCTGCTTTGAGTCTCCTTGCCACGCTCCCTATGAGACTTGACAGGCTCTGGCTGAATTTTCTCGTGAGTGCTTTTTCTGATATGATCGTTGTTCCTCTATTTCCTGCAAATCATTTCACTTCCCTGTGAGTCAGTTTTCACTGTGTACCAAACGAACCCAAACAGTGTCTAAACAACTTTCATTAATTCTTGCTTTTGTCTCTGAGGGTTGGCTGAGGGTCTGCTGACCTAGGCTGATACTACCTGAGTAGTTCTGCTTCAAGTTACAAGTCCAGATGCGCTTGGCATCTCAGTGATTTGGGGCTCATGTCAGATCCATGCATATTGATTGTTACTAGAAGGCAGTGCCTACACAGGACTAGCGCTTCTCATGATGATAGAAGAGGTGCAGAGAGTACAGAGTCAGGTACGACTCCTAAGGCTAGGCCCAAATCTTTGTACCACATTCTACGGGCCCAAGCACAAGTCTGGGTCAGGGAGGTATAAATATAGATGGGGAACACAGATGGCGTGGTGTGTCTCCAGAGGAAGGGAGAGAACTGGAGTCAATCACATACATTATTTAATAACACTGCTATTATTTAGAGGCAAGCAACTATCCTGAGGTTCTCCTTGAAACACATTTCTAGATCTCAGAAGGTTAACTTTCAGAAGAAAAACAGAAATGAGTGGAAATTTCAGATTTGGAAAGTTGACTAAGTGGTCAACAGCCAGAGGAGAATTTTAGGCCTGTTCTCTGCTCTCCTCCCTACACCTCTAAGGTCAAATTTCACCCTTTGATATTCCATCCTGTATCTCTGTGACCCTCGGGCAGAGTTCCATTGATTGATGTCATCAACACATTGCTCTCCCTCCAGCATCAATTCTGGTGCGTTTGTAGACTGACCATTCTAGGTTCTCACCATCTTCCATTTCCTTTCCAAACATCTCCAAAGACATTTATCCTCCACACATAGCAGTTGGACATGATTCTCGAGGATTTAAGGAGCATGTGGTGCCTCAAGGGAGAAAAATCTGTTCCATCCTTACGACTCAGGTGTGTCAGAAACTTAGGTTGAATGTTCTTCTTCTACATCTTTGCATCCTGTATCCTCTTACTTATTTGTTCACGTGTCATTTGTTTTAAAAAAATATTTTGTGGGGCGTGTCATCTACATTTCTTCTCTTGGGTGAGCTTTATGCCTGTTTTTTCTTTTGGGAAAAAATTAAAAACATTTTTTTGGAGCTGAACTCATATTGGTCAGCTGAGTTCGCTGCAACTGGGGCAGCCCTCCTCCAAAAGAACTTCATCCTTGTAGAAGTCTTAACAACAACAACCATAGCATCAAATCAAAACCCAACCCCATTACCAATTCCCCAGGATACTGCAAACTCCTGGAGGAAAACAATGTAAGATGTCTTCACATTTTAATATGCACAAGGCCTGGCACATTTGGAATTCAAATGATCTTTGTTAATTAAATGAGTAAATTCCAAACCTCTGTGACACAGAGTCCATTGTGACAACACTTCTGAAAACAAGAACACTGCCTGGTTGAATCGCTGTGGGTGTTATTTTCTAGGGAAAGTTCAATTCTAGGCAAAATTATGACATGGATAAACAATTCTCTGGATTTCAGAATCTTGACTCTGTAGGTCCCCCTCTTAAAACTCTATGTCCCTATATGTCTCTGGCTTATTCCCAGGGTGCAAAACAAATGTAAGTAAGCTTTAGAGCTATTTGTTTACTTTTTGTCCACAACGATTTATCTAGTATCTATTATAAGTCAAGTACTATGTGGGTTTTAGTGGTTATAAAGTCAAATACAGCAGGGTAACTGCCTTGAGGCAGTTAATGGGGGATATGAACAGTACATACATGTAAACATATAATGATTACACATCGTGACAAATTACCAAATGCAATGGTAATCCAGAGGAGGTACCCCTAGTCCTTCCTGGAAGAGGTGACATCTGAGCTGATTCTTGGTAGATAAATAAGAACTGGGGTGCGGTCCCAGCAGAGAGAATGGCATGTCCAAGGACTCATGCTGGAGAGCAGTGAACATTCTTGGAACACCAGGAGTTCACCATGATGGGGGGAGACAGTGTGAGTTGGGGTGTGGCTGAGCTGTGTGGTCAGAGAGGGAAGCAAAGATGGATCATGCCTGTACTCTTTAAGGTGACTTCTGAAGTGCTTATTTATCCTGAGGGCAATGCAGAGTCACTGAACATTTGTAAACAGAAAAATGACCTGATAAACTTGTGCTTTAAAAAGATACAGAGTCAAGGAGACCGGTTATGAGACCATCACAGTGATCAGGCAAGAGGTAAGTGTCCTTGTCTGGAGGACCCAGTTTGGTGACAGGTCACTCGTGACAGGCTTTCACTGTCAAGTGCTCCACACAAGCTCTGGTCTACATGCCTTGAACATGTTACAAGCTTTGGCTACTTGATTCACACTTGACTTGAACTTCCTTCTTTCATGACCATTTCATCCTGCCAAGTTTGGAGTTTACAGCCTACAACCTTTAATAGCTTTTCAGTACATAGTTCTCAGACTTTTTATTTCTTTTTAAGTGGAAAACTGTGGGGATTTTTCATGCATGAAACCCGAGAATGCATGAATGATTTGGTTCAAACTTCTTCCAAAATATTGACTTTGGATAAAGAACAAATAACCAAATGTTAAGCTGGAGCTCAAGAATAGGTTGGACATCTTTCTTGCTTCTTCTCCTAAAAAAAAAAAAAAAAAAAAAAGAAGAAGAAGAAGAAAGTGAAGAAAAAGGAAAAGCAAATGAGATTTCTCATTTCAGGAACTATATGTATACATATAGCTGATTCACTTTACTGTAGAGTAGAAACTAGCATGATATTGTTAAGCAACTATACTCCAATTTAAAAAAACAGAAATTTCTCATTTCATCATTTAAGAATTAGTATCTGAATAATCCAATAATATCCATGTGAACTTCTCTAATTCTACAGCAAACAGCAGTATCACATTCTAGCCCTCAGATAAAGGTCAGGCTCAGCACTGCCCATCATGCTGAGTCCTCCCCTGCCTTCCAGGCTGTGCCTACATCCTCTCCCCAAACTGCCAACACCACGTAGGCAAGGTCCCAAGCAAGAGTGGCCTGGGCTTCTTGTCATTAGGATATAAAGGAGTTCTGTTCTAATGATTCTTCAAAACAAGCAACGATCAAGTAAAGTGAAAATTTTGCTTTTCACTTTCCCAGGCCTGGCTACCTGTACCCAATTCTGAAGTTCCATAAGGTCACATGTGATGCAATGGGATAGAACCCATTTTCTGTCCTCATCCAACCCCCTTATACCCAGATTCTGGATGCTGTAGAAGCTCAGGAGCTGTTCTGCAAAAAAACCACCATACAACATAGGGACATAGAACGAAACGGTTCATTATTCCTCACAATGCTGTGGATTGACTGGGTATTCAAATGCCTTGCAGGTACTGGCTGGGGTGCTGGGGTGGTTAGAAGGTCCTCGGTGGCTTCACGCATGAGATTGGAGGGAGCTCAACAGGGGCTGTTAGTTGGAGACCTCCATTCTTCTCTTTGGGGGTTTTTCTCACGGATAATTGGGCTTCCTTACAATGTGGCAGCTGGGGCCCAAGGAGGGATGTTCCAACAGGTGAAGATGCTCTTCTCCTACACAGAGTACTTCCGCTACATTCCTTGGTTACAGCCACTCACACAGCTAGTACATATTTGAGGGGAGAAGAAATAGAGGCTAGTTCTTGGTAGAGAAACGGTGGGATCTGTTGTGTAAGAGCACGTGGGGAGGGCAAGAGAATCACGATGTCTTGAGCAGAAACAGGAAGAAGCCAGTCCTTAGAGGCTGTGTGGACAGCTGACTTAGCAGTGCTGACATCCGGATGCTGAAGGGCAGACTTTCCTGGGGTAGGACCAGTGAGTAGCTAAGCACTAACCCCTTGTGGAGCCTTCTGTTAAAAACAAACCAGCTTTTAGGCTTGTTTCTTGGATCACGGTTGTAAATATCCTTGCTATAAAAAGGCTGTCAGTCTCTTTAAATCTGGCCCAGTGCACAGTCTGATCCTGAGGGAAGTAGTCATGACAGCATCCTTCAGATGCGACTGGGCACGTTCAGGGTGGTATGGCTGGAGACTACACTTTCCTTCAATGTACATTGCCAAGCTCTGGGTGGTGACAACCTGGTCACAGTGGATGGACCCAGAGTCCAGGCCAGAGAAGCTGGAGGGGAGATAGCCGGTAATGACAGACCTCACCTGACACCCCATCCACCAGAATCATGTCTCATTGATGTGACTCCCCAACACGCTCAAGTGGAAACAGACATGCAGAAATGAAAAGAGAGAGAAGCAGAGGGAAGAAGCAGCTGAGTCATGAGGGTGGGGTCAATGGGACAGAAAGAAATAGATGCCCAGTCCTGGGGAACAAGGTGTTCAGGACACCAGAGCCATCGCTGGCTCAAACAGTGGATCTGTTACAGCTTCCTCTGCATCTGGCCTGATGAGGAATGCCCGGGGCTGCCCCTCTACCCTCCATGCTCCCGCCTCACTGGCCTTCTGTGTGTTCCTGAAACTTACCAAGCTCTCACGTAAGGGCCTCTGCACCAACCGATCCCTATGGCTAGAAGATTCTGCCCCACCTGGCTCATTGGAGTCTTCAAGCCTCAGTCACTTCTGCAAAGAAGTTTTTCTGGACCATGCAACCTGGAATAGCTTCAGACCCTTCTCGCCTATCACTCTCAGGCATATCATCAGATTCTTCACTTCCTAGCACTTACGCCATCTGAAATTACCTTGCTCATTTATGCATGTTTTCATTATTTATCAAACCCTCACTTGAGTGGAAGTTCCACGTAGTCAGGAACCTTGTGGGTTTTATCCACCTCTAAAGATTGAAGGCAGGAGGAGAAGGGGATGACAGAGGATGAGACGGTTGGATGGCATCACCGACCCAATGGGCATGAGTGTGAGTAAGCTTCGGGAGTTGGTTATGGACAGGGACGCCTGGCGTGCTGCAGTCCATGGGGTCACAAAGAGTCGGACACGACTGAAGGACTGAACTGAGCTGAGACTCCCTGGAACCTGGAACACAGTCTGATACACAATCGTGCCCAATGTTTGCTCCAGTGGGTATCCCTCTTCATTCCTCATAAATTGAAAGCACCTCACACCAACAGAGCAAGGGCCCTGAAAACCTTTGTGGTAGATGACTTTGTGGTGAGGAGTGGGAAGGTGGCCAAAAGCCACAGAAGCCCTCTGCACTGATGAATATTTAAGTTCCCTAAAGCGGCTTCCCTGGGGGCTCAGATGGTAAAGAATCTGTCTGCGATAGAGGAGACACAGGTTCAATCCAAGGGTAGGGAAGATACCTTGGAGAAGGGAATGGCTACCCACTCCAGTATTCTTGCCTGAAGAATTTCACGGACAGAGGAGCTGGTGGGCTACAGTCCATGGGTCTGCAAACAGTTGGACATGACTGAGTGACTAACACTTTCACTCTCAAAAATAGAACAGAAAAACTGTTCCCAAAACAACAGCAAAACTAAGGACATTTTGCTAAGTTGCTTCAGTCGTGTCCAACTCTTTGTGATGCCAGGGACTGTAGCCTGCCAGGGTCCTCTGTCCATTGGATTCTCCAGGCAAGAACACTGGAGTGGATTGTCATGCCCTCCTCCAGGGGATCTTCCCAACCCAGGGATCAAACTCACCTCTCTTAATGTCTTCTGTGTTGGCAGGCAGGTTCTTTACCACTGGCGCCACCTGGGAAGCCAGGGACATTTGCTCCCTTGTAATTAACTGTGTGGTGCTGGAGAAGACTCTTGAGAGACACTTGGACAGCAAGGAGATCCAACCAGTCCACCCTAAAGGAGACCAGTCCTGAATATTCATTGGAAGGACTGATGCTGAAGCTGAAGCTCCAATACTTTGGCCACCTGATGCAAAAAACTGATTCATTGGAAAAGACCCTGATGCTGGGAAAGATTGAAGGCAAAAGGAGAAGAGGGTGGCAGAGGATGAGATGGTTAGATAGTACCACAGACTCAATGGACATAAATTTGAGGAAATTCCAGGAGACGGTGAAGGTCAAGGAACCCCGGCGTGCTGCTTTCTGTGGGGTCACAAAGAGTTGGACACAACTTGGTGACTGAACAATACCAAGAATAATTAACAGTATTACATAATTTTCACTCACACCCAATGACAGCCAAGATGAGTCAAGAAATTTCTGGAAACTTTCTAGGACCTTCCTTCCTTCAATGGCCTACCATCTGCCTCTCACTACCACAAACATAGTAACACTTACCAAGATATCCAGATTTGCAGATGATCTGCCAAAGCTGTATGCATGTTTCTCTGAGTCTGGTCCTCTAAACAAACATCCAATGTTCAAGACATTTTAGCCACTGGATCCTATAGGCAGAGCATCTGAGGTGAAAAGCTTTTGAGTGGTTTCTGAAATGCCTGAGATATGAAAAAAGGAAAAAAAAAAAAACAAAGAATACTATATCTCAGACAGAATACAAATAATTCGATAAATGTTTAAGTAAAATGCACATGGAACAGGGTTTTTCTCAACAGTAAATACTCAGTACTATAATCTGAGGTGGGCCGAACCTGTGGATGTGGAAGGACTGGGGATACAAGGGAAAGACTATGAAGTCTGTGTGGATTAGCCCCCACATTGTTAGCCTCCATCCCTCTTAATATCTTTGGGGTGGTGGGGATATTATCAAAGGCAGTGTGCCAAGCACTGCTGACCATCATAAAACAACTCTCACACTATTTGGTGTCCCTAAGCCATGGTGACGTGGCCTCATCTACACGTGACTCCATCTGTACATGAAATCTTTGCCTCACTGACAAGGTCTAGAGAAGCCAACAAGTGCGTCCCTGATTTTGTGGTTTAGGGCTTAGAGCGTGATCTGAGACCAGGATTCCCAATTCCAGTCTCAAGGATATAACGTCCCATTTTCCCCATACGTACACTTGTCAGATCTCATGTCCTTGTTTTGGTTCAGAAAACATGGCTGATTATGGAGGACAGGATTTGAGGATGACTGAGAGAAGGAAGAGGAAAGTGGGAGGGGTCTCAGGGTCAAGGTTCCCCTGACCGCTCCCTAGGCCGCCTCTCTCACCCCACCCTCCCACCTCCATGTTTCCCAGTTAAAGCTCAAGAGAGGATTCAGGATCCATCCAGAGAGTCTTCTGGAAGTCTTGGAAACCAGATTAGGAAGGATGGATGTGAAGAAGGAGTCTGGGGAAGGGTGCAGAGGTAACAAATAGTGGAGGTGAAAGTGAAAGTGAGGTCGCTCAGTCGTGTCTGACTCTTTGCAACCCCATGGACTGTAGCCTACCAGGCTCCTCCGTCCATGGGATTCTCCAGGCAAGAATACCAGAGTGGGTTGCCATTTCCTTCTCCAGGGGATCTTCCTGGGCCTCCAGCATCGCAGGAAGACGCTTTACTATCTAAGCCCCTAGTGGAGGTGGGAGGGTACTTAATGGGAAAAGTTCTGGGAGTCCCTCAGAGGTGGGCCTCAAACCTCAATTTTCCATACAGGGTTCTCTCAGGGATTCCGTCAGATATTAATGTCCTTCCTCTGGGGCTTCCCTGGTGGCCCAGTGGTTAACAATCCACCCACCAGTGCAGGACACACCGGTTCAGCTCCTGGTCTGGGAAGATCCTACACGCTGCAGAGGAGCTAAGCTCGTGGGTCACAAGTAGTGAAGCCCACGAACCACAGAGCTTGTGCTCTGCAACGAGAGAGACCACTGCAGTGAGAAGCCCAAGCACCACAACTAGAGAGCTGACCCCAGTCGCTGCTACTAGAGAAAGCCCACGAGCAGCAACAAAGACCCCACACAACTGATACATACTTAAACTTAAATTTTAAAAAAATGTCTTTCTTCCACAGTGGAGCTCCAGGCTTGGTGCAAAGCACCATCAATGTGTATTTAATATTGGAAATGAGGAATATGGGGATATATAACAAATCTAAAGAAAGAAAATGAAGTCACTTAGTCATGCCCAACTCTTTGTGACCCCATGGACTGTAGCCTACCAGGCTCCTCCATCCATGTAATTTTCCAGGCAAGAGTACCCGAGTGGGTTGCCATTTCCTTCTCCAGGGGATCTTCCTGACCCAGGGATCAAACCCAGGTCTCCTGCATTGCAAGCAGATGCTTTACCATCTGAGCCACCAGGGAAGCCCCAAATAACAAATCTAAACTGTAACAAATCTAAAACTGCTTCAGACTCAGGTTGGATATAAAGAGCTTTGTGGTTGCCATGGTTTTAGTTTTTTCAGGGCTGTCATTCCAGACCATGGCAGAGTAGAGACAAGTCATTGTATTTTTTTTAAAGATCTCCAAAGTGTTTCCAGGGTCCTCCGTTACAGTGTTCTGGCTGTCTGCAAGCTCTCAAGGATGGCAACTTCTGCTTGCTGCTGCTGCTGCTAAGTCACTTCAGTCGTGTCTGACTCTGTGCGACCCCATAGGCAGCAGCCCACCAGGCTCCCCGTCCCTGGGATTCTCCAGGCAAGAACACTGGAGTGGGTTGCCATTTCCTTCTCCAATGCATGAAAGTGAAAAGTGAAACTGAAGTCGCTCAGTCCTGCCAGACTTAGCGACCCCATGGACTGCAGCCTACCAGGCTCCTCCACCCATGGTATTTTCCAGGCAAGAGTACTGGAGTGGGTTGTCATTGCCTTCTCCGACTTCTCCTTGAGATCTAACTAAATCTTACCTGCAGAAGCTCCGGCCACCCAGCATGGGAGCCAGAGGAAACTTCCACCCGTTTCCGACGTCTTCTTCGAGATGATCAGGAAGCCTTTGGAGGCCTGATAGTCCTAATCCCCACCGTCTCCACTGTGGCTTGTGGAGTCGCTGGTTCTAGAACCTCAGCGTTGACTCTGCCCCTCCATGAAGGGGTCTCTTCACGCCTGCCCTCCGGGGAGGAGCGACGGCAG
>NW_011494946.1:4547070-4578732 GCF_000754665.1 Bison bison bison
ACGCAACGGGGGAGGGTGGCCTCACCCAGAGGAAAAGGCCGCTCGGCAGCCGGGTCAGAGGGCGCGGGGCCGCTGCGGTGTCCCGCGCACCCGGCCGTGGCGTTTCTGAGGAAGGGAGGAGCGGAAAGCAGGGCCCGCAGGCCTCCTGAAGGCCGCCCAGCCCCCGAGAGGGTCCCCCACGCGCCTCGGGTCGCCTGGAGTGAGGCTCGAAACCGACTGCAGCGTCTCTTCCAGCTCAAGGCCTGCTCGACTGTCGGGGCTACTGAGAGACAGAATGGAGGCGAGCCCTGCCCTGCGGCTCCAGGAGCAGGGGCGCCTTGAGAAGGGGACCCGTGGGGGTGGACTGCTGCTGTAGGGAGCGTGTGCCATGCACACGAACAGCTCCAGAGCTCGTGGACACCAGAGGCCCGGTGTCCGAGGTCCCCCAGAGAGAAAAGCCTACCGACACGCGCCGCTGTGGGCCGCAAAGGCACTGGGCTTGGAGTGAGGACCTGGTTCTGCAGCGGTCTCTGGACGCCACTCGGGGTTTTAGGGGATCCTGGGCTCCATCAGCTGATTCGGCTGAGGCTTAAATTTGTGCCCCAAATGTTCCCAGACCTCCATGTGCCACAATTGATGAGCTGGGTTCTAAAGACAAAATATAAAGTGAGACCACTGCACATATAAACAGTCCCCTTTAAAATCCCTTAAATTACTCAAGAACACAGAGACACACTTATTTTGAGAGGCATTTGTGAGATCAGAGGCCCTCCAAGAAGAAGCAGTCACATCTACCCATCCCTGCTCAGCCCAGGCATCCAATCCCGTTATTGAGCTAACACTAACACTGCTAAATGGTTATGGGTTTGGATTGGCTGTTTGTGAGTTTGCTAAGCCCCTGTTGTCAAATTTGCATAGGTTCCAGTATGCATGTTTTGCAATTCTAAGTGTATTTTGAATTATTTGCTACTTCTAAAAATACACTTAGACTAGAAACTAAGGAAAGCTATTATATGATTTTTGTTTTATTTATTGCAATAATATCTACACACATTTGCAAAATTTTTTCTAAACTATGAACAAGTGTGATGAAATACGCAGATTATCCATGACGTTAGATGCAGATGGACTAGGGGGTCCCAGGCAATAAGGCTGACATGGTCAAGTGGGAGACAATAAATGAGAAGGTCTAAACCACTTTGCCAACAAAGGTCCGTCTAGGCGAGGCTATGGTTTTTCCTGTGGTCACGTATGGACGTGAGAGTCGGACTGTGAAGAAGGCTGAGCGCCGAAGAATTGATGCTTTTGAACTGTGGTGTTGGAGAAGACTCTTGAGAGTCCCTTGGACTGCAAGGAGATCCAACCAGTCCATTCTGAAGGAGATCAGCCCTGGGATTTCTTTGGAAGGAATGATGCTAAAGCTGAAATTCCAATACTTTGGCCTCCTCATGTGAAGGGTTGACTCATTGGAAAAGACTCTGATGCTGGGAGGGATTGGGGGCAAGAGGAGAAGGGGATGACAGAGGATGAGATGGCTGGATGGCATCACTGACTCGATGGACATGAGTCTGAGTGAACTCCGGGAGTTGGTGATGGACAGGGAGGCCTGGCGTGCTGCGGTTCATGGGGTCGCAAAGAGTCGGACACGACTGAGCGACTGAACTGAACTGAACTGAACCCACCCCCAACTTGAAATCTCCAGGTGTCTATGCTTCCCAGGCAAGACTGTGCTGATTGACCACATGGATACTTTGGTTTTCAACCCACAGAGCAAAACACTAATTTTTAACAAGGGTGGTTGGACTTATTTTCCTTTAGCCCCTGCAGTCTGCTTACACCCCACATGTGGCGTTGTCATTTTTAAGATGTTCATTATTAAACTGTGCTTTCTTGCTTGTGGACCTCAGAACATCCTGGGGAGGTAGGAAAAATGAGTACACATCCCGTTTTCCAGGTTAAGAAACTAAAGCTCCCAAACCCAAGGGTCTTGTCTGGGATCCAACAGGCTAAATGGATGTTAGAGTTGGAACTAGAATCCAAGCTTTCTGATTTGAAGATGGTCCAGGTTCAAAAAAATTCAAATAAAGCACAGATTTTTATCACTGTGCTTAGCAGGAAGGGTTTGTTTGTTCTTGTCTTAAGCAGAGAAATGGCCTGTATGCCCAGTGAACTTCCCTTTTGGCTCTAGAATAGGTCTTTGAATTCTCAGCCTGAATCCTTCCAGACGGTGCTGTTCACGGGACCCTGTTCGCCTGCCCCCTCTGGTGGCTGTTATACGCATAACAGGTCGCAGAACGGCTGCTAGGGCAGGGGTGGATTTCCCTTTCATCCGTCGTGCATTCACCCCAATGCGCGAAGGCTCCACACCAGCGCCTGATGTACACGGATAAATATAATAGAGCACTGTCTCCTGTCTCCTAGGTGCACGACAAACAAGTGAATGGGTGACTGCAAAACAGTGGGGCAAATGTCCTGGAGAAGTATGCAGAAAATGCTGGGCACACAAAAGACACGTTTGCAGGAGAAGGAGCAGAGAGGAAAAGGAAGGAAGTGGCCTGAGCCAAGTTCCAGAGGCCGAGGAGGAGGAGGAGGAGAGGGAAGGAGGCATTCGGAATTCAGGGAGCGGCCAGGATCGAGTTCAAGACGGTAGAATTCAAAGCACAGGTTGCACGGAAGGAGGGCAGGAGATGGGTCTGAGAGACTGACGGGGGCTGGATCATGAAAAGTTCTCCAGGTCACACTAGCATCTGAGTTCATATTCCCTGGGCTAACGGCCTCTGAACTTTTTTGATCATGTTCCCCATTAATAAAAATATTTGAGTGTGCATCCCCAACAAACAGACATTTACTCATTTATACATCTTATGCCCAAGTATGCATGGTAAGTCACTTCAGTCGTGTCTGACTCTTTGTGATCCTATGAACTGTGGCCTGCCAGGCTCCTCTGTCCTTGGGATTCTCCACACAAAAATACTACAGTGGGTTGCCATGCCCTCCTCCAGGGGATCTTCCTGACCCCCTCCAGGGGACCTTCCTGACCCATCTTCGAACCCACGTCTTTTACATCTCCTGCATTTAGCGCCACCTGGGAAGCCCTGAGCCCAGGCAATGCAGTTAAAAGCATAGGGTCTGGAGCCAAACAGACTAGATCTGAGTTCTGGTCTTGCTGCTTATTAGCAGATGACCAGGTGGCACAGGTTGTAAAGAACCTTCCTGCCAATGCAGAAGATGTAAGAGATGCAGGCTCAATCTTTGGGTCAGGAAGATGCCCTGGAGGAGGGCATGCAACCCACTCCAGTACTCTTGCATGGAGAATCGCACAGAGTTGGACACGACTGAGCGACTTAGCACCCTCTGATCACATAAGGTCTCTGGACCTCAGCATCCTCATCTGTAAACTGAGGATAACAGCAGATCCACCTTGTAGGGCTGTGGAGAGGATTAAACAAACTAATTAGGAAGAATTTGGGACAATGCCTGGCATATCAGTTCAGTTCAGTCGCTCACTCTCAAGCTTAGCAAGAACGTGTTATGTTTAAGCAAGTTGTATGTGCAATATGCCTATGTGTACTATTAATGTGACTTAAAAATTTTTTTGTGTGATGAAAAGCCCTAAAGACCTTTTGAAGAAAAACACAAACAAATGCAAGAGAAATGATAGATAAGCTAATAATAAGGTCCCTAACCAGCACACACAGGAAAACTAAGGGAAAAAATTCTAATGTATCCCATTCTGCTTCTCCTCAGAGAGCTGAGATAAAGTGTGAGTGTGTCTAAATGTGGGGGCACAATATGTGTGGGGGTGTGAGTCACATAATGTGAATGTGTGTGTGAATGTGGATGTGAGCATGTGATCATGAATGTAAGTGTGAATGTGAGTGTGCACGTGGGAATGTGTGTGTGGGCACTGACTGTACGTAAATACGACTGCATTTGTGTAAGAGTTGTGCATTTCAGAGCTCATTGTATGAGTGAACACGAGTGTGTATGTTACTGTTCAGTCCCTAAGTCCTGTCTGACTCTGCGATCCCATGGATGGCAGCATGCCAGGCTTCTCTGTCCTTCACTATCTCCCTGAGCTTGCTCAAACTCATGTCCATTGAGTTGGTGATGCCATCCAACCATCTCATCCTCTGTCGTCCCCATCTCCTCCTGCCCTCAATCTTTCCCAGCATCAGGGTCTTTGCCAGTGAGTCAGTTCTTCACATCAGGTGGCCAAAGTATTGGAGTTTCAACTACAGCATCAGTCCTTTCAATGAACATTCAAGACTGATTTCCTTTAGGATGGACTACTTGGACCTCCTTGCAGTCCAAGGGACTCTCAAGAGTCTCCTCCAACACCACAGTTCAAAAGCATCAATTCTTCGGCACACAGCTTTCTTCATAGTCCAACTCTCACATCCATACATGACTACTGGAAAAACCATAGGCTTGACTAGACAGACCTTTGTTGGCAAAGTAATGTCTCTGCTTTTTAATATGCTGTCTATTTGGTCATAGCTTTTCTTCCAAGGAGCAAGCGTCTTTTAATTTCATGGCTGCAGTCACCACCTGCAGGGATTTTGGAGCCCGAATTAGTGATTTTGGAGCTCAAGCCTGGCACATAGTACATGTTCTGTCAGCCAGTTTTACTACACGCCTTTATAACTTGGAGCTAGTTTAAAATTGGAGTTGGGATTTACACCAAGTAGGGGATCTATTTACTCCAAAAAAAAGTCTGTTTTAATATAAATGTACTTCAAAATGTCAGGAATTATTCTAGTCTTCAAAATTTCCAACGAAGAGCAGACCACTCCTAGTCCCTCACCCACACACCTACCTAAGATGAACTATCGTTGTCATCCCTTGATACTATGTCTGCAAAATTCACAGGTGTGGGTAATTCCTCGATTTAGCTCGAAGCAGCCAGGCCGGGCTGAGGGTGTGGCCTCCAGGCGCCGCTGATGCTGGTCTCCGTACCACCCTTGGGAATTTTAAAAGGAAATACAAATACCAAAGAAACAGCGTTTTAAAAACATTTTCACTTGATAATTAGGACACAGCATATTTTTGTTCTCACTAAAAAAAAAAACTGTGTTTTAGCAAAGATAAAATATGCTTGATTTTTTTTGACGTCTAGGTGTAATACTTTGTAGTGTAGCCATTTGAAGTTCTGGTTCTAAATTCAGGTTACTCTAGTACTCGGTTTTGAAATGACTGAAAAGGAGCTTCACCAGCACAGACATCAAAAGAAATAAGTGCTTTTATGGACCATGCCTAATAAATAGCGATACTTATTTTCCAGCCTCATCCACCAATTATACGAAGGTATTTGTTGAAATTCAGCTGAGAGTTTCCACTTTTCCTGAAGTCATGCACTTGTTCTTGCAAAATAATTGGAAAGCTTTACCTTTTCCTGTTGTTAAAAAGTTAGTTGGTATATAAGGTTAGAATATCCTGTTTCTAAGTTTTGAAAGTAAGCAGATATGCGAGGTTTTATAAGTGGCCCACTTACATATTTTCAGCCTCAAAATCACATAATTCTAGAGAAATTTCTGCTATACATTTCAGTATAAACTCATGTTCTCCAAAGCATGGGTTTATTTTGAAAAGCTGTTACTGGCTCACACTTTGTTATAACATAACCTTTGCCTGCAAAAGATGAGTGTATTTATTTTTCCCAAGTATCTTTTAGGTACATTTTACTGACACCACTTTCATCACGGTAAAGGTCAGCAGATTTAGAGCATTGTCTGTTTATAAAAGAAAAACTTATAATATGTTTTAGGTTGACAGCTTATTTAAATACTTTGCCACTGGAAACCCTTTTAACTTGATCTAGTACGGATTGGGAGGCAAACTGGATGCATTACCAGTTACTCTACTTCTAGGTAGAGAGTTGTATACATGCTGCTGCTAAGTCGCTTCAGTCGTGTTCAACTCTGTGCGACCCCATAGATGGCAGCCCTTCAGGCTTCCCCCATCCCTGGGATTCTCCAGGCAAGAATACTGGAGTGGGTTGCCATTTCGTTCTCCAATGCATGAAAGTGAAAAGTGAAAGTGAAGTCGCTCAGTCGTGTCCAACTCTAGCGACCCCATGGACTGCAGCCCACCAGGCTTCTCCATCCTTGGGATCCTATAGACACATACGTAAAACCAAAAGCCTTCATTGGGGCCCACAGATGAAATCACTTCCACCAGCATAATTTTAATCAGGTGGTGTGCTGTTAAATGTTTAACCATCAGCAATCTGAAAAGAAGTCAGGACCCCAGAATAAAGAGTCTCACCATGGTCCGTTTCAAGCTACCAACATGATGCCACTGACAGGCTTCCCTGGTAGCTCAGCTGGTAAAGAATAGGCCTGCAATGCCGGAGACCCCAGTTCGATTCCTGGGCCTGGAAGATCCGCTGGAGGAAAGCTTGGCAACCACTCCGGTATTCTTGCCTGGAGAATCCCTATGGGCAGGAGCCTGGAGGGCAACAGTCCACAGGGTCACAGAGTCGGACACGACTGAGTGACTAAGTGCAGCACAGCTCAGACCATTACACACGTGCGTCACCCAGATGCACGAGCCACAGATGACCTCCAGAGCGTACATGCCGGCAAAATATAGTAAAAGTAACTAGAAAGCAAAGAGTGTATTTAAGAATGTAGTACTTTTGTTTTTAAAATAGCTTATTTTATTTTTATAATAATGTCTGTGCTTATCAACCAATTCACAAAACTCCTAAAAATGTAATAATGTGCTCTCATGATCTGTCATAAACCTCTCCCACACTTTGGTACACTCAGAGAGCAGTGTCCTGCCCAAGTATCCCGTGTGTGCATGTGTGTGCATGTTTGGGTGTATGTTCCAGACTATGTATGGTATTTACTTCTGAACGTTTCATACGACACAGTTCTGACTTTTAAAATATAATCAGTCTTTGAAATTCAGTATTTTTCTTACAAGAATAATTCGGTCAGGTACTGACAAAAAAATCATCTGTCTGGAATTTACATTATGTTTATAGATTGATTGCTTTGGGAATAATCTGGATCTTTTCAATATTGATTTCTAAGCTGTAAATGAGCGTGCCTCCCCATTTCGTCATCTTCCCTTTGTCTCTCGGTAAAGTTTTAAAGTTTTCCTCCTGTTAGTCTTTCATAAGCAAGCTATTTAGTGATTCATAGTTCTGGTTGTCATAGTTAATAAAATGGTTTTTCCCCCCTGATATTTCCAAGTTGGTAATTGATGTTATACATAAAAACTGCTGATATTTTATACAATGAATGTTGCTTTTTAATATCTTTATTATAGAAATAGAGTTCTTATTGAAAAGTGCCTTTGGCTTTTAAATAATGTGTGGCAGGGCTCCAGGTCCCATGAGCAGAATCTCAGGCAGGCTCCAGAATCAGATGGTACAGGCTGGGATCCGGGCTCCACCAGTCACCACTGGCCACCACGTTAACCTCCTGGAACTTTGCTTCCTCACCTGTAAATTAGAAGCAGTGATAAATATGCTTCAGAGGGTTCCTAGTAAGAGTTAAAGTTATTTATAAAGCACTTAGTAGAAAGCCTGGCAGGCAACGAGGACTTGGAGTATAAAAGTCACTTTATATTCTTGAGCCACTAAGATTTGCCATTTAGATTAGCACATCTTGAAAGAGTAATTTCACACGGTAGCAAGGTAATGCTCAAAATCCTTCAAGTTAGGCTTCAACAGTACATGAACTTCCAGATGTACAGGCTGGATTTAGAAAAGGCAGAGGACCCAGAGATCAAATTGCCAACATCTGCTGGACCATTGAAAAAGCAAGAGAATTCCAGAAAAACATCTACTTCTGCTTCACTGACTACACTAAAGCCTTTGACTGTGTGGTGCACAACAGACTGGAAAATTCTTTAAGAGATGGGAGTATTAGCTCACCTTACCTGTTTCCTGAGAAACCTGTATGCAGATGAAGAAGCAACAGTTAGAACTGGACATGAAACAACAGACTGGTTCCAAATTGGGAAAGGAGTCTGTCAAGGCTGTATATTGTCACCCAGCTTATTTAACTTCTATGCAGAATACATCATGCAAAAGGCTGGGCTGGATTGCTGTAAGAAATATCAATAAATCTCAGATATGCAGATGACATGACCATAATGGCAGAAAGTGAACAGGAACAAAAGAGCCTCTTGACAAGGGTGAAAGAGGAGAGTGAAAAAGCTGGCTTAAAACTCAGCATTCAGAAAACTAAGATCATGACATGCCGTCCCATCACTTCATGGCAAATGGATGGGGGGAAATGGAAACAGTGACAAACTCTATTTTCTTAGGCTCCAAAAATACTGCAGATGATGACTGCAACCTTGAAATTAAAAGATGCCTGCTCCTTGGAAGAAAAGCTATGACAAACCTAGACAGCGTATTAAAAAGCAAAGACATCACTTAACTAACAAAGGTCCATGTAGTCTAAGCTATGGTTTTTCCAGTAGTCATGTAGGCAGATGTGAGAGTTGGATCATAAAGAAGGCTAAGCACCAAGAATTGATGCTGTCAAACTGTGGTGCTGGAGAAGACTCTTGATAGTCCTTGGACAAAAAGGAGAATGAAATCAGTCAATCCTAAAGGAAATCAACCATGAATATTCTTTGAAAGGACTGAGGCTAAAGCTGAAGCTCCAATCCTTTGGCCACCTAATCCAAAGAGCCAACTCGTTGGAAAAGACTCTGATGCTGGGAGAAATTGAGGGCAGGAGAAGAAGGGAGGGACAGAGGATGAGATGGTTGGATGGCATCATAGACTCAGTGGACATGAGTGCAAACAAATTCCTGGAGATGGTGAAGGACAGGGAAGCCTGGCATGCTGCAGTCCATGGAGTCACAAAGAACTGGACACAACTGATTGACTGAACAATGAGCAACAACAATCCAACTTTTCCAACACCACTTGTTGGAGAGACTGTCTTTCCCTCATTGTATATTCTTTCCTCCTTTTCTGAAGATTAATTGTTCATAGATGTGTAGGTTTATTTCTGGGCTCTCTATTTGGTTCCATTGATCCATATATCTATTCTTATGCCAATACCAACTGGTTTGATTACTGTTACTTTGTAGTATTATCTAAAGTCTGGGAGGGTTATGCCTCCAGCTTTGTTCTTTTTCCTCAAAATTGCTTTGGCAATTCTGGGTCTTTTATGGTTCCATAAAATTTTTAGGATTGTTGTTCAGTTGCTAAGTTGTGTTGGACTCTTTGCAACCCCATGGACTGCAGCATGCCAGGCTTCCCTATCTTTAAGTGTCTCCCAGAGATTGCTCAAACTCATGTGCACTGAGTTGGTGATGCATATCCAACCATCTCAACTTCTGTCGCCTCCTTCTCCTCCTGCCCTCAATCTCTCCCAGCATCAGGGTCTTTTCCAATGAGTTGGCTCTTCACCTCAAGTGGCCAAAGTACTGGAGCTTCAGCTTCAGGATCAGCCCTTCCAATGAATATTCAGGGTTGATTTCCTTTAGGATTGACTGGTTTGATCTCTTTGCTGTCCAAGGGACTCCAGCACCACAGTTTGAAAGTATCGATTCTTTGGCGCTCAACCTTCTTTATGGTCCAGTTCTCACATCTGCCTACATGACTTCTGGAAAAAGCATAGCTTTGACTATATGGACCATTGTTAGCAAAGTGATGTCTCTGCTTCTTAATACACTGTCTAGGTTTGTCATAGCTTTTTTCCAAGGAGCCAAGAGTCTTTCATGACTGCAGTCACTGTCTGCAGTGATTTTGGAGCCCAAGAAAATAAAATTTTAGGATTATTGGTTCTAATTCTGTGAAAAACATCATGGGTAATTTGATAGGGATCATGTTAAATCTGTTGATTGCTTTGGGTAGTATGGCTATTTTAACAATATTAATCCTTCCGATTCAAGAGCATGGTATGTCTTTTCATTTCTTTGAATCATCTTCATCTTAGTTTACTTTATCTTGTTTACTTACTTCGCTTCATCCTTAGTTTACTCTATTTTGTGGGTTTTGTTCAGTCATTAAGTCGTGCCCGACTGTGACCCCATGGACTGCAGCATGCCTGTCCGTCTGTTTCCCGGAGTTTGCTCGTGTCCACTGAGTTAGTGATGCTGTCTAACCATCTCACCCTCTGTTGCCCCCTTCTCCTTTTACCTTCAATCTTTCCCAGCATCAGCATCTTTATTAAAGTTTTGTAGTTCTCAGCATATAAGCCTTTAACCTCCTTGGTCAGATTTATTCCTGCTTTTTTTTTTTTCATTTTGCTGTGATTTTAAAAGGGATTTGTTTGCTTACATGCTGTTTCTGATATTTCACTGTTTGTGTAAAGAAATGCAACATATTTCTGTATGTTCATCTTGCATCTGGCTCCCTTGATGAATTTATCAGTTCTGGTAGTTTTTGTGTGGAGTCCTTAGGGTTTTCTATACATAGTATCCTATCATCTATGTATAATGACAATTTTACTTCTTTCCTACCAATTTGAATACCATTTTTTTTTCTTATCTGATTGCTGTGGCTAAGACTTCCAATACTATGTTGAATAGAAATGGTGAGAGTGGACATCCTTGCCTTGTTCTAGATTTTACCAGAAAGGCTTTCAGCTTTTCATCATTGAGTATTATATTGGCTGTGATTTTGTCATAAAAAATTCTTATTTTGTTCCCTCTACACTCATTTTGGTAAGAGTTTTTATCATGAATGGATGTTGCATTTTACCAAATGGTTTTTCTACACCCATTGAGATGATTACCTTATTTTTGTCTTTTCTTTTGTTACTGTGATGTATCACATTAACTGATTTGCATATGTTGAACCGTCCTTGTGACCCTGGAATAAATTCAACTTGGTTGTGGTATACGATCTTTTTTTGTATTTTTGGATTCAGTTTGCTATTTTGTTGAGAATTTTTGCATCTATATTCATGAAAGATATTGGTATGTAATTTTCTTTTTTGGTAATGTCTTTGGTTTTGGTATTAGGGTGATGACGGCTTCATAGAATGTCTCTGGGAGTATTCCTTTCTCTTCAGTATTTTCCAAAATACTGAAGAGAAAGATCAGTATAAGTTGAGAAGGATCAGTATAAAAGTTATTTTTTTTTATGTTTGGAAAAATTTGCCTGTGAAGTCATCTGCCCCTGGATTTTGTTTGCAGGGAGGTTTTGCACTTCTTCTTGATCCAGTCCTGGTGGGCTGTATATTTGTGGCAAGTTGTCCTTTTGTTCTGGGCTCTCCAATCTGTTGGCATACAATTGTTCATAGTATTCTCTTTTTCTTTTGTATTTCTGCAGTGTCAGTTGTGATTTCTCCTCTCATTTCTCATTTTATTTGGGTCTTCTTTCTTTCACCTTGGTGACCCTGGCCAGAGGTTTGTTAATTTTGTTTATCATTTCAAAGAAACAGCTCTTAATTTTATTCCTATTTTTTTTAATTTCTATTTTATCTCCTTCCTCTCTGATCTTTATTATCGCCTTCTTTTTTGCTGAATTTAGGTCATACTTGTTCTTTTTTTCCCCCATCCTTTTAGGTGATAGATTAGGCTGTTTAGTTGAGATTTTTCTTGTATTTTAAAGGCCTATACTGCTATGAACTTGGCTCTAAAAACTGCTTTTGCTGCATCCCATAGATTTTGTATGGTTTTGTTTTCATTATCATTTGCTTCAATGTATTTTTAAATTTCTTTTGATTTCATCACTGACCCATTGATTTTTTCTTTTCTACCATGTTTTTAGTCTCCAGGTAATTTTTTTTTTCTTGTTTCTTTTCTGTGATTGATTCCTAGTTTCATGCCACTGTGGTCAGAAAACATGCTTGAAATAATTTTTATATCTTTAAATTTATTGATGCTTATTTTGTGCCCTAGTATGTGGTCAATCCTAGAGAATGTTCCATATGCACGTGAAAAGAATGTGTATTATGTTTTTCTGGGGTATAACATGTCCCGAAAATATCAATCAAGTCTAACTGTACTATTGTATCATTTAGGATCTCTGTTGCCTTACTGATTTTCCGTCTAGATGATCTGTCCATTGATGTGAGTGGGGTATTAAAGTCTGCTTGTATTATTGTACTCCCATCAATTTCTCCCTTTATATCTGTTAATATTTATGTTATGTATTTGGGTTCTCCTATACTTCACTTATGGTGGAAAGTGAAGAGGAACTAAAAAGCCTCTGAAAGTGAAAGAGGAGAGTGAAAAAGTTGGCTTAAAGCTCAATATTCAGAAAACTAAGATCATGGCATCTGGTTACATCACTTCATAGCAAATAGATGGGGAAACAGTGAAAACAGTGTCAGACTTTATTTTTTTGGGCTCCAAATCACTGCAGACGGTGATTGCAGCCATGAAATTAAAAGACGTTTACTCCTTGGAAGAAAAGTTATGACCAACCTAGATAGCATATTCAAAAGCAGAGACATTACTTTGCCAACAAAGGTCTGTCTAGTCAAGGCTATGGTTTTTCCACTGTTCGTGTATGGATGTGAGAATTGGACTGTGAAGAAAGCTGAGTGCTGAAGAATTGATGCTTTTGAACTGTGGTGTTGGAGAAGACTCTTGAGATTCCCTTGGACTACAAGGAGATCCAACCAGTCCATCCTAAAAAAGATCAGTCCTGGATGTTCATTGGTAGGACTGATGTTGAAGCTGAAACTCCAGTACTTTGGCCACCTGATGTGAAGAGCTGACTCATTAGAAAAGACCCTGATGCTGGGAAACATTGAGGGCAGGAGGAGAAGGGGACGACAGAGGATGAGATGGCTGGATGCCATCACAGACTTGATGGACATGAGTTTGGGTGAATTCCGGGAGTTGGTGATGAACAGGGAGGCCTGGTGTGCTGCAGTCCATGGGGTTGCAAAGAGTTGGACACAACTGAGCGACTGAACTGAACTGAACTGATACTGAGTGCATATATGTTGATGAGTATAATGTCCCCACCTTATAGTGATCCCATATCATTATGTAGTGCCCTTCTTTATTTTTCATTATGGTCTTTGTTATAAAGTCTATTTTGTCCAGTATGAGTGTTGTGACCCCTGCTTTCTTATATCCATTTACATGAAACACCTTTTTCCATTCCCTTACTGTCAATCTATGTGTGTACTCTGTCATCTCCTCTACCACATTATATGATTTTGATGTCCTCTTGGTGGCTCAGATGATAAAGTGTCTGCCTGCAATGTGGGAGACCTGGGTTCGATCCCTGGGTCGGGAAGGTCCCTGGAGAAGGAAATGGCAACCCACTCCAATATTCTCGCCTGGAAAATTCGTGGACTGAGGAGCCTGGTGGGCTATAGTCCACAGGGTCGCAAAGAGTCGGACATGACTGAGCGACTTCGCTTTCGCTTTCGCTTTTACATCTTTATGTCATCCTTTTGCTGCTCATTGTGGTTGCCATTGTTTTCACAGAAATTTATCTTTTTTAATCTGGTTACTGGCTTATTTAATTATGATTTTCTCTTTCTTAAAGATTCTTACTTCTCTGCTATTTAGAGAGGACCTTTCAATATCACCTTTAGGATAAGTTTAGTATGTTATATTCTTTCAGTTTTTGCTTGTCTGAGAAATTATTTCTCTCTCTTTCTAGTCTAAATGATCTTGCTGGGTAGAGTATCCTATGTTGCAGTTTTTTTCCCTTTCAGGACTTTAAATATATCTTGCCACTCTCTTCTGGCCCATAATGTTTCTGTAGAGATAATCAGCTGACAGCCTTATGAGGGTTCCCTTGTAATGAACTCTTTGTTTTTTTTCTCTTGCTGCCTTTAAAATCCTCTCTAACTTTTGTCATTTTATTTATAGTATGTCTTGGTGTAGGCCTATTTTAGGTTCATCTTGTTTGAGACTCTGTGCTTCCTGTACCTGGATATCTGTTTCTCTCTTTAGGTTTGAGGAGTTTTTAGCCACAATTCCTTCAAATACACTTTCAACTCTCTTTTCTTTTTCTTCTTCTTCTAGAATACTCGTTAAGCGTAGATTGGCACACTTTATATTATCCATGGATTGCTTATGTTGCTTTCATTTTTTTCATTTGGATTTCTGTCTGCTGTTCTGACTGGTTGATTTTCATTACTGTATCTTCCAGATCATTTATTTGTTTTCTGCAGTATTCGTTCTGCTGGTCATTGCTTTTAGCTCATCTTTCATCTTAGTGAATGAGTTCTCTAATTTTTCTTGGTTCCTTTTTATAGTTTCTAGTTCATTGTAATAGTAATCTGCATTTCTATCAATAGCCCTTAATTTCTTCAGTATTTTCATTATCTCCTTTTTTCCCTCAGTGTTTATTAGATTGAAGAGATCTGTTTCATTGTTTGTTCTTTCAGGGGAATTTTCTTGATCTTTTGATTGGGAGAGCTGCCTCTGCTTCTTCATTTTACTTACATTTCTCTTGCTGTATGAGTTTAGGAGAAACAATCATCTACTGTGGTCCTGAAGGGCTGTTTTCATGTGGGAGCATCCCTGTGTGGCCTGTGTGAGTTTAATGTTTTTCTGGTTTGAAGACTGCTTTCAGTGTGGATCCTGCTGCTCTTTGCTCAGTGTGTGCTGGCTGTTATCCCTTTGATAGGAGGTGTGACTGGCGTTGGTGACCAGAACCCGCACTGGATATTGAGCAGGGCCTCCTCTTTGCTCTGTGGTTGTCACCGCCCTGTCAGGGACAAGGTCTGCTCCCTATGTGTTGGAGCAGAAGCCCCCAGACCTGTCTCTATGCTGCATTTCTGAGCTGCAGTATAAAGTAGGTGGGATTGGAACTCTCCTACTGGGAGAGGAGCCACTAAGTATTCCCCTGCCAGAGCCGCTCACCCCTGAGTGTGCTCCGTGGTGTCAGCTGTCACTCACTGTGCAGGCTTGCAAAGTACACCATTGTTGGCACTGCCCTTGGTTCCACCTCAACCATGGGAATGCTGGCAGTGGACCCTGGTGTCCCTCAGGCATTGTTTTCCCAAGGCCACCAGCACAAAGCCACTAGAGTCGGGTCCTAGGACCACAGTAGTCACACACCTGGACCTCCTGTGGGAGCCACGGAGGCAGCTCAGACCCTGGTCTAGCCCAGGCCCCACGCGTACGTGCCCACAAAGCCCGCAGCTGCTGAGGCCAGACCCACCCCTGCCCTGGGAGTGCCCGTTGTTTACTTGGATGTCATGCGGGTACCGTTTACAGAGCTCGCAGCAAAGGCGTAAATCCACGGTTCATGATGTTGTGCAGAAAGATTTCAGTCCTGCTTCTTAAGTTACCTGGGGCTTAGCTGTGATTTCATTCCCATCTCTGTGCCTGGGCAACCTGCTGGTATCTGCTCCCAGAGCCCACTGAGGCAACGACTGGAGTGTGGGAGGTCTCTGGGGCAGGAACCCCCAAGGTGGTGGCTGGGGCATGCTCTTCTGGAGCCCGCAGAGGCAGCGGCTGTGGTGTGGAGAAAGGGGTGCGAGGGCAGCCTCTCCACTGCCCCTGCTCTGTGCTCCACTTAACAATGGTGCTTTGCTTCTATGGTGGGATGGGCTTCTTCCATGAACACCCCTGGTTATGGCCGTACCACACGCCAGCCCCTTCGCACTGTCTCTGAGCAGCCAGCTCATCTCCCCAGGTCTGTCCTCTAGACCCCAAGTCTCAGCTCCAGGCCCCCACCTGTGCCAGTGGATGTGCGTCTCAGGCTGGGACACGCAAGGGGGTGGACCAGATGGCCCGCGCGGGTCTCGCTCTGTTCTGCCTGCAACAAACCAGTTGTTGCATTTTCCTCTGAGCCGCTGAAGCTTCCTTTCTGTCCTCGCTTATCACCCCACTGGTTGAGGGAGCTTTCCAGAGCGTGAGAAATTTACATTTGTCCAGCTCTCTCTCAGGGGTACAAGTCCTGTCCTGCTTCCTCCTTTTTTTTTTTTTCTTTCACCTGACCTGGCTATGTGAAGATTTTTATCATCCTTCCAGGAATCTGAGGTCTTCTGCTAGTATTCAGTAGGTGTCCTCTGACAATTGTTCCATTTGTAGATGTATTTTTGATGTGATTGTGAGAGGAGGTGTGTTCCACATTCTTCTACTCCACCATCTTGACTGGAACCCTGAGTTTTATTCTTGACTTTACTAAGTAATAATTAAATCTTTCACTGTTAAGTATGATGATGACTGTCAGTTTAAGAAAGATATTATTGATCCTGTTTGTTTAAAAGTTTTCTTCTTTTCCTTATTTACCATGTTTTTTTAAGGAATAAATAGAATACGAAGAAGATAGCTTTTCTCTTTTGGCTATTGATGAGATGAAGTATTATAACATATTTAATAGGATTCTTTTATTATTTCAGTTACTCAAGTAATATTTGATCATATTTTCATTGTAAAAATGTTAAATGGTATAGAAATATACAGAAGATACAAAAGTTCCATATTTTGGCACCTATTGCTATCTCCACTGACCCCATTTCATCCACAAAATTATAACCTGGATATCTTCTATAAAAAGATATTTATATTAATTTACAGATACACATGTAGATACATAAGTATATAGTTTTGTTTTTCAATATGAGTGGAATTTTTCTATAATATGATTTAACCCACAAATTTTTGTTTTGTTTTGTTTTTTACTTAACGTGTGTCAAAGATTTTTTTTTCAGTACATATACTGTAACACATTCTTTATTTAATTTTTATTGAAATATAGTTGATTTACAATATTGTGTTAGGTTCAGGTGTACAGCAAAGTGATTCAATTATATATATATATTTTTTTCTTGATGTGGACCATTTTAATAGTCTTTATTGAATTTGTTAAAATATTTGTTTCTGTTTTATATTTTGTTTGTTTTTGGCCACAAAGCATGTGGAATCTTAGTTCCCCCACCAGAGATCAAAACCACACACACAGCATTGGAAGGCAAAGTCTTAACCAGTGGATGGCCAGGGGAGTCCATATATATATATATATATATATATATATTCTTTTTCAGATTCTTTTCCATTCTAGATTATTATAAGATATTAAGTATAGTTACCTGTGCTATACAGTAGGTCTCTGTTGTTTACCTGTTTTATTTATAGTAGTTGCTAAGTCACTTCAGTCATGTCCAATTTTGTGCAACCCCATAGACGGCAGCCCACCAGGCTCCCCCGTCCCTGGGATTCTCCAGGCAAGAATGCCGGAGTGCGTTGCCATTTCCTTCTCCAGTGCATGAAAGCAAAAGGTGAAAGTGGAGTCGCTCCGTCGTGTCCGACTTAGCGACCCCGTGGACTGCAGCCCACCAGGCTCCTCCGTCCATGGGATTTTCCAGGCAAGAGTACTGGAGTGGGGTGCCATTGCCTTCTCTGTATATTTTAATCCCAAATTCCTAATTTATTCCCCCTTTCTCCCAATACATACTTTTTAAACACTGAGATTTAGTCATTCCCTTACTGATAAATATTGTTTCTTTCTCTTTTTTTATAAAGAAACTCTGCTACAGTAAATATTCTTGCAGACATCCTTGTGCCTGTTATGAAAGTGTTTCTTTAGGACAAAAATAACTATAAACGGTATTGCTAAGCCACAGACTAGATGCATGTCTAAATGTAATAGATTCTACCAAGTTACCCTTCCAAAACGCTGTGCCAGCTTACCCCCCTCCCCCAATAATGTCTGTGATTTTTTTCATTATTGAGCTACTTCTGCATTCTTAAGAAAAAACTTTACTCATTATATTGTTCTTCTGATGGAATATTGTGCTTTGCTTTTTATGATTCTTAGGACTATATTTGTATCTGAGATGGCAGTAGATTTCTGCTACAAGTTTTATACCAAGATTATGTGAGTCATGTACACACTGCTGTATTTAAAACGAATAACCGACAAGGACCTGCTGTAGGGGACGTGGAACTCTACTCAATGTTATGTGGTGGGCTGGATGGGAGGGTAGTTTGGGGAGAATGGACACATGTATATGTATGGCTGATTCCCTTCATTCTTCAGCTGAAGCTATTACAGCATTGTTTGTTAATCGAATATACCCCAATAGAAAGTAAAAAGTTAAAATATATATATATACACCAATGAACTAAAAAAAATAGATTATGCTAGTCTAGTAAAATTAAGTGAATTACTCTCCATCTTTTTCAGTGCTCTGGAATAGTCTAAATCCCATGATAGTTATATGCTCCATGGAGTTCTAGTGGAATTAGCTTATAAAATCTAGGCACATCTTGGGAGTGTCTTGACAAGTTTTAAAATGTCTTCTATGGTTGTGAGCATATTTATACCTTCTTCATCCTTGATAAATTTTGATATTTATGTGTTGTTATAAAATCATTCATTTTACCCAGATTTTACAACTCTTAGCTCCGAGTTCAACACAATAATCTACATATAAAGCCTGTGAAGCTGTCCTTTATCTATGGTTATACTTCTTTCCTCATTTCATACTTTTTATTTTTTCCTTTTTTTCCTTGATTAGCTTTGCAACAGTTTTTTCTGTTTTTCTTGTATTTTAAGCAAATATCTCTGACTTACCTTACTTCTCTTTTCTAAAAGCTATTCTGTTCTAATCCTGATCAGTTCCTACTTCCTACTTTTCTTAGTCATATTTTCTTGGCTCTCTTCTTAACTTCTAGTTGAACAGTTTATTTATGTTCTTTTTTAACTTATTTAATTGTAAAAGCTTTAAAACTCCTAATTGTTCTATGTGCACAACCTTGACCTTCTCGCTTATGTAATGTTCTTCTTATCATTGTTTTCTAAATAATCTGTAATTGCAGTTTTGTTTTCTCTTTGATCTAAAAGTTATGTAGGAGTGTGATGGGGTTTTTTTCTTTCTTTTTAAGGTTTTGGCAATCACACATACTTTCTCTGTATTTTGGTCCAAGATTGTAGCCTGCGTGATTTCTTCTTCTTGGAATATGTTAAAATTTTTCTTGTGGCCTAATAGCTGATCACTCTTAGCAAATGTTCCATGGGCTTAGAATAGAGAATAGATTCTCTGCAGGGAACAAAGTGTGACACATATCTGTAGTTGGGAAAATATTTTGATACAACCTAATTCAAGTAAGTCCACTAAATTGCCAAACGGAATTTTTAACTCACAGCAAAGTAGTGTGGTTTTTTTTTTTTATTGCAAAGGTTGGGCTTTGTGAAGCTCTCAGAAGAAGGAGAAGGAGGAAGAGGGGGAAGAGGAAAGGGAAGAAAGGAAGTTAGGTTGCTCAGAATTCCAGAAACTAGGGCTTAAATATGAAGAGTCAATTCTGGAGGACTAGCATTGGAGAAGGAAATGGCAACCCACTCCAGCGTTCTTGCCTGGAGAATCCCAGGGATGGGGGAGCCTGGTGGGCTGCCATCTATGGGGTCGCACAGAGTTGGACATGACTGAAGCAACTTCGCAGCAGCAGCAGCAGCAGTTTACTATAGAGATTCATGCTGTGGACCCTCAGTTCAGTTTAGTTCAGTCGCTCAGTCATGTCTGACTCTTTGCAACCCCATGGACTGCAGTACAACAGGCCTCCCTGTCCATCACCAACTCCCATAGCTTGCTCAAAATCATGTCCATTGAGTCGGTGATGCCATCCAACCATCTCATCCTCTGTTGTCCCCTTCTCCTCCCGCCTTCGATCTTTCCCAGCATCAGGGTCTTTTCAAATGAGTCAGTTCTTAACATCAAGGTGGCCAAAGTATTGGAGTTTCACCTTCAGCATCAGTCCTTCCAATGATTCAGGACTGATTTCCTTTAGGCTGGCTGGTTGGTTCTCCTTGCAGTCCAAGGGAATCTCAAGAGTCTTCTCTAACACCACAGTTCAAAAGCATCAATTCTTCAGTGCTCAGCTTTCTTTATAGTTCAACTCTCTATCCATACATGACTACTGGAAAAGCCATAGCTTTGACTAGACAGACCTTTGTTGGCAAAGCAATGTCTCTGCTTTTTAAAATGCTGTCTAGGTTGGTCATAGCTTTTCTTCCAAGGAGCAAGCATCTTTTAATTTCAAGGCTGCAGTCACCATCTGCAGTGAGTTTGGAGCCCAAAAAATAAAGTCTGTCACTGTTTCCATTGTTTTCCCATCTATTTCTCATGAAGTGATTGGACGGGATGCCATGATCTTAGTTTTCTGAATGTTGAGCCAATTTTTTCACTCTCCTCTTTCACTTTCATCAAGAGGCTCTTTAGTTCTTCCTCACTTTCTGCCATAAGGGTGGTGTCATCTGCATGTCTGAGGTTATTGATATTTCTCCTGGTAATCTCAATTCCAGCTTGTGTTTCATTCAGCCTGGCATTTCACATGATGTACACTGCATGTAAGTTAAATAAGGACGGTGACAATATGCAGCCTTGATGTACTCCTTTCCTGAATTGGAACCAGTCTGTTATTCAATTTCTAGTTTAACTATTGCTTCTTGACCTGCATACAGATTTCTGAGGAGGTAGGTAAGGTGGTCTGGTATTCCCATCTTTTTCAGAATTTTCCAGTTTGTTGTGATCCACACAGTCAAAGGCTTTGGCATAAGCAATAAAGCAGAAGTACATGTTTTTCTGGAACTCTCTTGCTTTTTCAATGATCCAACAGATGTTGGCGATTTGATCTCTGGTTCCTCTGCCTTTTCTAAATCCAGCTTGAACATCTGGAAGTTCACACTTCATGTATTGCTGAAGTTTGGCTTGGAGAATTTTGAGCATTACTTTGCTAATGTGTGAGATGAGTGCAATTGTGTGGTAGTCTGAACATTCTTTGGCATTGCCTTTCTTTGGGATTGGAATGAAAACTGACCTCTTGCAGTCATGTGGCCACTGCTGAGTTTTCCAAATTTTATGGGTATATTGAGTACAGCACTTTCACAGCATCATCATCATATTTTAAGATTTGAAATAGCTCCACTGGAAATCCATCACCTCCACTAGCTTTGTTCATAGTGATGCTTCCTAAGGCCCACTTGACTTCACATTCCAGGATGTCTGGCTCTAGGTGAGTGATCACACCATTGTGGTTATCTAGGTCATGAAGACCTTTTTTGTACAGTTCTTCTGTGTATTCTTGCCACCTCTTCTTAACATCCTCCACTTCTGTTAGGTCCATGCCATTTCTGTCCTTTATTGTGCCCATCTTTGCATGAGATGCTCCCTTGTATCACTAATTTTCTTGAAGACATCTTCAGCCTTCCCCATTCTATTGCTTTCCTCTGTGGATTCTACACTCTAGAAGACATGAGACATTACAGAAAACAGTTTTCTGTACTTGAAGAGATAAATGTACGAGGTAGGAAGGAGAAGGATTCGAGAGGGGTAAGAAAGTGAGTGCAGGTGCGTATTCCTGGATGCAGGCTCTGGTCCTGTGCCTCCTCAGTAATGAAACAGTGAAAGAGGAAAGGCAAGAGTCAGGGTTGAGGGTCTGAAAAAAGCCCTGCTTCTCCCCCGGAGTGCTAGGAGGCAGGAGCTCTCCCAGCGTTATGTGCCCACGTGGGGTGGCCTCCAGGGAGTAGAAACGGTGGCGGGGCTCACCTGGACAAAGCAAGGGCCCTGGGGGACTCCAGTGACAGCAGAGAAGGCTGGCGGGAGAGGTCACTATGGCGGGGGGTGCAGGGACCTGCATTCGACGGCCAAAGACTGGGTGCTCCAAAGCCACAGCCAGGTGTCAGGAGAGCTGCCAGAAGTGAGGTGAGGCCTGAGGCTCCCAGGGGCCCTTGGGCACAGGTCAGGGCAAGGAAACGGACTAATTACTACCCTTGGTCACCAAGAAAGGAGGCCACCACCCAAGACCAAGCCGGACAAGGCTGTGGAGTAAAGGCCTAAGCTATGAGGTTACCTGAGACTTTTAAACCTAAAAGAAACTCAGGAAAATGCAAAGGCAACCTTGGTAGAGAAGAACTTTCTTCATATTTAATATCTCTGGGATGGGACGCAAGGCACAGCCAATGGCCTCTCACAGGCTCAGTGGCCAGTTAGTAGTCATCACAGGTGTCATTGCCTCTATGTGTGAAGATCAAAAGTACCAGCTTCAAAACTCGCAGATTGATGGCTGTCCGCAGCTTAGAAGAAAATGTCAAAGTAATAGAACAGCAGTAACCACCCTTTGGAATAAAATTCTAGGTGAAAGAATCTGTAAATTATGAGCCAAGCATGAACCAAAAGTGTTATCAGTCAGGTTCACTGGGAAGCAGACTCCGACATGGGAGATAAGCATGCAGAGGTTTTATTAGGAAAAGCCCTTGGGTCAGACCTACAGACGGGAGAAGAACTGGGCAGAGGGAAAAACTGGGCTATGAAGGCCTCAGTCCAACCCACAGGGAGTTCTGAGGCTGAGAAAACCTTTTTGATTAGTTCCCAGTTGGGGCAGAGGCCAATGCTTTCCACCCCTGGGTCAGTCAGCTTTTAGAAGGAGACACAACTTTGGGTGAGGTGGCCCTCTTCAAACAAGGCAGTGCCCAAAGGGGACTAACAGGGAAGGGCTGTCTGCCAGCAACATTTCTATCAGCTGAGGATATAAGAGTTTCCTTACTGAAGGAGAATTGGGCTGGCAGACCATCCTTTCCACCCAAGAAGCCTGGGTCTACCTCGTGGTCAATTCAGCCTAATAAAGCCCAGCCCCAAAGGCTTTGGGATTTCCTATGGATTCATTTTAAGAAATGTTGTGCCTCCATAGCTCTTGATGGCATTAGTGGATATTATGTGGAAAACACAACACCAATGACTTAAAAAAAAAAAAAGATGCCCCTGGAAGATGGTACTCCATGAGGCTCTGCGGGTATGAAAGGCAGACCCACACCCAGAATAGGGTCTGTTGCTGTGAGGACAAGTTGCCGTCAAGCGGTCAGTTGGTCTCCTGAAGGAGCAGTGCTGTATCGGGGCTCGGCACCGGCCTCTGTGCCAGAAGGTTGCGCTTTCAGAGAGGGCGGTAACCGCACCAGTCTTTCTACAATGTCACTGTCCGTAGGAATACATTTTTCCTAAGAATTATTTTAAATTGTTGTTATTAGGTCTTTTGAAGCAAGGGAAACATACATTAGTGATCTTGAATATATCTTTTAAAATTCAATTTTAAAACTCATTGAGGTTCTTCAGAATTCAGAAAATTTATAAAGTTGGATGGGAAAAGGTACATCTTTATCTTTCAGTTCAGTTCAGTCGCTCAGTCATGTCCAACTCTTTGCGACCTCATGAATTGCAGCACGCCAGACCTCCCTGTCCATCACCAACTCCCAGAGTTTATTCCAACTCATGTCCATCAAGTCGGAGATGCCATCCAGCCATCTCATTCTCTGTCGTCCCCTTTTCCTCCTGCCCCCAATCCCTCCCAGCATCAGAGTCTTTTACAATGAGTCAACTCTTCGCATGACGTGGCCAAAGTACTGGAGTTTCAGCTTTAACATCAGCCTTCCAATGAACACCCACTGATCTCCTTTAGAATGGACTGGTTGGATCTCTTTGCAGTCCAGGGACTTTCAAGAGTCTTCTCCAACACCACAGTTCAAAAGCATCAATTCTTCAGCGCTCAGCTTTCTTCACAGTCCACCTCTCACATCCATACATGACCACCAGAAAAACCAAAGCCTTGACTAGACGGACATTTGTTGGCAAAGTAATGTCTCTGCTTTTGAATATGCTATCTAGGTTGGTCATAACTTTCCTTCCAAGGAGTAAGCGTCTTTTAATTTCATGACTGCAATCACCATCTGCAGTGATTTTGGAGTCCCAAAAAATAAAGTCTGACACTGTTTCCACTGTTTCCCCATCTATTTGCCATGAAGTGATGGGACCAGATGCCACGATCTTAGTTTTCTGAATGTTGAGCTTTAAGCCAACTTTTTCACTCTCCTCTTTCACTTTCATCAAGAGTGTTTTGAGTTCCTCTTCACTTTCTGCCATAAGGGTGGTGTCATCTGCATATCTGAGGTTATTGATATTTCTCCTGGAAACTTTGATTCCAGCCTGTGCTTCTTCCAGCCCAGCATTTCTCATGATGTACTCTGCATAGAAGTTAAATAAGCAGGGTGACAATATACAGCCTTGATGTACTCCTTTTCCTATTTGGAACCAGTCTGTTGTTCCATGGCCAGTTCTAACTGTTGCTTCCTGACCTGCATATAGGTTTCTCAAGAGGCAGGTCAGGTGGTCTGGTATTCCCATCTCTTTCAGAATTTTCCACAGTTTATTGTGATCCACACAGTCAAAGGCTTTGGCATAGTCAAGAAATCAGAAATAGATGTTTTTCTCAAACTCTCTTGCTTTTTTGATGATCCAGCAGATGTTGGCAATTTGATCTCTGGTTCCTCTGCCTTTTCTAAAACCAGCTTGAACATCTGGAAGTTCACGGTTCACGTATTGCTGAAGCCTGGCTTGGAGAATTTTTAAACTGTAACTGAAATTTCACATTTCCTTCATTCTACATGTAAATTACACACAATAGGGATGTTAGTAACACCTGTGACTAAGTGAAATCACAGATATTTTTATGCTATATTACAGTTACATGGTAGATATCTTAAAATATTGCTTATGCTCATCATTGCTTTAAAACTATTGTAGTCAGTGGATCTGCTACTGGATCTCAATATCTCATGTGTTAGTAAAGAAGCACTTTTGGTACCATATTATATTTTAAATATTTTGATAGCTAGACAATATAACACTATATTTTTTAATTAATTCACTCATTTATTTTGGAATATAGATGATTGACAATATTGTGTTAGTTTCTGGTGTACGTCAAAGTGATTCGTTTGTATATACATTATATATATATTCTTTTTCATATTTTTTCAATTATGGTTTATTGTAGGATATTGAATATAGTTCCCTGTGCTGTACAGTATATATATGTTTTGTTTTATATAGTATGTTTTACCCACTCCAGTGTTCTGGCCTAGAGAATTTCATGGGTTTATAGTCCATGGAGTCCTAAAGAGTCAGACAGGACTGAACACCTTTCACTTTCACCTTTCACTTACGCATTTCAAAATCTGTTGTGCAAAGGAGTCCAGAGGCTTCACTGGACTGCCAAAAGGATCCGTGGATCAGATAAAATCAAGACCTCCTGCTCAAGAGTGGGCAAGAGTATTCGTGCAAACAGCTTTCCACTATCCTTTAAAGTAAAAGTTCTGTTTCTTCTGTTCCCTCCCCCCCGCCTAGCTTCTTCCCCCACCCCACACCCCAGTTTTGGGGGCCCTAGATTGTCCTGGTAGCTGCTCAAAGCCTCGGGGAGAGCCAAGGGGGTACATGCAGAGCTCATTAGGGCCTGAACCAGGGGGCGCCCCAAGGGATGGGAATACCGGGGAAATGCGTTCATATCTGATTCCTCCATTTCACATCCAATCACAGCACACGCCTGAACTGTGTGGACGCTCTTCCGGATGACCTATGGGCATGAAAGCTGCCTCCAGTTCCAGCTTCATTTTCCCTCCCAGCAGCCCAGGGTTTTCGCCTCATCAGACAAGCTTCTGCAATGAGGTGTGCAAGAATTGCTTTCTTCCTTGGCAAACACTCACAGCTTCTCCCTGCTTGGTTCCAGGAGTTGCAAATAAGTGCTCTTCTCTGGGACCTGATTTGCATACCTTATGGATTATTTGTGGTTTGTAGCTAATGGGGATCAAAGCTTGCACAGATAATCCCACCACACCTACCCCACAGGACTCTGGACTGCCCCAGTCTGCTGGGCAGTTACACCATGCTTGGTGTAAACGGGCTTATCAAGCTGGGGCCAGGATGTCCCTGGAAACGAAACCAACACACTTCCTCCTGCTCCTGCCTGACACAAAGGAAGCCCTTCCCCTGGGTGTGTTTGGGAGGGTGGCTGCCCGACACAGGGTGCTGTGTGATTTAGTCCACTCAGGAGATTTCTACTGGCACCCCTGCCCCCAAGCAATGCAATCACAAGCATGCTGGCATTAGAATTCCGGAGAGGGTTTCTTGGTTTTGTTCAGGGTTTTGTTTTTTTTTTTCTCCTTCTTCAAATCATAGCCTTTAAGTGCTCTTTGTGTTTATAATTAGCCATAAGCCCTGGGTTGGCCCCATTGGCATCACGGTGCAGGCCCGCCCGTCCCCCCAGCTTGCCCAAGTGCTGTTAATTAGCCCTGCAAAGATCGGCGAGCTTGATTGGCAGCAGCTTTTGCAGAAAGGCTTCCAGCCCTCTGCGCAACAAAGGAAACCGGCTTCGCATCTTGGCATTAGACCTGTCATCTGGATTCTTCGCGTTTTCCCTCTGCCGCTGCTGAGAATTTCATGGATGCATTTATTTATTTTGAAATGTTAGCACCGATGTTTTGGTAGAAATTTGTAAATCTTGCAGTTGAGAGAGAATGTCACGTTTGAGATTTGTCACAACTCTAAGAAGCGATAGAATGAGGGCAGGACGAGTCTTTGTAGATGAAGAATAGGGTTAATAGTTTGGGAAACTGACTATCACCAGGGCTAAACAAAGACGTACCCAATGACCCAGCAATTCCACTTCCCAGTAATTCCCACAGAAGCGTGGTGTATGTATGTTTCCCCCTGCAAAAGTACTAAGATGTGCCTAGCTGCCCTGCTATAATAGACACAAACTGGACTCTGCCCGAATGCTCATCAACAGTAGCGTGATTTTTAAAATTGTGGTGTATTCTCACAATGGAACACTGCACAGCAGTGAGAATATGAACTACAATTATACACAACAATATGGCTGAATCTTAGAAGGCAATTTGAGTGAGAGAAGATAAAAGAAAATATTCTGTTTATATAAGGAATGTGTTTAGTTGCTCAGTCCTGTCTGACTCTCTGCAACCCCGTGGACTGGAGCCTACCAGGCTCCTCTGTCCACAGGATTCCCCAGGCAAGAATACTGAGTGGGTTTCCATGCCCTCCTCCAGGGGATCTTCCTGACGCAGGTCTCCTGCATCTCCTTCATTGGCAGGCAGATTCTTTACCACTGAGCCACCTCAGTGGCTGAGCACCTCTTCTAGGTGGAAGCCCTACGTAAGGAATAAAAATCGGTAAAAACTAAACAATGTTGTTAATTCAAACAGTGGTTAACTTTGGGGAAGAAGAAGCATTTGTTAGAATAGAAAGGTTTCCTGGGTGTTGGTGATGTTCTATTCCTTGATCTATGGGGTGGTTATGGGAGAACGTGTATTCTGTGCTTTGCTTAGTCGCTTAAGTCATTTGCGACCCCATGGACTGTAATCTGCCAGACTCCTCTGTCCATGGGGATTCTCCAGGCAAGAATACTGGAGTGGGTAGCCCATCCCTCCTCCAAGGTATCTTCCCAACCCTGGGATCGAAGCTGGCTTCCCTGGTGGCTCAGATGGTAAAGAATCTGCCTGCAGTGCAGGACAGGGGTTGGGAAGATCCCATGGAGGAAGGAAGGCATGGTTATGGGAGAATGTTTAGTGAATGAAAATGTATTGAGTTGTAAATTTGTATGTGTACTTTTCTACATGAATACTGTAGTCATTCTCCACGACTACATGAATAGTCAATAGTAAAAAAAAAAAAAAGAGGCTAAATTGAGACTACCTCTTCAGTAGGAAAGTTTGTGGATTAGTAATTAGAAGAGACAGGGTTGATTTTATCTTCCAAACCAGGTCTGGGATGTGATATGCCTGAAACCTGCCTTGAGGCCTGGGGTCCCTCAGGGAAGAGCTCCTACGAGAGCAGGTAGGTGGCCTGAAGAATCATAGCTGAGAGGGGAAGAAGGATTGGAGCCAAAGGGGATGTGACGAGGTGTAGGATTTATGAATTCATCCCCAAGGTTCTCTAGGCACCGTGGCTACCACCTGGGAGTGTCTTCAAGTCCCATGAAAAATTTTGAGGGTTTATAAAAACATGACTCCAAAATGCAAAACAAAATTATATTCTCAAAATCAATACATGTTTAATTGAATATCTACAAAACATAACATAGGTCAAGTAATTCAGTATTTCTCAGACATTAATAAGATCCCAAAAATCTGAGGTTCTTGTCTACATACAGATTCTGATTCTGTAGATCTGGGCTCCAGCCTGAGATTCTGCAATCTCACAGGTGCCCAAGTGATGCCTGTGTTTCCATTCCATGCACGCTACTTTGAACTGCAAAGAAATAGTTAACTGCAGCTCAATTCAATTCTTACATAGCTATAATAGAAACCAAAAATGTAAGATGAATATTTTATTTTTATAAAACTCAAAATTACATTTTATTGTGGTAAGCCATACATAACATAAAATTTAGCATTTTAACCAGTTTCAAATACACAGTTCAGTAGTATATTCAATAAGTACATTTACATTATTTTGCAACCATCATCATTCCCTATCTCCAGAATCTTTTCATCTTCCCAAACTGAAAAACTTGGTACCCACTAAACAATCACTCCCATCCCTTCCTCTCTCCAGTTTGTAAGTGCTATTCTACTTTCCATCGCTATGAATTTGACTACCCTAAGGACCTCATATAAGCAGAATCATGTACTACTTGTCCACTTATGAGTGGCTTATGTCATTCAGCATGTCTTCAGATTCATCCGTGTTATAGCATGGATCAGAATTTCCTTCCTTTTTTAGACTGAATAATATATTCCATTGTATGTATGGACCACATTTTGATTATCTGTTCATCCATCTAAGGACATCTGGGTTGTTTCCACCTTTAGCTACTATGAACAACGCCACTTTGCACGTGGATGCGCCAATCAAATCACTACTCTCAAATGTCTCGGATATAGATGCAGAAGTGGAATTGCTAGTATTCCTGTGCTTGATTTTTTGAAGAACGAAAATACTAATTATTTAAAAACTTGTTGGAGACTGTCATTTCGATGACCCAGATGGTCACATGTCCCAGTGCTTACGCCCTTGCGTAGGTCTCTCCCACATTAACTGTGGACCAGGCAGAGCCGGACATGACTGAGCGACTGAACAACACGGTCAGTCACTGCCTTGACTAGCAAAATACAGAGAAAGCAATGCTATGCCCATTCTAAAACTAGATTTTAATTGATCCTACAGTTACCGCTTCCTCCCTCTCGGAAGGCTTACTCTTGGAACAGTCCTGCTAGAACTCAGCCACCACGCTGTGGGCCAGGCCCAGGGCCACCTAGAGAAGCCTGCACGGAGAAGAAGCAGGCACCCCGGGTGGCAGTCCAGCTGGACCCCCAGTCACGCGCCAGCTGACTCAGATGCCCAGGGATCCCGGACATTTTAACCTCAGCTGAGTTCCCGGCCAGTGCTTCAGATGATTACAATTGCCCACCCACCCAGCTAACCCTACTTGGAGAAGAACCACCCCATGAAAGACAATGCATTGTTTCAAGCCACCAAGTTTTGAGGTGATTCGTTATCCAGCATTAGCTAGCTGAAACAAAAATCCTTTCAAATGTTTTGGAACAAGAGCAAACTACATTATACCTAATGTAAGATTGGTTAGAATTTAAGATATTTGATACAGAGTGAAATAGGCCCAGAGTCTCCAAAGACCTTAACTATCTCAGGCACTAACCATAAAATTGTTGTTGTTCAGTCGCTAAGTCATGTTTGACTCTTTGTGACCCCATGGACTGCAACATGAGACTTCCCTGTCCTTCACCATCTCCCAGAGTTTGCTCAAATTCATGTCCATTGAGTCAGCGATGCTATCTAACCATCTCATCCTTTGCTGCCTTCTTCTCCTTTTGCCTTCAATCTTTGCACCGTCAGGATCTTTTCCAATGAGTCCATGCTTCGCATCAGGTGGCCAAAGTATTAGAGCTTCAGTTTCATCATCAATCCGTCCAATGAAAATTCAGGGTTGATATCCTTTAGGATTGACCAGTTTGATCTCCTTGCTGTCCAAGGGAATCACAAAAGTCTTCTCCAGCACCACAATTTGAAAGCATCAGTTCTTCAGCACTCAGCCTTTTCATGATCCAACTGTCATATCCATACATGACTACTGGAAAAACCATAGCTTTGACTGGCTGGACCTTTACTGGCAAAATGATGTCTCTGCTTTTTAATATGCTGTCTGTATTTGTCATAGCTTTCCTTCCAAGAAGCAAGCATCTTCTAATTTCAAGGCTGCGGTCACCATCCACAGTGATTCTGGAGCCCAAGACAATAAAATCTATCACTGCTTCCACTTTTCCTCTTCTATTTGCCATGAAGCAATGGGACCAGATGCTGTGATCTTAGTTTTTTTAACACTGGGTTTTAAGCCAAATTTTTCACTTCCCTCTTTCACCCTCATCAAGAGGCTCCTAGTTCCTCTTCACTTTCTGCTATTAGAGTGCTATCATCTGCATATCTGAGATTGTTGATACTTCTCCTGGCTATATTGATTCCAGCTTGTGATTCATCCAGCCCGACATATCAGATGATGTACTCTGCATTTCTGGAGGAGGGGATGGCAACCACTTCTATATTCTTTCCTGGAGAATCCCCATGGACAGAGGAGCCTGGCGGGCTACAGTTCATGGGGATCACAAAGAGTCGGACATGACTGAAGCGACTGAGCATGCATGCATGCACTCTGCACATAAGTAAGCAGGGTGACAATATACAGCCTTGTCATACTCCTTTTCCAATTTAGAACCAGTCAGCTGTTTCATGTAAGCTTCTATTTGCTGCTGCTTGACCTGCATACAGGTTTCTCAGGAGACAGATAAGATGATCTTGTATTCCTATCTCTTTAAGAATATCCCACAATTTGTTGTGATCCACACAGTCAAGGCCATAGTATAGTCAATGAAGCAGATATTTTTCTGGAATTCCCTTGCTTTCTCTGTGATCCAACGAATGTTAGCATGGTTCATCTTCCTTTTCTAAATCCAGCTTGTACATCTGGAAGTTCTTGGTTCACATACTGCTGAAGCCTAGATTGGAGGATTTTGAACACCACAAGCATGCAAAATGAGTGCAATTGTGTGGTAGTTTGAACATTCTTTGACCTTGCCCTTCTTTGGCTTTGGAATGAAAACTGACCTTTTCCAGTCCTGTGGCCACTACTGAGTTTTCCAGATTTACTGACATATTGAGTGCAGCACTTTCACAGCATCATCTTTTAGGATTTGAACTAGCTCAGCTGGAATTCCATCACCTCCACTAGCTTTGTTTGTAGTGATGCTTCCTAAGGCCCCCTTGACTCACACTCCAGGATGTCTGGCTCTGGGTGAGCGGCCACGCCTTCATGGTCATCTGGGCCGTGAAGGCCTTTTCTGTGTGGCTCTTTTGTCTGTGCCGCCTCTTGTTAATCGCTTGCCTCCGTTCTGTCCTCACCATTTATGTCCTTTATTGTGCCTATCCTTGCATGAAATGTTCCCTTGGTATCTGCAATTTTCTTGAAGAAGAAAAAAAAATCAAACAAAAAGATGCAGCAGCAACGGGAGTTTTGTGGCTGCTGTGGTTGTTGTTGTTCTGGTTGAGTTAGAAGCCTGGCTGGCCCAGAGCAGCATGCAAGTTAGCCCCTATCATCCGTATACTAAAGACGGCAGCCAGGGATTTTTTCACACATGTAACTTGGCATATGGCTTTTTGGGGGATTTGAACTCTTAATTAGAAGCTTCCTTTTGCCCAGAAATTAACGTGTAACTGAGTGATAAGAATGAATTCAGCCAAGACCGATCTCAGATTCCCATAAACACAACAGATAAGCAGCCTGAACATGAAGCCTTGAAAGCCGTGGCTGAGATGAGGCTTGCTCACCTGGACCCTGAGTCCCCAGCGCTCTCTCACTGCCAGACGCTAAAAGGCAACCAGCTTCTGCCTCGCTCCGTTCTGCCAAGCTGAGGCCCCATGGCCCACGCGTGCAGGAACAGTCCTGGTCTCAGGCGGGACGCGCAGCGGGCCGTGGTCCACT
>NW_011494946.1:4578832-4580991 GCF_000754665.1 Bison bison bison
CAGTGATCCACTCGGTATTCAGTAATGTATGATGAGCAGGTGCTTTGTGCCAGGCGGGTGCTGTGCTGGCCACTGGGCGTATGACGTGTTGGTAAATAAAACAGACATGGTCCCTTCTGTCGTGGAGACTGCAGCTCAGGGGAGAAGACAGACGGTATACACACAAGAACAATACAAATGCTGCATTTGTTCATGCTTCGGGGCCCTTTGCTTGATTTTGCCTTCTTGATGTTGCTCTTTATTCTAATATTTTTGTCATTAAGTGTCAGCTTAAATATAAGCTCCTCACTCTCCTTGCTACAGAGTCACTGTAATACCTCCCACCGATACTTTTTTCCTTTTCCGTTATGGTTTATCGCAGGATATTGAGTGTAGTTCCCTGTGCTGTACAGTAGGCCTCTATCCAATTTTCTCATAGGTGTGTGTGTTAGTCGCTCAGTCATGCCCGACTCTGCGACCCCCATGGACTGCAGCCCACCAGGCTCCCCTGTCCATGAGATTTTCCAGACAAGGATACTAGAGCGGGTTTCCATTTCCTTCTCCAGGGGATCTTCCCAACCCAGGGATTGAACCCAGGTCTCCTGCACTGCAGGCAGATTCTTTACCGACTGAGCTGCAAGGGAAGCCCTTAGAGAACTTAAGAAAAGTTGTTTATCCATTCTCTACATAATAGTTTTCATCAGCTAATCCCAAACTCCCAAACCATCCCTCCCCCACCACCCCTCCTTGGCAACCACAAATCTATTCCCTATGTTTGTTATGTTTCTCTTTCATAAATAAGCTCATTTGTTTCATATTTTAAATTTCACATATAAGTGATATCATATGATATGTGTCTTTGTCTGGCTTACTTCACTTGGTGTGATCATCTCTGATGCTGCTGCTGCTATTGCTAAGTCGCTTCAGTTGTGTCTGACTCTGTGCGACCCCATGGACCGCAGCCTACCAGGCTTCTCCATCCATGGGATTCTCCAGGCAAGAACACTGGAGTGGGTTGCCAGGCCCATCCATATTGCTGCAAGTGACATTCTTTTGTTCTCTTTTATGGCTGATTAATGTTCCATTGTATAGATATACCACATCTTCTTTATCCATTCAGCTGCCGATGGACACTTAGGTTGCTTCTGTATCTTGGCTGTTGTGGATAGCATTGCTATGAACACAGAGCTGCGTGTATCTTTTCACATCAGGATTCTGTCCAGCACATCCCTTTGATTTTGTTCTCTGAGTAGCACTCACTGTTATCAGATATTTTCTTGTGTATTTTTTAATGATTATTATCTCTCTCTCACCCACAGGAGCTCAACTTCAAAAGGACGATCTTGTGTCTCTCGTTCACTGCCACATCTGGGGTCCTAAAGCACTGCCCTGCGTGTAACAGATGCTCAGGAAACTTGAATGACTACAAGAAGAGGCAATGACATGAAATTGGCACCTCACCTTTCTATCACATAAAAAAAGATTTTATTTTTATCATGTGCAAATTAGCTGGTGATTTTACTTACTCCTCCTCACTCAAAAAATTGCACTGACGTGATAAAAGGACAATTACATCTTCTGTTCCTCACGAAAAATCTAAGGACATCAGAGAGGACTGACATGACTCCAGTTGGATACAACCCGAGTAAACTTTAGTCAGGGGTGTTTCTTAACCTGGGTTACTGTGTAATATCCAGTTGGCATTTGGAAATCTTAAAACTAGTGCACAGACCCATATTACAGTTGTCACAATTCCGGGTGGGCATGATTGACTTGAGGAGCTCCAGCTGACACCCTAAAACTCATTATCAAGCATTTCAGAGCCTTTGTTCATCCAGCCGTCCTGGTGTGGAACAGGCACTGTGCTGAGCATGGCTGTCCAAAGACACACGAGACAGTCTGGCCTCAAGGTGACCATGGGGGAGACTGAGATCACAATTAGGAGTATTATACCCTGTGATTCATGCAGTGATAAAGCTGGCAGCAGAACACGCTGGAAGGAAACCTAATATAATCTGTGACAGTCAGGGTGGGGAGCTGCCTGGAGGAGGCGTTCTTCTCGTTGAATATTAATGGATAGAGGAATGGAATGGGGGTAGCTGGGAGGAGAAGACAGCAAGGGGACGGGCAAGGGGGAGACGCGTCCTGAATACTCAGAAAATGAGAAGCTGCTGTGGGAG
>NW_011494946.1:4581091-4587038 GCF_000754665.1 Bison bison bison
CAATATGCTGGGAAAATACGAAGCTGCCGTTGGAGCAGGAAAGAGTGGGAAGGAGGGGGTGAGCCAGGCAGGAGGACGCATCTGATGTGATGCTGCATCCCAGCCCTGAGGACCAGCTCCTTTCGTGCTCCTTCCACCCTCCTGTCTCTGAACCCTGCCCAGGACCTAGGCACCTGCTGTGTGAGAGCCGGGATCCAGATTCATGAAGAACAGGGGAGCATTTTTGTTACTGCTGTTCATTTCTTTGGGAATAATTTTTTGCCTACCTTGGAGAATCTGAAGGTAAGCTTTTTTTTCTTGTGCTTCTTTTTGCTCCTGGTAACAGCAAGCTTTTTAAAAGTCAGCATACGTCCATTAACTTTGAAAACTGCAGCAAGGAATCCAGGAAATTTCCATTGTTTGGACAATGGGCAAGGAAGAGTAGCTTCCTCCCAGGAGCACGCAATACCCTTGTACCTACGAGGTTCATGGGGTCACAAAGAGTCGGACACAACCGAGCAACTGAACTGAACTGACCCTCCAGTTAGACATCAGGACAGAAAGACAGACAATTAGAAGAGATTAGCATTTAACACAACTGGGTTTTTTTTCTGGTTTATTAGAAACCTCAGAGATCCAAATTTTTCTTTCCTCTTGCATGATGAAAATGTAAGTACTTCTTGTGGTTTTACTGCTTTGTTCATCAAAAACTTGGCCGTCAAAATAGCATCCATGTTACTGTAAAACCTGAAAGCAATTTTGGGAGAAGCACTGCAGTGGTAGATCTCCAGCTACCCTCCCAGGCTACTCACCAAGGGACACACTAAATTCCTTTCAGCGTGAACTGCTCAGCAAGAAGTCTTTTGCCCACATTTAAACTCTACCCAGAGCCCCCTGTAGTCTTCACATCTGTCTGTCCTGCTGTGCACACGCTCACACCGTGGCCACTGACTTTCAGGCACAGCACTCTAGGAGATGGAAATTGGGGCAAGTGCTAGGAGTTCGTCAAGGCTGTATATTGTCACCCTGCTTATTTAACTTCTATGCAGAGTACATCATGAGAAACGCTGGACTGGAAGAAACACAAGCTGGAATCAAGATTGCCGGGAGAAATATCAATAACCTCAGATATGCAGATGACACCACCCTTATGGCAGAAAGTGAAGAGGAACTCAAAAGCCTCTTGATGAAAGTGAAAGAGGAGAGTGAAAAAGTTGGCTTAAAGCTCAACATTCAGAAAACGAAGATCATGGCATCAGGTCCCACCACTTCATGGCAAATAGATGGGGAAACAGTGGAAATAGTGTCAGACTTTATTTTTCTGGGCTCCAAAATCACTACAGATGGGTGAGTGCAGCCATGAAATTAAAATACCCTTACTCCTTGGAAGGAAAGTTATGACCAACCTAGATAGCATATTCAAAAGCAGAGACATTACTTTTCCAACAAAGGTTCGTCTAGTCAAGGCTATGGTTTTTCCAGTGGTCATGTATGGATGTGAGAGTTGGACTGTGAAGAAGGCTGAGTGCAGAAGAATTGATGCTTTTGAACTGTGGTGTTGGAGAAGACTCTTGAGAGTCCCTTGGACTGCAAGGAGATCCAACCAGTCCATTCTGAAGGAGATCAGCCCTGGGATTTCTTTGGAAGGAATGATGCTAAAGCTGAAACTCCAGTACTTTGGCCATCTCATGCGAAGAGCTGATTCATTGGAAAAGACCCTGATGCTGGGAGGGATTGGGGGCAGGAGGAGAAGGGGACGACAGAGGATGAGATGGCTGGATGGCATCACTGACTCGATGGACGGGAGTCTGAGTGAACTCCGGGAGTTGGTGATGGACAGGGAGGCCTGGCGCGCTGCGATTCACGGGGTCGCAAAGAGTCGGACATGACTGAGCGACTGATCTGATCTGCTCTGATCTGCTACTGAGTCACTGCGGAGAGAGGAGCAGGGAGACCTCAGATGAGGGTGCTGTGCCCCTGTTACTGCTGCCCCTGCAGCTTCCTGGAGCTGGGGGTCTGTGTGCAGGTCTGAGAGCAGCCAGAGAGGAAAGGATTAATGCCAGGACAGTAGCCATCAGAAAGGGCAAGAAACAACTTTGCTAGATTTAGCAAATTGAAGTACAGAATTCTCAGTTAAATTTCAGGAAAAAAAAATAATAATTTTTAGTATAAGTATATCCCAAATGTTGCATGGGATATACTTATACTATATATATATATATTTTTTTTTTAACTGAAATTCTAATGTAACTGGATGTCCTGCATTTAATCTGGCAACCCTTCCTGGTAGGTCTGCAGCTCACCCTCCACCTAGCGTCCCAGCCCACCCCTAGCCCTGCTGTTCTCTTCCTTCTTTCCTCCTCTTCTGGCCCGTCCTCCTCCTGTCATTCTTCCCCAGCAATACAATAGAGGATCTGACAGTAGGTCCCAAGTCACTGAAGCTCATTCATCAGTGATATATTCTTTTCCCTCCGTGTGCATGTTTACTTCTTTGTGGCTGTCCAAAGCTTAAAGACTTTATTCCCTGCTCAAATCACCCCAAGCAACGTACAAGCAAAGAGGGGAAATACAAGGACAACTGCTTTAACAATTCAAGCCGCCCCTTCTGAAGCGCTGGAGAGCATAAGCGCTCTGCACCAGGCCCCCTACTTTGACGGCACCTCCCTGGAGAAACCCAGTTCACAGCCTCCACATCCAGTTTTTGCCACCCAAGCCCAAGCCACTCAGCAGCTTTCATCTGGGGAGCAGAGAGAAATAAAAAACACTGGGAACAGGGGGCCGAGACAAAGCACCCAGCTACTGCAGAGTGAGATCCAGGATCGTTGCAACTGCATTTATGTGAGTGTCAGAGTTCACACGTGGGGTAACAAGTGGTAGGTGGTATTGGGGAAAACTTATGATCATGGAGGTTGATGACAGATACTGGTGACCTAAGCTAATAGGAAAAGTTAAATGGGTTTGGCTGTGTTGAAATACCACTGATTACATTTTGGTGAGCCTTCTGCCTTGGATGCCTAATTACCACACGGTGCCATGATACTTATGTATATCATTTTATATGCCTTAAATTAATGTTGTTAAATTAACTTTGTTATTAACTTTGTAATTTGATTAGAACAGGAGACCCAGCCTGTATTGAACTGCAGGATGGATATCTACTGCTCTGAGAAATTCAGGGCAGCTACGGATTGAGTCACAGTGAGAAGGCCCCGTCCACGGCTCCCAGTAACTCTCCACTTTCTGGGTGCATGTGTACCCTGGGTCTCCTGACTCGCTTCTAACAGAAGGGATGGGGTGTCACTTCTGAGACTGGGTGGAATATGCCTGTGCCTTCTGCCCTTTTAGTCATCTCTCACCCTCTCTTGTTCTGGAAAAGCCAGTTGCCACGTCATGAGATGCCCTGCAGAGAGGCCCACACAGCAGGGACCTTGTGGAGGCCTCTGGCCAACAGCCACGGGGAACCTGAGACTTGGCAACAGCAGGGGAGTGAACTTTGAAAATGATCTGCCGCCAGGTGAGCCTTGAGATGTAGACAGACCTGGTGGAAATTTCATACAATCTTGTGAAAAGCTCCAAGCCAAAGGCATCCTGAGCACAGAAACTGAGATAATAATTTTTAGTAACAAAAATTCATTAATAATAACTGCTTCCCTCGTGGCTCAGTGCTAAAGAAACCTCATGCAATGCAGGAGATGAGGGTTCAGTCCCTGAGTTGGGAAGATACCCTGAAAAAGGAGGAAATAGCTACCCACTCCACCATTCTTGCCTGGAGAATCCCAAGGACAGAGGAGCCTAGTGGGCTACAGTCCGTGGGGTTGCAAAGAGTCAGACAAGATTTAACAACTAAACAACAAGTTCAGTTCAGTCGCTCAGTTGTGTCTGACTCTTTGCAACCCCGTGAATCCAGGCCTCCCTGGTGTCTTTGCGACACCAGGCCTCCCTGTCCATCACCAACTCCCGGAGTTGACTCAGACTTACGTCCATCGAGTCAGTGATGCCATCCAGCCATCTCATCCTCTGTTGTCCCCTTCTCCTCCTGCCCCCAATCCCTCCCAGCATCAGAGTCTTTTCCAATGAGTCAACGCTTCACATGAGGTGGCCAAAGTACTGGAGTTTCAGGCAATGGCACCCCACTCCAGTACTCTTGCCTGGAAAATCCCATGGACGGAGGAGCCTGGTAGACTGCAGTCCATGGGGTCGCTAAGAGTCAGACACGACTGAACGACTTCACTTTCTCTTTTCACTTTCATGCATTGGAGAAGGAAATGGCAACCCACTCCAGTGTTCTTGCCTGGAGAATCCCAGGGACGGGGAAGCCTGGTGGGCTGCCGTCTATGGGGTCACACAGAGTCAGACATGACTGAAGTGACTTAGCATAGCATTCCTTCCAAAGAAATCCCAGGACTGATCTCCTTCAGAATGGACTGGTTGGATCTCCTTGCAGTCCAGGGACTCTCAAGAGTCTTCTCCAACACCACAGTTCAAAAGCATCAATTCTTCGGCGCTCAGCTTTCTTCACAGTCCAACTCTCACATCCATACATGACCACAGGAAAAACCATAGCCTTGACTAGATGGACCTTTGTTGGAAAAGTAATGTCTCTGCTTTTTAATATGCGATCTAGGTTGGTCATAACTTTTCTTCCAAGGAGTAAGCGTCTTTTAATTTCATGGCTGCAGTCACCATCTGCAGTGATTTTGGAGCCCAGAAAAATAAAGTCTGACACTGTTTCCACTGTTTCCCCATCTATTTGCCATGAAGTGATGGGACCAGATGCCATGATCTTAGTTTTCTGAATGTTGAGTTTTAAGCCAACTTTTTCACTCTCCTCTTTCACCTTCAACTAAACAACAAAGCAAACAACAAAATAATAAATGTGGGTTGTTTTGCACCGCTCAACTCTTGGGTAATTTGCAGCAACAGGTAAAAGAATACAGTCACTCCCTGAGGACTGCACTTGTGTGGTACTTCACTGAGAGCTGAAGGTGTGACCACTCTGCAGTGCAGACCCCCCCACACACACCAACAGCTGAGGAGGCTCCAGTGTGCATGGTGATGGCGGGTGGGGGCTGGGAAGGCAGACAGACCTGGAAACTGGCGGTTTGCTGCACCCACATTGCCAGGTTCTCGGGAGCTCTAGAAATGCTCCTGCGGGTCACTGAACTTTATTGAAATCCTGCTGTCATAACCCTGATTCCTGTTTACAAACTGAATACCCAATCGCCCATGGAGCCCCGGGAACTGTTTGGCCTTTGCCTTTGATTTACATTCGTGACCAGGTTCCAGGCCACTTCTGCCCGAGACTCCCCAGATATAGACTCTTGAGGGAGGGACGCCCCTTATTCAAGGCTCTCGGTCTCTTGCCTCCAAGTCTCCCAATTGCAACCTCAGCTGTGTGATGCTGGAGGCAGCTCCTCAGAGGGTAGCCCGGCTTTGTCTGCGGCGCCAGGCCGGCGAGTTGGAGAAGACTCTTGAGAGTCCCTTGGACTGCAAGGAGATCCAACCAGTCCATTCTGAAGGAGATCAGCCCTGGGATTTCTTTGGAAGGAATGATGCTAAAGCTGAAACTCCAGTACTTTGGCCACCTCATGCGAAGAGTTGACTCATTGGAAAAGACTCTGATGCTGGGAGGGATTGGGGGCAGGAGGAGAAGGGAACGACAGAGGATGAGATGGTTGGATGGCATCACTGACTCGATGGACGTGAGTCTGAGTGAACTCCGGGAGTTGGTGATGGACAGGGAGGCCTGGCGTGCTGGTATTCCTGGGGTCGCAAAGAGTCGGACCCGACTGAGCGACTGAACTGAACTGAGAGGGCGCCGCAGGCTGGAGGCAGCTCCTCAGACCGTAACCCGGCTTTGTCGGCGGCGCCGGGCCCGGCCCACAGCGGGCGGTAGAGGGTGCCGCGGGGCTGGGGGCGGCTGCTCCTCATAGGGTAACCTGGCTGTGTTGGCAGTGCAGTGCCGGGC
>NW_011494946.1:4587356-4588468 GCF_000754665.1 Bison bison bison
CCCCACCCCGCCCCGGAGACTGGAGTCCCAGCGCCGGAACCCGTCGTCGAGTTTCTAAATTGGCATCATTTCAGTCTCTCCCTTATTTCTCGAGCACCCCCAGCCTAAGAGGCGGCTGCCTCGCAGATGCTGCCTCTGCTACTCTTCGAGTTCTCCGGGGCCTCTGCAGTTACCTCCTCAACAAGCCTTCCGCCTACATCGTCTCTCTTGGAAAAGCAAGCCGCCGTGATTTCTGTCTCCTGTGTGGACCCTGGCGGACACGGCCCTTCGCTTCCACACCTGGTCTCAGGCCTGCTCAGCGTCTCCTCTCTGGACCGGCACGCCCAACCCTCCACGGGAAGCCTGCTGTCTCCGTGCCCCAGGCTCCTGCGTCTCCTCACCCCCGGCCCAGCCCTGCCCTCGGGGGAGGTGAGGACCGCAGGCAGGCCAACCCCAGAGCCGGGACAAAGAGGGCTGAGGCAGGGGGCAGTCAGCGCAGAGAGGCGGCAGCTCAGCGCTGGCAGTGCTGTCCCCGGTGTGTCCAGCCTCAGTGGGAATCACAGGGGCTGCGGAGAGCAGGGGCCAACAGGCAGCAAGCGCTGGCCACCCATCTGGGAGACAGTTCAGTGCAGTTCAGACTCTTTGCGACCCCATGAATCACAGCATGCCAGGCCTCCCTGTCCATCACCAACTCCCGGAGTTCACCCAAACCCATGTCCATTGAGTCGGTGATGCCATCCAACCATCTCATCCTCTGTCGTCCCTTTCTCCTCCTGCCCTCAATCTTTCCCAGCATCAGAGTTTTTTCAAATGAATCAGCTCTTTGCATCAGGTGGCCAAAGTTAGGGAGTTTTCAGCTTCAGCATCAGTTCTTCCAGTGAACACCCAGGACTGATCTCCTTTAGGATGGACTGGTTGGATCTCCTTGCAGTCCAAGAGACTCTCAAGAGTCTTCTCCAACACCACAGTTCAAAAGCATCAATTCTTCGGTGCTCAGCTTTCATCACAGTCCAACTCTCGCATCCATACATGACCACTGGAAAAACCATAGCCTTGACTAGACGGACCTTTGTTGGAAAAGTAATGTCTCTGCTTTTTAATATGCTATCTAGGTTGGTCATAACTTTTCTTCC
>NW_011494946.1:4588568-4616964 GCF_000754665.1 Bison bison bison
GTCTCTGCTTTTTAATATTGCTATCTAGGTTGGTCATAACTTTTCTTCCAAGGAGTAAGCGTCTTTTAATTTCATGACTGCAGTCACCATCTGCAGTGATTTTGGAGCCCAGAAAAATAAAGTCAGCCACTGTTTCCACTGTTTCTTCATCTATCTGCCATGAAGTGACAGGACCGGATGCCATGATCTTCGTTTTCTGAATGTTGAGCTTTAAGCCAACTTTTTCACTCTCCACTTTCACTTTCATCAAGAGGCTCTGTAGTTCTTCTTCACTTTCTGCCATAAGGGTGGTGTCATCTGCATATCTGTAGTTATTGATATTTCTCCTGGCAATCTTGATTCCAGCTTGTGCTTCCTCCAGCCCAGCGTTTCTCATGATGTACTCTGCATATAAGTTTAATAAGCAGGGAGACCAGTTCAGTTCAGTTCAGTCGCTCAGTCATGTCCGACTCTCTGCGACACCATAAACTGCAGCACGCCAGGCCTCCCTGTCCATCACCAACTCCCATAGTCCACCCAAATCCATGTCCATTGGGTCGATGATGCCATCCAACCATCTCATCCTCTGTCATCCCCTTCTCCTCCTGCCCTCAATCTTTCCCAGAATCAGGGTCTTTTCCAATGACTCAGTTCTTTGCATCAAGTGGCCAAAGTATTGGAGTTTCAGCTTCAGCATCAGTCCTACCAATGAACACCCAGGACTGATCTTTATGATGGACTGGTTGGATCTCCATGCAGTCCAAGGGACTCTCAAGAGTCTTCTCCAACACCACAGTTCAAAAGCATCAATTCTTCGGCGCTCAGCCTTCTTCACAGTCCAACTCTCACATCCATACATGACCACTGGAAAAACCACAGTCTTGACTAGATGGACCTTTGTTGGCAAAGTAATGTCTCTGCTTTTCAATATGCTATGTAGGTTGGTCATAACTTTCCTTCCAAGGAGTCAGTTCAGTTCAGTTCAGTTCAGTTGCTCAGTCATGTCCAACTCTTTGCTACCCCATGAATCACAGCACACCAGGCCTCCCTGTCCATCACCAACCCCTAGAGTTCACTCAGACTCACATCCATCCAGTCAGTGATGCCATCCGGCCATCTCATCCTCTGTCGTCCCCTTCTCCTTCTGCCCCCAATCCCTCCCACCATCAGAGTCTTTTCCAGTGAGTCAATGCTTCACATGAGGTGGCCAAAGTACTGGAGTTTCAGCTTTAGGAGACAGTGGGGGACCTCAACTCGTGGGCTGCTCACTGGTTTTACCTGCTGCAGGGGCACCTCCATGGTCGGCTCTCTCCTTTCTTTAAAGGGCAGTGTTACAAGCCTCCCCAATGTTTTATGATACTTTTGTATGAGTTGGGGACCCATCCATAACGCGATTGCTTAGGAGGGGCGGCCTGGAAGGGAAAACGCGAAACTGTTAGTCGTTCAGTCGCATCTGAATATAGACTCAAATTGAGATGTAAAACGTTCTATCAGGCAATGACTAAGGCTGATTTCAGTATTTAAACAGCTGATGCGGTGAACTGGTTACACGGGCAGTGCATAATCTGAGTGCTTGAAAGGGTGGGGGAAAGGAGCCCCACAGGAAGCCGTGTGCCCAGGCTGGGTTCTCCGGAAGCGCACACTTAGGCATAGGTCGGAGTTCACGGTGTTCACAGGAAGTCAGCCCCTGGGAGGGAAAGGAGAAACAGGATGGCGGAGGAAGAAACTGTCCTGTGACGCAGACCCGCCAGAACCTCAGCCAGGTCTGGAGTGTTGCCCACCAGAGTGTCCGGCCTTGAGTCAGAATGGCTGGGTGCTTAATACCCAGCCCGTTGGTCCCAGGATGTGGGCTGGTGGGGAAGGGCGTGACCACCAGCACGGCTGACCCTGCAGGGGCTGATGGCTGGAGGCGGGCTGCCCGCTGTGCCCCTGCAGCCGGGCAGCGGGTCCCTCTTTGAAGGGGAACTGAGCCTCTCTGTCGCCCACCGTATAGTCGCCAGAGCCCGGGGGCGGAGGATCCCTGATGGAGGCTGGACCCACCCTCGGTCTGAACAGGGGTGGTGGAGCTGGGCTCCTGACGGGGATTCGGCAGGAAACAAACCCCTGGCCTTGCCCTCCCTTCTGTTTACAATGTCTGACTAGTGACTGCAGCCATGAGATTAAAAGACGCTCCCTCCTTGGAAGAAAAGCTCTGACCAACCTAGACAGCACATGAAAAAGCAAGGACATTACTGAGAAGGTCCATATAGTCAAAGTTACGGTTTTTCCAGTGGTCATGTATGGATGTGACAGTTGGACTATAAAGAAAGCTGAGCACTGAAGAATGGATGCTTTTGAACTGTGGTGTTCAACTGTTGGAGAAGACTCTGGAGAGTCCCTTGGACTGCAAGGAGATCCAACCAGTCCATCCCAAAGGAGATCAGTCCTGAATATTCGTTGGCAGGACTGATGCTGAAGCTGAAACTCCAATACTTTGGCCATCTGATGTGAAGAACCAATTCAGTGGAAAAGACCCTGATGCTGGGAAAGACTGAATGCCGGAGGAGAAGGGGACAACAGATGGATGGGTGGCATCACCGACTCAATGGCCATGAGTTTGAGCAAGCTCCGGGAGTTGGTGATGGATGGGGAGGCCTGCCTGGCATGCTGGAGTCCATGGGGTCACAAAGAGTCGAACACGACTGAGCAACTGAATTGACTGAGTGGCTCCCAGAGGTCAGACCTGATCAGAAATAACCACGGGAGCTAGAGAAATCCAGCCTGCAGCTGTGAGTGCCTTGAACTGAGTCAGGGAAGGGAAAGGACCCTGCAAGCAAACAGAGCCAAGAAATCCTCTCAGCAACTCTCCTGACTTTCTTTCCAGAGCATCAAGGCTTAGAACCAGGGCTTACTGACTGCCAGCCGCCAACGCCCCAGCCTGTGTGCTCCCCGTCGGGTCAGGCCACCTTGACTCACTGAGAAAAACTTCAGGAACGAAAGCCTCAGCCCCTCAGCTACCGGGAGTGCTGGTGACCCCTTAGGGGATGGTGATCACTGACAGCCATTGTGCCCAAGGGCGTACCCCTTTCTGTGGTTCGTGCATGTGTGCCAAGTCACCTCAGTCTGTCCAACTCTGCAACCCTGTGAACTGTAGCCCACCAGGCTTTTCTGTCCATGGAATTCTCTTAAGAATACTGGAGTGGGTTGCCATGCCCTCCTCCAGCGGATCTTCCCAACCCAGGGATTGAACTCACGTCTCTTATATCTCCTGCATTGGCAGGGGGTTCTTTACCACTAGCACCCCCTGGGAAGCCCAAGCTGACAGGGGTGAGGAGTCTGCCATCTGGCCAATTATTTACAGTGTTAAACTGTGTGTCTCCACCCACTCAAGAGCAGGGAGTTTGGTTTTGTTCATAGCTGTATGTACACATTGCCGTGTTAACACACAGTGTGATTTCAGATAAATTTGTTAATGAATTCATTCACTGAGCGCTAAGCCTATGCCAGGCACTGATGACATAACCCAGAGGAGCCTATGGTGCGTTCCTAGGACAGACTCCTCTCCCACATCCTCTGCTGTAACTCTTCCCTGAAGTACCCAGATAATAGTATCTCACGCATATATCCTGAGTTTTCCAGGTGCTAAAAGCCACCACCAAATGGAAGAAATTAAGCTTGATGATCAAGAAACTGCTTGATGATCATGAGCACATAGCCCTCAGACCTACTGATGCCTCAAGATTGACAATGTTAACCCAACAGCCCTGTTACCACACCATCAGCCAATCAGAGAGCTGTGCATGAGCTGATCGCAGGCCCTGGGAGGCCCCTCCCTTTCCTGGCTTTTAAAAGTGCTTCGCGGAACCCCTTTGAGGAGTTTGGGTTTTCGAGGACAGTCTCCCCGGCTCCTCGCTTGGCCCTGCAATGACATTTCTCTGCTCCAAGCTCCAGTGTTCGGTATTTCAGTTTGTTTGGCCTCACTGTGCGTCAGGCACATGAACTTGTGTTTAGTCGCAATGATGCTTTCAGAAATTCTGATCTATGGGGAAATTAGACCAGTTGAAACATACTGGTAACATAGTGCAGCAAGTGGTCAAGTGACGTGAGTTGCTTGCTCTGCCCGGGCAGAGCTTCATTGAGAAGGAGATAAGGGACTGCTCCCCAGGGAGGAGCCAGGCAGAGAGGCCCGGCACTGGGTGAACCCCAGGATGACCTGAGCAGGCAGGCCAGTGATCGTAGAGGTATCTAGGACATCAGGTTCAGGAGGACAACGAGACGGGGGAGGCCAGGCAAGCCCTAAGATCCCACACCACCACTTACGGAAACTTGTCAGAACGTGAGCATGAATGTGCCAAGTCTCACACAGGAGGCAGATCACTGCCACGTCAGGTCTGCCACGTCGGGTACAGTGGCAGGAAACAAGGAGTAATGTCCATGTCAATCAAGAGGGAGACAGCCGAGTCAATAAAGCAACTTCCGTACTTTGGAACTGCAGCTTTCAGAGGGAGTTGCGTCGGTCTGTATGCACCAACTTGGAAAGACTGTACATAATACATTAGAGGGGAAGGGAGATTATATACTGATACCCATTTCATTCAAGTATGTGCACACATATGTTTATATAAACAGAAAAAGTCATCTGGAAGGAAGCAGACAGTTGGGACTGTGGAAGTGGAACAGACAAGGGGAGGCTATCACTTTGGGGTATTATATGAATCTGTTAAAACCAGCATGGATTAACTTTTAAATCAAGGGGGAAAATATATAAAAGAAAGTCCAGGGAGCTTGTGGTCACTGGGCATCAGGGACAAGCTGAAGGTGCACAAGATCAGGTCAGAATAATTGATCAAAACAGGTCACAGGGGTTAAAGCGAACGAGAGACAGAAATCAGGGAGGTGAGCTAGTTCAAGAGCAGGGCAGGGCGGTGGGGAGGGGCAGAGACCCAGGAGACCTGCGTCTAGGAGATGCACTGCTGACCTCTGCAGGGACCCACTTCCCGAAGCCTCGCATGTGCAGTAGGCACACAGGGCACTCCTGCGTTAGGTGATAGATTTTACTTACCGCCAAGTTTTCATTACATGAGTATTATGTGGGTGCTTTCTCCTTGTCAACAATCCCAGTCCATCTTCCTGGAGGGAAAGGCCACGTGGAAAGAGAGGGCCTGCGGGAGAAGCCACGTGCCAAAGGCCTGTGGTGCCCAGCCTGAGAGTGGGGCCGTCCTAACCCTGCAGCCCAGCCCAGCGAGTGCAGCCCCCAAGAGAGCCAGCTGGTTCTAGTGGGACAGAGACCCAGCGAATCGCAAGTTTTGTGTCAAGCCACTAAGTTTTGGGGTGATGTGTTATGCAGCCGCAGATAACTAATACTCGCCTATCCTATCCCCAGTGTCAATCTGCTCCACTTGCAAGGAAAAAAACCTCAAAATGTGTTCATATCATTACTTTGTTTTTAATAGTGCCATCAACTATCTTTTTTTTTTTTGCAATCCCTTTTATCTTTTTGAGTAGTTTCTGAGCTTTATAAACATAGATCCACACTCCATGTATTGTAGTGAGAATGGAATTGTGGAAAACTCACCCAGTGAAATATTACAGCGTGAAGTAAACATTGCCACACACAATACCAAGGAAGGATGAAGCTTGGAGGCACAGTTATTGTACTGAAAACATCACCTTGCAGAAAACTAAAATACGGATCATTCATCTTTTTATATGGTTCTTGGCCATTTCTTCTTGAGTTTCTGCTACATTTCTTTTATCCATTTTTCTTTGGGATTGTCTTTTTCTTCTTAATTTGTTGGAATTCTTTATAAATTTTAAGAAGTGTCCCCCAAGATTGGAGTACTAGAAATTACTTGAATCTTGAGAAACATTTCTAAAGATAGAGTTTAAAATGACCAAACCAAACCAACCAATAAAAAAACACTCTGGAAGATATTGGAAAAAAAGAACAAATAAAATTAACGTGTTACACCACCTCTTTAACTTCTTAGCTGAAAATCCCAAGACTCAGAGACCCAGTAGAAATTTGCCAGAAAGAGGCTATTTACATAAATCCACAATGTACAGAGGTCCTATTTCATATTTTCTTTCTACCAAAAGGAAATGCATCATTAAACTTGAGATATGACCCCCTTTTAAACATTTGCTGGATAGACCAATGAATTACTGTTCTTTCCAGTAGTGAATTTATATAGCACTAAGGAAAGATAAACTCCTTTAACCCCTGTAGAGTCACATTTCTTTCGCTTGGGTCACTTGATAGGGCCATTATAGACTCAGATGACGCGCGGGACTCTGTTTAATATCTGGCAATTTTCTTGTGCCTCTTCACTTATTAAAAGAATGTATCCATTAGCAGTCATTAGTACATTCTGTCAAGATGGGAGCTAAATTCTCCTTAACGGCTTAAGAGAATGCTTTTTCAAGAGAAATAATGGACTTAATTGCTCAGTGAAATAGTTATTGCTTTCTTTGTCATAACCTCTCCCTCCTCCCCGCAGTGGAATCAGACACTGGTTACCCCGGTCAAAGATCCAGGCCGTTTCCTCGCTACCCTGTGAGTCAGCCCTTGCTCCAGCCTATGGCCTCTCTGGTGGCAGGCTGCTGTCCCCAGGAATAAGCCGAGTTCCTCACCCATCACAGGGAGGGGCCAAGGCCTGGAGAAAGAGGAATAAGGCACTCACTGAGCAAGCAGCTTCGTTTGGAGGGACTCTGTTTTAGCAACAAGCCGCATAACATGTTAGAGAAATGATCACCTGTCCTGGGACTCCACGCTGACATTAATCTCCTTTTTGACCTTTCATTTGAAACATATGCTCTGTGGAAAATGTGGTTCACAGGAGGGAGCTTGTAGGAGTGTGCGTGTGTGTGTGTGTGATTAAAAAGAGTTTTCTGTGTCACTTATTTATATGAAACCTTAAAGTTTATATAGTGAAAAGCTTCTACCTCTTAAATACGATCTCTCTCTCCAGGCTTTGTCTTATTCTTACTCCTTTCCTCACAGGTCAGTCCACCCTCAGGGACATTTATAATTGGCACCCACATCAGCTAAAACATCTTCAGGTGAAAATAAGAAAATACTAACTCACAGAGACAAGAGACATTTAATAAACCTAAGTGTCACAAGAAGTCTGCTGCTGCTGCTGCTGCTAAGTCTCTTCAGTCGTGTCCGACTCCGTGCGACCCCATAGACGGCAGCCCACCAGGCTCCCCCGTCCCTGGGATTCTCCTGGCAAGCACAAGAAGTCTAGATGTTGGCAAATCCAGACTTTGTTCAGCAGATCAACCAGGGCACCAGCGCCCGAAGTTCTTACTGTCTTTCTGCTTTGTCACCCTCAGAGTGTCAGCCACACCCTTCAAGGTGCTGCTCCAACAGTTTCCATTCTCTCCTGGGAGGTCACTATCAGGAAGAAAGGAGATGAATGCAGAACAGCCCTTCTCCTCATGGAGAAAATCCTTCCCAGGAATCCATGAGTCTCATTGGCTAGAGTTGGATCGTGTGGCTCACCCCTGGGCCAATCAGAGGCAAGTGAGGTACCATATCTGGACTCAGGCCGATCATGATTTTTCCTCTCGATCTGGGCCCTGGCAACCCAAACACAGGCGGGATTCTACTCAGAAAGAAGGAGGAAGAGCTGTTGAGGGGGAGACAGCTCCCATATCCTTATTTCCAGCCCTGACAGTTCTGTCATCTGATTGCACCTTTCCAACTGTCTGGACTACCTACCTCAATGTTCTGTTGCCTCAAACACAGTCTGTCAGGGGAAATTCCTTTTCCCGTCTAATAGGTGGCTCCTTTTTCTGCATTTCTCAACTTTTCCAGTGGTAGTTTCATCCATCCATCCATCATGGAGGTTGCAACCCTGAGAGTCATGTATTTTTTTAACTTTTTTTGTTTTAAGAGCTGAAGTTCCAGTACTTTGGCCACCTGATGCTAAGGGTCAACTCACTGGAAAAGATCCTGATGCGGGGAAAGACTGAAGGCAAAAGGAGAAGGGGATGGCAGAGGGTGAGATGGCTAGAGAGCATCACCAACTTGATGGACACGAATTTGAGCAAACTCTGGGAGATCATGAAGGACAGAGGAGCCTGGTGTGCTGCAGTCCATGGGTTTGCAGGGTCAGACATGACTTAGCAACTGAACGACAACAGCTTATTTATTTATTTGGCTCTGCTGCTTGGCATATGGAATATTAGTTCCCCAACCAGGGACTGAACCCATGCCCCCTGCAGGACTGCCAGGGAAGTCCCCAGCATCATTTCTGATGCCCTCTCGGTCTGGACTGCCTTATCCAGTTGGTCTCCAGAGCAGTAGAATCTTCATCCCATGCTGGCTCACCACCCCCACCATCTCCACCACCTGTCAGTCACCTGTTCCGGATGCGCATGGACCACCTCATTTCACCCGCAATGGGCGCCAGCCTCCAGGGCCATGTGCTCTGCAAGCAGACCCACCTTCCTAAAAAAAAGCCTGCAGCCCTCATCCCTCCTGGTCTAGAATGAGGCTCCCGTGTTCCTACAGGAGGAAAACCCATAGTACTTAGTTTAGGTTTTAAGATCGTCTAAACACTATCTTTTAAAAAGGATTCCCCATTATTTTCTGCTCCAGCCACACTAGTTGAGTCATTGTTCCCTGAAGTATGTTTTAATGCCTTCCCATTACGACATCATTCGCCAAGATAAGACCTTTCTGCTTTCTCTCTCTTTTCTGAATCCTACCTGGTCAACTCCTGTCTCACTGCTGAAATCTCCTTAAAATATCCTAGGCTTCAGTGAACATTTTCTCCTCTGAAATCCTACTTGCTAGTGGAAATATGAGTCAATTTTTAAGAAGAAATTTCAGGATTAAATAATTAGGCAAGAATAATTCTCTTATGGCCATATTACCAGTGCTTTGTAATATGCCATAATAATGCTTACATGGTAAATAATGATACAATACCCATTGTTCAATATTGAAGAAATTTTTAAAAAATATTCCATTCTGATTATTAAACTTCAGAAAGTTTGTAATCTTTTCAAAAGATTAAAGTATTAGTACTATAAAACAAGACTGCATCAGATTCTTCAAAAGGCTGCCAGTGAATCTATGCAATTTGATGTCATCTATCAGTGGAAAGACCATTCATTCATTCATTCACAGTCAGAAGATTGCAATTTTATTGCCTGACAACTGTCACCAGAATTCTTGGCAGGAGAACTCTCTATATTTAGGAGAATATCTTGACAAATTGCTTGAGGATAGAGGGTGAGATTCAGAAAGAATCTGACGACACTGTGTGTATCCGACACCACGCTCATGTCCAGGGAAGTGGAGGATTTAGCCTCCTCACCATTTCCTCAAAAAGAAATGCCAAGCCATTTAAAGAAAAATGGCAACGTTACCAAGACAGAGCATTATGTAGAAAATCAGAAGACACACAGAACTCTTTTCTGTTCACATAGTTTACAAGAACTATAGCAAAAGAGCAGAGGCCTCGAAATTGCTCCCAAACTTAGGTGAAGGCGGCCCTGGTACTAAGTCACCCACAGAGCTTCTCTGAAGGAGTTTGTGCAGGTGTGGCTTTTGGTGGGTATCTAGGATTGTTCTATTTACTCTGGCTGTGCCACTTAAGGCTTTGTCAGAACTCTCTGAACTTATCTCTTCCTTTGGGACATAGAAGTGGGAAGCCAACGCCACACCCAAGCCTGCCTGTGTTTTATTTTCTAGATGCACATACACACTTATGTTTCTTTTCCAGAAGACTGAGTTCTCATTTCTCAATTCACGTTTCTTTGGTAACATTGCCTACATTTGTAGTGATGCTTTTGGTTGCAAGTAAAAGAAAACTGCTTTTCAATCAGCTTATACCCTAAAGGAGACGGATGTGTTCATGTAGCTGAAACAGTCCAGATGCTGGGTGGCCATCAGGTCTGGTTCCACAAGTCCCCAATCTGCTTCTCTGTGATTTCCTTGTCCCCTGCCTCTTTTGTGGGCTGATTGCACACTTAGGCTGACAGCAAGGTGACTGGTGCATTTCCTGACCTTGCAGCCTGGCCACAACAACGTCCATTAGAAGAATCATCTCATCCAGCAGCTCCACTCTTAAGATCAGAAACCCTCCTGATCAGAAACCCCTACCAAACCTTCCATTTCATCTCACTGGTCAGAATTTGGTCACATGACCACTTCTAAACCAATCTCCTTGGCCTGAGGAATGCCACATGCTGATTATCTAAGATCTAGATTCTGAAACTAATCTCTGGGGCAAGGGGGCAGGATTACTCATGGACCAATCAAACCCCCGTGCAACTGCAGGTGGAGTTAGCTTCTGTAAACCTCGGGCAGGTGGGGGGGGTGGGGGGCAGAGTATCTTTGAGCAAAAAAAACAAGGGTGCTCCCAGAACGAGGCGAGAGGGAACGGACGCTGAATCGGCATCTTCAAAGTTTGTTCTGTACAAAACTGTAGAATGCCCACTTCAGCCTGGGGATCTGAACCGGATACGGCGGCGTCTGGTAACCAAAGGCCCGAATGTTCACAGAGTTCAAGTCTGCTAGATCTTTATCTAACAACGTCTAAAAATGTCCACACGGAAATGAGAAACATGTAAATAATTGCAGCTCTGTGGGTGACTGTACCGCAGCATACGTAAAGCCAGTTGTTCCCACTCCACATGGGAGACTAATCAGCTTAATTACACGGCAAAAAACAACTCAGGAACCAAAACTGCCCCAGGGTTTCATCAGAGGCAAATAATAGAAGCTGACAAATACACTTTTTCCAAACAGAAAAAATAGGTAAAATCTTGGAAAGGACCTATCAGCAGTGAAGTGGTCTTTAATTGCTTTCTTTAAAAGGAGCTGGTAAATACACTCTTTTCAGATAGAAAAATAGATGAAATGTTGTAAAAAAAAGTCAGAGACGGCAGTTTTTAATTGCTAATCATTAGTATCCATTTTTCTTCCTCCACCAAGCTTACATTCAGAATTTTCTTAATGCTTTCAAAAGACTGTCGGTTCCGTGGCAGTGGTGGGCAGCCTGTGAATCCCTTCCTGCTTTAAGCTCAAATTGACTTGGAAGTACAGTTGACCCATTCTTCCAACAAAACAGCTATTGAGGGCCTCTGAGGTACCAGGCTGCCCTGTGCCCGTCGAATCATCACGTGGTCAGCCAGCTGCCTCCCTCCCCTGTCAGAGGAAGGGGGCTCCTTGGAAGCCATCATCCGATGTCCCCTGTGACATTAGGCCTTCTTCTGAGCTGCCTTGACCCTTCCTCTGATGTCTGTTCAGATGGGTCACTGACTTATTGGGCTCCCCCTGCCAAGAAAGAGCCGCATAGAGTGCCATGTGGGAAGGGAAGACAGAAATCACTAACAGAGCTCTCACTCCAGAGACCCTGGCAGCCTTCCTGGAGATGGAGCTCCACCAGGAAAGAAAGCAGGACACACACAGATCGGAGAGCTGGAAACCTGAGACCCAGAGGGTAGGCAGGACAGGAGAGAAATGTGTCTTTCAATCCCAGGTTAACTCGGAATGCATCTGGGATGAGAACAGCTCCTGCTGCTAAGTCGCTTCAGTCGTGTCCGACTCTATGCGACCCCATAGACGGCAGCCCACCAGGCTCCCCCGTCCCTGGGATTCTCCAGGCAAGAACACTGGAGTGGGTTGCCATTTCCTTCTCCAATGCATGAAAGGGAAAAGGGAAAGTGAAGTCGCTCAGTCGTGTCCGACTCTTCGCGACCCCATGGACTGCAGCCCACCAGGCTCCCCCGTCCCTGGGATTCTCCAGGCAAGAGTACTGGAGAAGGGAGGCTGCACCAATAGAGAACAATGGGAATGAATGAGGGGAGTAAAGGCTCTGGAAATTAGAGACAAAAGCAGGCCTGGTGAGCAAACGAAAGGGCAAATAGCCTGCGTCTCAAAAGCAGGGGTGTGATGTATATGTGTGTGTGACTGTGTGTGTGTGTGTGCCTATTACTGTGTATCTGTGTGTGCGTAAGAACGAAGTTACACTCAGTGCTCTGTGTAGTCTAAGTAGGAAGCAAATCCCAAAAAAGAGATGGTGGTGGTGGTGTAGTTGCTAAGTTGTGTCTGACTGTCTGACTCTTGCAACCCCGTGGACTATAGCCCTCCAGGCTCCTCTGTCCATGGGATTCTCCAGGCAACAATACTGGAGTGGGAGCCATTTCCTTCTCCAGGGGATCTTCCCAACCCAGGGATCGAACCCAGGTCTCCTGCATTGCAGGCGGATTCGTTACCGACTGAGCTACAAGGGAAGCCGCCCACAAAAAAAGGGGGGGGCTGGATATATGTGAACATAAAGCTGATTCACTTTACTGTACAGCAGAAAGTAACACAACATTGTAAAACAACTATACTGCGAGAAAAATTAATTTAAAAGCAGAATGAAGTTCCAAAGCTCACCCCTTAACAGAGACAAGATCGACAGGATCTGACCACACGTGCCTCTGCAGAAAATTGGAAATGGTCCACACAGGTTTTCCACCCGAGGTTTTCCAATCCTTTTGGACATAAAGTCCTCTATTCTGATGGCAAAAATAACTGGCCACCTGTCCTCTTCTGCTGTTTATCAATATCTGCGGATTGGGAACATATGTGATACCCGAGGAGCCCCCACTGCACTCACGGGCCTTTGTGGAGCTAAGGTAAGAGAGGGCTGCTTACGCGGACCTCTTCGGCAATGGTGCTCCTTCTCAGGGTGGCCTCAGCCCCAGAGCAGGACAGATGGCCCATGGAAGAGAGCTGGGGCTGGTGCTCAGTCCTCGAGTGAGTCCCTCAGGTGGGCACCTTGGCGAGAGGAGAGTGGATGCCCCCATTCTGAGGCCCCGAGGACCGAAAAGCGCTGAGGGCTCAGGAAGACTTCATCATGAGATGGTGTTTGGGTCACAACACCAGCATGCAGTTGCATCTGAAAAATAGTCATCCTGTGCTTCACAGACAAAGCTTTGGGCACTGAAAAGGATTCGGATACTTCTTGCCATGACTGCCCCTCCCCAAGGCTCTGTGGTCCACAGCAGGGGGTTCAGACTACCCCAACTTCTGTCTAAGGGCCACCAGGGGCATTAATCAGGGGGGCACCCCACACTCAGTTCACAGCTGCAGACCAAGAGGGCGAACCGGAGAGAGAAGGAAGGCAGACTTAGCACTTGGCCCCAGCAAACAGATCACAGGACTTCGTGCTAAATGAATCCCTTCACATTTTGTTCACACATTTTTGTGTGTCTGTGGAAAATATGCCAACACATGAATAATCTTAACATAAAATTCTGAGTTATTAATATCCTTTAACTATAGCCATGAGTTAACTTATTCACTCAAGCATTCCAGCATAACCAAAATGTACCACTTTAAAAGCTACTTGGAGGTATTGTTTTCCCCGCAAAGGGCAGATTCCGTAGACGAGCACTCCAACTTTGTCCCGTCACTCCCACATCCAGCCAGGCCCTGGGGTCAAGGAAATAGGAAAATAAGCCTTGATATCTGTTACCTGTTCTCTTGAGCCTTCACGATACTTTGTCACAAGGCCTTTTATACTGTATAAGGTATTCATTTTAAGGCTTTTATTAAACCACAAACCATAAACCGCAGAATAATTTTTGAGAGTTAAGAGGAAGTTTTGTTTTCACAATAAACTTACGAGTTAACAGAGCGAGTATTATATCTTTGCCTGATGAATAGATTGAGGATAGAGGGACAGAGATGATACTCTCAAAGTATTAGGGGAAGGAGTCCGTGAAAAGGTACCTCCACTGCATGAAGCCGCTTTATACAGGGCGAGTCTCATTCACAAGTACCAGAGTTCTCACCTTTTTAGTTGAAGACAGCTTCCTGCGGCGTCCAGTAGACTTCACCTCGCACCCGTCCTATACGTAACAGTTTGCACCTGCTAAGCCCCGACTCCCCAGCCACCCCTCCCCACCCCCTCCCCATGGCAACCGCCGGAATGTGCTCTGTGTCTGTGAGTCTGTTCCCGCCTCACGCAACAGTCCCCTTGTGTCGTATTTTAGATTCCCCACATGAGTAATATCATATGATATTTGTCTTTCTATGACTTACTTTGCATAGTATGATGATAAAGAATGAGTAATGCCACTGCAGCTGATTTCCAGCTCTGAATGCAGACTTGGGAAGAGATGTATCAATAGCACAAAATTATTTGCTGTTTGTACCATAAAACGTAGTAGAATAACTGGGAAGTGAAGGATTTTGAGCTTTTGTTGAAACTGTTTTTGAACATAATTTATTTAATTGTGAGTGTATATAATTTGATTTTTAATAATTTGTTATTGTTCAGTCACTAGGTCGTGTCTGATTCTTTGTGACCCCATGGACTGCAGCACACCAGGCTTCCTTGTCCTTCACTATCTCCCAGAGTTTGCTCAAACTCATGTCCATTGAGTCGATGATGCCATCCAACCATCTCATCCTCTATTGTCTCCTTCTCCTCCTGCCTTCAATCTTTCCCAGCATCAGGGTCTTTTCCAGTGAGTCAGTTCTTTGCATCAGGTGGCCAAAGTATTGGAGCTTCAGCTTTAGTATCAGTCCTTCCAATGGTTGATTTCCTTTAGGATTGACTGGCTTGATCTCCTTGTAGTCCAAGGGACTCTCAAGAGTCTTTTCAGCACCACAGTTCAAAAGCATCAATTCTTTGGTGCTTCACCTTCTTCATGGTCCAACTCTCACAACCATGACTACTGGAAAAACCATACCTTTGTCGGCAAAGTAATGTCTTTGCTTTTTAATATGCTGTCTAGGTTAGACAAAGCTTTTCTTCCGAGGAGCAAGCATCTTTTTAATTTCATGGCTGCAGTTACCATCTGCAGTGATTTTGGAGCCCAAAATAATAGTCTGTCACTGTTTCCTTTTTTTCCCCAACTATTTGCCATGAAGTGATAGGACTGGCTGCCATGATCTTAGTTTTCTGAATGTTGAGTTTTAAGCCAAATTCATTTTCCTCTTTCACTTTCATCAAAAGGCTCTTTAGCTTCTCTTCACTTTCTGCCATTAAAGTGGTATCATCTGCATATCTGAGGTTGTTGATATTTCTCCCAGAACTCTTGATTCCAGCTTGTGCTTCATCCAGCCTGGCAATCTGAAAGATGTAATCTGCATGTAAGTTAAATAAGCAGGAGACAACATACACGTCTTTACATACTCCTTTCCCAACTTGGAACCAGTCTGTTGTTCTATGTCCAGTTCTAACTGTTGCTTCTTGACCTGCATACAGGTTTCTCAGGAGGCAGATAAGGTGGTCTGGAAAATTCTCTTTAGGAATCTTCCACAATTTATTGTGATCCATACAGTCAAAGGCGTTAGCATAGTCAATGAAGCAGAAGTAGATGTTTTTCTGGAATTCTCTTGCTTTTTTATGATCCAGTGGATGTTGGCAGTTTGATCTCTGGTTCCACTGCCTGAAGTCCAGTGCCCACTCCGGACTTAGATGATGTGAAATAAATTGCTCTTGTTATTTTGAGTAAGCCCGTTTGACTCTGTTTTCTGTGACTTTCATTGGAAAGAGTTCTGTCTAAAAGGCCAAACAAAAGTCCCTATAGCAACTCAGCAGCACACCTAGAAACCAGGCCTGTTTTTACTAACATCTAGTATTTAACTCGGAGAAGGCAATGGCACCCCACTCCAGTGCTCTTGCCTGGAAAATCCCATGGATGGAGGAGCCTGGTAGGCTGCAGTCCATGAGGTCACTAAGAGTCGGACACGACTGAGCGAATTCACTTTCACTTTCCTCTGCCTTTTATAAATCCAGCTTGAACATCTGGAAGTTCTCAGTTCACGTACTGTTGAAGCCTAGCTTGAAGGATTTTGAGCATTACCTTGCTAACATGTGAAATGAGTGCAACTGTGCAGTAGTTTGAATTTTCTTTGACATTGGCCTTCTTTGGGACTGGAATGAAACCGATCTTTTCCAGTCCTGTGGCCACTGCTGAGTTTTTCCAAATTTGCTGGCATACTGAATGCATCTTTTAGGATTTAAAATATATCACCTGGAATTCCATCACCTCCACTAGCTTTGTTCGTAGTGATGCTTTCTAAGACCCACTTGACTTCACACTCCAGGATGTCTGGTTCTGGGTCTGTGACAACACTATTGTAGTTATCTGGGCCATTAAGACCTTTTTTTGTACAATTCTTCTGTGTATTCTTGTCACCTCTTCTTAATCTCTTCTGCTTCTGTTAGGAACTTACTAATTCTGTCCTTTATTATACCCATCTTTGCATTAAATGTTCCCTCTTATCTCTTACTCTGAAGAGAGATCTCTGGTCTTTCCCAGTCTATTGTTTTCCTCTATTTCTTTGCATTGTTCACTTAAGAAGTCTCAGTTCACTGGGTTTACCAAATTCCTGAAAATATAACAACTGTCTCTCACCAATCTGTGGGAACCAACACTGCATGTCACTGACCCAAGCTCTCCTTTCAAGTTCTTTGAAATTTAAAACAAAATAAAATATTATCCCCTACCCAGGGCACATAACTAGTTGTAGGCCTTAATAGCCCTCTCCCAAACCAACACACACATTTTGAGAATTTTTAGATTGTGCAGGTGAAGACATAGCCATCTGTGGCTAAACTCAAAGTCCTCGAGCCAGTGGGACAAGGATTGTTGATACAGTTAAGGTATAAGGTGACTGAACATTGTTCATACAAACTTCCTGAAGCACAGAACAAAGAAAATCCATCCTCCTGTTGCGGAGAAAGGGAGTATTTTTTGGTCTGGATTATTCAGCTTGGCTATTGACCAAATTCAACCAAATAATTACACAAGTCTTTATTTTATTATTATTATTATTTTTTGGCCAGTCCTACATTGGCCAAAGTTTTAGGTTTGGGACATGAAATACTGGCACTGGGAAAGATAGTAAACAGTCAAGCTCAGCTCATCATTTTACAGGTGAGGAAACTGAGCAGGCCCAAGTCTAGACTAAGGCAAAGTAGACAGGAGGGCTGCAGAATTTAAGGAGGCATATATTCTAAGTTTGGGGTAAGTGTACACAATCCTGAGCAACCTCCTCAAATGTTGTGCCCTAACACCTAACTTGCCTCACCCTTGATCTGGTCCAGAAACTGATGCCCAGAAAGGCCTAGTTCACCTGCCTAGTTGTAATCAGAGCTGGAACTAGCACAGATCCTACAACCCCTGATCTGGCACCTGCCCCCATACGGCAGGTTGCCTCCAGATTTGTCTGCCCTTCCAAGAAAAGACCCTCAAAGCTAAGCAGGAAGTTTTCTGCACAGCTGGGCCAGTGGTTCTCAGTCTTGGTGGCAAACCAGATTTCCTGAGGGAGTTTTAAACATTCTGATTCCTGGGTCTCCATCTCTGAGACTATTTTATTTTATTGGCCATGCCACATAGCACATGAGATCTCAGTGTCTGAACCAGGGCTCAAACCCATGTCCCTGCAGTGGAAGTACAGAGTCTTAACCACTGGACCACCGAGGAAGTCCCATGTCTGAGATTTTAAATCAACTGTTCAGGAATGAGTCCTGGAAATATTTTTGCTTATTTACTTTTAAAGCTCCTCTATGATTATTATATGCATCCAAGGTTGAGGACCCTGCATAATAACAGTAACAATAACAGTAATAACTTTGCTTGTAGAAGACCATGTTAGCCAAAGAGAAGGTTCTGTTTATACCAGGATGTTCATATATCAGTGTTCATGTCTTTTTCCATTATTATTGTTAAGTCAGTGTATTCTCTGCATCCATAAAGAACCATTCTGTTGTTTTTTTTTTAATAAATAGAAATAAAATGAGAAGGGAACACTTTAGCCTGGATTAAGACCCTGGGCAGGAATTGCTCCTGGCAACAGGACCTTAAGAGTGTGGCAAGGTGATCACCCCATCCTGTTGGACTTCACTCTCACCGGGGAAAAATGCTTGTTAGGCAAAGCAATATGTAACTAAGGGAAAGGTGTAGTGTCCTTAAGAAGGCAAGCCAACAAACTATTTTTAAGTACTTGGAAAATTATTTTGAATTGAATCATTTGACCAAATGATGGCTTTCCTCATTTACAGATCACTCTTCCTATTGATGGAAACACAGAAGCTCCTCCAAGGCACAGAGCGGCTTTACCTTTTACATCACTGTTAACCAGGGATTAGAGAGTAAGTGTTCTGCACTTAGTCAAAAACATTCTAAAATATAGGCTTTTCCACAACATAGCATGCCCAGAAATCCCTATATTACTCAAGAGAAATGTAACCTCTATCAATCAAGTTGTAGTAGTAATTACTTGATTTTATGCATTTGTCAAAAATTATAGAACTGTATGCTAAAAATGAGGAATTTCACCATAAGAAAATAATATCTTATAATTTAACTAATTAAATATCTATATAGATATAATATATAATATTATATAATCTATGTAAATATCTATATAGATATAATATATAATATTATATAATCTGTGTAAATATCTATAATAAATGTCTATGCATGCATGCATGCTAAGTCACTTCAGTCGTGTCTGACTCTGTGTGACCCTATAGACAGCAGCCCACCAGGCTCCTCTGTCCACAGGATTCTCTAGGCAAGAATACTGGAGTGGGTTGCCATTTCCTTCTCCAATAAATATCTATAGATACTATGGTATCTATAAAGAAAGCTGAGTGCTGAAGAATTGATGCTTTTGAACTGTGATGTTGGAGAAGACTCTTGAAAGTCCCTTCGACTGCAAGGAGATCAAGCCAGTCAATCCTAAAGGAGATCAGTCCTGCATAGTCATTGGAAGGACTGATGTTGAAGCTGAAACTCCAATACTTTGGGCACCTGATGCGAAGAGCTGACTCATTGGAAAAGACCCTGATGCTGGGAAAGATTGAAGGCAGGAAGAGAAGGGGACGACAGAGGATGGGATGGTTGGATGGTATCACTAACTCTATGGGCATGAGTTTGAGTAAACTCCGGGAGTTGGTGATGGACAGGGAGGCCTGGCGTGCTATAGTCCATGGGGTCTCAAAAAGTTGGACATGACTGAGCAACTGAACTGAGCTGAAATTATATCTTAATTTTTAAAAAATGGACACAGAGATGGGTGCAGACATTGAATATATGCTTGCTAAGGAAAAGAAGACAAGGAAATTTTCTTCTTCATGTTACTAAATTAGAAATTTTTCTCAAAACAACTAAATTAGTCTCAGCTATTAAAATAGCTCTTCTGAAGGCACTGTGTGTATTGCAGCTCAGCATTGGCTCCGCTCTGAAATCCTGCTGCCTGCATCTGTGGGTGCATCTCTTCAAAGCACAAGCCATTCATCTTTGAGAACCAACAAAATTCAATAAAGGCATACCTGTGCTTTCTTTATGCTTCACAGATAGTGGGTTTTTGTTTTGTATTTTTTTTTAAACAAATTGAAAGTCTGTGGCAACCCTGCCCAGAGAAAATCTACTGATTGGCTCCATTTTTCCAATAGCTTTTGCTCACTTGATGTCTCTGTGTCATATTTTGGCAATTCTGGTGATATTTCAAAGTTTTTCATTATTATTATGTTGGTGATCTGTGATCAGCTATCTCTGATGTTACCATTGTCATTGTTGTGGGGCACCTCAGTGCATGCCCTTGTCAGGTAATGAACTTGACCCATAAATGGTGAGCGTGTTCTGACTGCTCTCCCTCCCTTTCTTCAGGCCTCTTGGTTCCCTGAGACATGACAAGATTGAAATGAGGCCAATTAATAGTCTTACGGTGACTCTAAGTGTTCAAGTGAAAGGAAGAGTCACACAGCTCTCACTCTGAATCAAAAGCTGGAAATGATTAAGCTCAGTGAGGAAGGCATGTCAACAGCCCAGGCAGGCCACCAGCTAGGTCTGCTGTGCCAAACAGTTAGCCAAGATGCGAATGAATGCAAAGGGGACTCTTGAAGGAAATGAAAAGTGCTGTTCCAGTAAACCAGTGATAAGAAAGCAAAACAGCCTTATTACTGATATGGAGAAAAGTTTGAGTGGTCCAAATAGAAGATCAAATCCCTTAAGCCACCAATTCCCTTAAGATTCCAGAGACATTAATCAGGGAATTCCACCAATTCCCTGATCTAGAGCAGGACCCCAACTCTCTTCAATTCTGGGGAGGCCGAGAGAGGCAAGGAGGCTGCAGAAGAGAAGTTCAAAGTTTAAAGTTCGCAGAGGTTGGTTCACAAGGTTTAAGGAGAGAAGCTCTGTAACATAGACGTGCAAAGTGAAGTAACAAGTGCGTTTTGTAAAAGCTGCAGCAAGTTATCAAGAAGATCTGGCTAAGATGCCATTAGCTACGCTAAACAGCATAGTTTCAATGTCAATGAAACAGCCTTCTACTGGATGAAGATGCCTCCCAGGACTTTCATAGCTAGAGAGGAGAAGTCAATGCCTGGCTTCAAAGCTTCAAAGAATAGGCTGACTTTCTTGCTAGAGGCTAAAGTTGAAGCCAAAGTTTATTTACCATTCCTAAAATCCTGGGGCCTTAATAATTATGCTAAACCTACTCTGTTTTCTGTAAATGGAACAAAGCTGGGATGACAGCACATCTATTTACAACATGATTTACTGAATATGTCAACTCCATTACTGAGATCAGAGGAAAAGATTCCTTTCAAAACATGACTGTTCATTGACAATGCACCTGGTCACCCAATGGCTTTGAGGGACAAATACCATGAGATTCAAGCTGTTTCCACACTTGCCAACACCATATCCATTCTGCAGCCCATGAGCCAAGGAGCAATTTTGACTTTCAAGCCTTATTATTTAAGAAATACATTTCATAAAGCTATAGCTACCATAAAGAGTGATCCCTCTGAAGGATCTGGGCAAAGTCAATTGATAACTTTTTGGAAACGATTCACCATTCTAGATACCATGAAGAACACTCATGATTCATGGGACTAGGTCAAAATACCAACATTAACAGAAGTTTAGAAGTTGATTCCAGCCCTCACGGGAGACTTTAATGAGTTAAAGGTTTCAGTGGAAGAAACAACTGCAGATGTGGTAAATACAGCAGGAGAGCTAGCATTAGAAGTGGGGCCTGAAGATGTGACTGAACCGCTCAGTCTCATGATTACATCTGAATGGATGAGGAGTTGCTTCTTATGGATAAGCAGAGAAAGTGGATTCTTGAGATGAAACCTACTCCTGGTAAAGATGCCGTGATGCTTGTTGAAATCACAACGGACTTGGAGTAATGCATAACTTAGTTGACAAAGCAGTGGCAGAGTTTGAGAAGAGCGACTCCAATTTTGAAAGAAGTTCTCTAAATACACGGGTACAATGCTATCAAACAGCATCTCATACTACAGAGAAGTCATTCATGAAAGGAAGAGTCAGCTGACGTGGCAAAATTTATTGTTGTTTAATTGTTGTCTAAGAAATTGCCACAGCCACTCCAGCTGTCAGCAAGCACCACCCTGATCAGTTAACAGCCACTGAGGCCAGATCCTCCACCAGCAAAAAGATTACAACTCTCTGAAAGCTCAGATGATGGTTAGCGTTTTTCAGCAATAAAATACTTTTAAATTAAGGCATGTACATTTTTTAAGAGATAATGCGGTTGCACACTTAAAATGCTACAATATAGTGTTAAGATAACTCTTATATGTACTGGGAAACAAAAAAAATTTGTGTGACTCACTTTATTGGAATATTCACTTTATTGCAGTGGTCTGGAACTGAATCTACAATGTCTCTGTGGTATGTCTTTATTAGACATCATGATATCATGTGGTAGAATAAATAGCCTGTGAATTGAAATGCAACAGTATGGCATATGCCAAACACTGTAATATGCATGAAATTTCTATGAGGTAAATGAAATGAGTTTTAAAATGTTCTCAACAGGATTGATCTGGCTGCTATGTTGAGATTAGATTGCAGGTGATGGGATGGGGATGAACAGTTGGGGTGGGAGACTTATTAGGGGGCTATTGAAATATCCAGGTGAGAGATGATGATGGCTAAGTCCATAGAAAAGATAGTGGAGGAGCTAAGACGTGGTTACATGTGGAGTGTTTTGAAGGTAGAGTCCACAATCTTGGCCAATTGATTGTATCTGGGGGATGAAAAAAAGAGAGAACTCAAGAATGCCTTATAGGTTTTGAGCCCCTGAACAACTAGAAGGCTAGAGTTGTGTTGCCTGGGACAGGGGGATGAAGGAGAAACCAGTTGTAGAGGACAGAAGGTCAGAGGTTCAGCGTGGTGAGCTGACTTACCTACTAGCTGTCTGGTAGGGTTTTCAAATAGGCAACTGGATAAAGGAGACTGGAGTTTAGAGGCGGGGTCAAAGCTGGAAAGGTGTGATCAACAGCCATGACACTGGATAAATCACCACTGAGGAGGGCAGGTAGGGAAGAGAAGGGGTCCAGGGACTGGGACCTGGGATGCTGTGACATTGGAAGTTATGAAGAGAAGCCAGTAAATAAGTCTAAGGAAGCGCCGCGAGCAAGGCGGGAGGAGAACCAGGAGAGAGCCGCGTCCTGGAGCCGACGGAGGAGAGTGTATCCCGAAGGGGAAACAGCCACTGTGGCGGAGAGCCTCAGAGGTCAAACCAGCAGCCTCCCAGGCTTCAGTCCAGGAGCCTGGCACTTTGCCTGTCTCCATCTCTGCCCACTTCTCATCACACTCCCCCGGAATCAGCTCCCTTGTCCATGTTGAGCTTCTTCTCTTGGTCCCGTCAGGATGTGCAGGGCCCAGCATCTGCTCTAATAAACAAAAAGTGGATGAGGGACTCCGGGGGCTAAGAATCCACCTGCCAATTCAGGGGACGCTGATTTGATCCCTGGTCCGAGAAGATTCCACATGCCCCGGGTCAACTAAGCCCGTGCAGCACAGCTCCTGAGCACCCTAGAGCCTGTGCCCCGCAGCAAGGGGGCCACCGCAGTGAGAAGCCGCGCAGCACAAGGAAGAGGAGCCCTATTCACCCGAACCGGAGGCAGCCCGCAGGCAGCGACGCAGACGCCGCAACCGAGAAGAAACGAATGAAAAACGTGAAACGATGAGTGAGTCCGTGAGCGGTTAGGCGTGGGGCTGGACCTCAGAGAAGCTGACAGGCCTTCATCCCTGGTCCCCAAGGAGTGTGTGTTCTTTTCAAGTGCCACAAGGAAACTGTGAAGGAAATGGCAACCCACTCTGTGTTCTTGCCTGGAGAATCCCAGGGACGGCGGAGCCTGGTGGGCTGCCGTCTATGGGGTCGCACAGAGTCGGACACGACTGAAGCGGCTTGGCAGCAGCAGCAGCCACAAGTCAGGGGTGAGCTGGAGCCACTTGTATTGGCTCATATGAACTGGTAATTGCTATAATTTCAGGAATTCTGAGAGCTAGCTGTTAAACACAGCCATAATTAAAAATCAAATTATTGGGGCAGGGAGGGATAAATCAGGAGTTTGGGATTCACAGATACGCGCTACTATATGTATAAAATAGATGAACAACAAGGACCTACCGAATAGCACAGGAAACTATATTCAGGGTCCTGTACCAAACCACAATGATGGAAAAGAATACATAGCTGAATCACTTTGTTGCACACCTGAAACTAACACAACATTGTAAATCAACTACGTGTGAAAGTGTGAAAGGCGCTCAGTCGTGTCCGACTCTTTGCGACCCCGTGGACTATACAGTCCATGGAATAGCCTTTCCCTTCTCCAGGGGATCTTCCCAACACAGGGATCAAACCCAGGTCTCCCGCATTGCAGGTGAATTCTTTACCAGCTGAGCCACCAGGGAAGCCCAAGAATACTGGAGTGGGTAGCCTATCCCTTCTCCAGGGCATCTTCCTGACCCAGGAATTGAACCGGGGTCTCCTGCATTGCAGGGAGATTCTCTACCATCTGAGCTATCAGGGAAGCCCAACTATATACTTCAATTAAATTCAATCAACTATACTTCAATTAAAAACCAAATTATATAAATTTATATCTAAATATATTTTTAAAAAAATACTCAAAATTTCCAATTATTTTGCTACGTTTCACTATTATCCATGCTCCTGAGTTCATTTATATCTATGGTATCTGAATGATGGAAACCCTCTGAAGTGGTGTGTCCATCTCTCCCCAAGACCACATCCAGTGATGTCAAGCTGGTGACTTGAAATAGACTGTGTGAAAGTATCTACACAACAGAAATTAGCAATTTCTACAGATCAGGGCACCCCTCCCCCCGAACCCCCTGCCAACCGCCCTGCCCTGTGTGTTGTTATATGTCTGCCAAGTGGCTCTATTTCCCACAAAGCCCTCCAGGAAGCAGCCTTTCTTCAGTGGGGGTGGGGGTGGGGGGAAATCACTGAATTGTGCAGAAAGCAGGATTTCCTCCTCCCAGTCTCTAACGCTCACTTGTGTAAATTCCAGGTGGACAAAACCACCAGAGGCTTCACTAGATTTCCCCTTCTCTCCCACCGGCGGTTTGCGGGTGTGCAGACAGCTGATGTTCAATGCCATCAATCAAATGGGCTTTGACACCACTGCTGATGACTTAGCCCCAAGCACCACCCTGCAGCCTCTTCCACTGGGTTCTTGTGAGGGAACGTTTAGATTTATGAAAATCGCTCATTATTATTTAACTGGGTCAGCAGCTGAGCTGGTTATGAAACGGGTGTCCGGATCGGAAATGTGAGTCTCAGCTGCCAGACTTGAAAGAATCTTTTTAAGAAAACATACGTGGCGAATGTGGAGAGGAGTGGGATTATTCCCTTTGAATGAAAGCTGCGACTCCAGCCAGATTCTTCTCCAGGGCCCGTTCCGCTCCTGGATGACGCAATCCCTCTTACCACTGGAGTGCGTTATGCTCTCTTTAAAGACTCGAGCTAATGGAACGCTGAGGAAATCAATCCCTCCTTACTATGCTGGCCTGCTGTTTGGTAAATGGAAAGCAAATTCTTTCTTTTTCTAAGTAGGCAGGAATAACTCCTGGGGGATACCTTGATTATACCTTCCGCATGTCCTGAATGAGTGTCCACACGTCATATCTATGCTTAACATACATTTAATTCAAAAAGGCCAACATCCACATCCACTCACAACTCAGTGGGGACTCTGAGGGACAACTATTAAGGGTCTCTACCCCTCTCCTCTGAAGAAGGCACATATCATCATGTAGTGCTTTTTGAAGCGATGTTCAAATGACATCTAACATCCATAATAATATTTAGCATTTAGTGAGCATTTGCCATGTGTCAGGTATCATGCTTTTTCACAGCCTCATAAGGTAGATTGTCATTTTATCCCCATTTTACTATCGAGCAAACTAGGGTAGACAAAGAGACCAAGTTCGCTGTAAGGAGCAGAGTCTGAACTTAAACCCAGTTCTTTTTGACTCCAGACCTAGGGCCATGAAACACATCGTTTTGTGCCAATGGTCAAGCCTCAGAACCAAATGAAAACTCTGGGCAGTTTCGGCCTTAAAAGGGCTTTCCCCTGGGGCTTAGCGGTAAACAATCTGCCTGCAAAGCAGGAGACGCAGGAGTTGCGGGTTCCATCCCTGGGTCTGGAAGATCCCCTGGAGGAGGAAATGGTAACCCACTCAGTGTCCTTGCTGGGAAAATCCCATGGACAGAGGAGCCAGGCAGGTCCATGGGGTCACTAAGAGTTGGACATACTGAAGCGACTGAGCACGCGTGCATGCACACACACTAACAGCGAGAATATATTGTCTTACAAGATGGTAATGAGGCCCTGGTGTTGAAGGCATTCAAGGAGAAATGCAAAGAACACTTAGCAGGGTAGGCTTCCCAGGGCAGCTGGCCTCTTGTTCAGGGAAGAATGACTAATCAAATCTGCTGCTTCCTAGAGCTGAGTGCTCACGAGGGAAACAGATCACATATTCTGGTCAGAAAGCAAGCATTCTACAAAGTCAGATTAGAGATGAAGGGCGAAAATGCAATAGCTGACCACATCATGAGGAAACACTTGTTTCAAGTCCATCCAGCAGACTAGGCCTCTTCTAGGAATACGGACCTTCTCTCCACGGGACTGTTTACGGAAAAGCCGATGAGCACAGAGTTCCTTTGGCCTCCAGCCTTGTCCAGGACATCACCTGGATATCCCACCTGTAATTTTGCCCCAATTTCCTGAGCCCTTCTCCGAACCTAGTTCATCCTCACACCTGAGTTATCAACACCACCACTGAAACCAATCTTTTTATTCTCTTGCCTGATGTCGGTTCCATTCATCCAAAGTCAAGGTGCCAGCAGGGCCATGCTCCCTCAGAAAGCTCTGGAGAAGAACTGGCTTCCTCCTCATTTCCAGCCTCTGAAGCTTCGTTCTCTGCACGCCTTGGCTCATGATTCCCTCCTCCCCCTCCAAAGGCAGCAGTAAAGGGCCTTGTTTCCTCATCAAACTTTCTGCTGCTTTTAAATCCCTCCTTCAGGACACCTGTGGTTGCACTTAGGGCCCACCACAGGATAATACGGGATAATCTCCCCATCTCACGGGCTTTCCTGGTGGCTCAGATGGTAAAGAATCTGCCTGCTATGTGGGAGGCCTGGGTTCGACCCCTGGGTTGGGAAGATCCCTGGAAAAGGAAATGGCAGCCCACTCCAGTGTTCTTGCCTGGAGAATTCCATGGACAGAGGAGCTTGGAGGGCTGCAGTCCATGGGGTCACAAAGAGTCAGACATGACTGATCAACTAACACTTTCTCTCCCCATCTCAAGATACCACTTAATCACATCTGTATCCTATGCAGTAACATTCACAGTCTCCAGGAATCAAGACCTGGATATCTTTGGGGGTCATTATTCAACCAGCCACATCTGCCTTGACCCACTTACCTCTCTTTCAAGTCCCAGCTCGATGGTCACCTCTTCGGGAATCTTGCCCTGACACTGTCAGGGAGGTGGGATTGGTGCCCCTTTTAAATTCTGCGGCAATTTTGTCCAGGTCTTTATGTTAGCCTGTCGCCCTGTTATGCTGTAATTCACTCACTGAGTGCCTGCTGTGTGCCAGGCACTGTTTTTATAGCCATAAACAGACAGGACACAGAGCCCTGCCCTTGTCGAGTTTCTATTCCAATGAGAGCGGATGGTCAATTTTTTTTTTAAGTTAAAATGCCTACTACATTAAAAAGAAACAAATAATAAAGCACCACACACACACACACAAAACAGCATCAGAAGAGCTTTCTAGGGAGAGGGCGGCGCCTGTGCACATGTTCTCAGGCTAGGGTGTGGCTCGTGTGTTCAGGCAGCAGAGGAGGGCCGGATCCTTTTTATAGGATCGCTTTCTCAGGCCTGCGTCTTACATAACTGCACAGGGTATGCATTCCATCAGCATCCAGAAAGTTCCTTTTACATTTAGTGCATTTACACAGACTATTCCAGGTAGCAGAGCAACTGTAATGGCTACTGCCTGAGAAAAAAATAATTGGAGGGGATAGCAGGACGGAAGCAGGAAGGTCAGTCAAAAGGCATCTCCCTACCTCTGCTGAATCCCCAGTACTCTGCCGGAACATACAGGAGAGCAAAGAATGGACAGTTACATTCTGAAGCGTGGTGTAAGCTAGATTAAGGAGCCAAAATCTTCTGTGTATCCCAGGGCACTCCCTGATTACTTCCTAGATTCTCCTTTCTTTCTTCTTTTAAAAAAATATTTGTTTATTCATTTAGCCACATCGGATCTTAGTTGCGCCACATGGGGTCTTTCATTTTGGCTTGAGGGCTTCTACTTGTGATGCACGTAATTGCGGCAAACAGGCTAGTTGCCCGAGGTATGTGGGATCTTAGTGCAGTGACCAGGGATCAGACCTGTGTCTCCTGAATTGGAAGGCAGATTCTCAACCACTGGGCCACCAGGCAAGTCCCCAGGATTCACATTTCTTGAAAGAAGCAGCAGGTCAGATGACTTTTCAAATCCAACATTCTGTCACCCCAGCTGCCATCGGGCCTTCTTTACTCGGGTGTTCCGCAGTCGTCCCCAATTCTGCACATCCAACCTGAATTGAGCCCTTTCTCCTCCCCACCTGGAACAGCCTCCTCCCGACTTCCCTCACCTGTCGATGGAGGCCTCATCTTCCCACCTCTTTCTGAAATCTGCTCTTCTCACCAGTCTTGCCGGGCCCCAGTCCTGGGACAGCATCCCTGCAGGCCCATGCCCCCACCCTGCCCCCAGCCTCTCTCCCAGGAGCTGCGGAGCCCTCTCCATCTCCATGTGCCACCAGGCTCCTCCTCTGGCCGTCCCTCCGCAATCCAGGGATGCCCTTGCACTCCACCTCCAGGACCTACCTCTGAGTTCAAGTCCTCCGTTAGTCTGTCCTGGGCCTATCTCTTCATGACCTCATCTTCGTCAGAATTCCTCTGCCCTTTGTGATCTGTCACTTGGCAATATCCAGGGAGGAGGTAAATCGAAAGTGTAGTCGCTCAGTCGTGTCCGACTCCTAGCGACCCCATGGACTGCGGCCCACCAGGCTCCTCGGTCCATGGGATTTTCCAGGCAAGAGTACTGGAGTGGGGTGCC
>NW_011494946.1:4617064-4619166 GCF_000754665.1 Bison bison bison
TGTCACTTGGCAATATCCAGGGAGGAGGTAAATCGAAAGTGTAGTCACTCAGTCGTGTCTGACTCCTAGCGACCCCATGGACTGTGGCCCACCAGGCTCCTCGGTCCATGGGATTTTCCAGGCAAGAGTACTGGAGTGGGGTGCCATTTCTTTCTTCAAGGTAACGGCTAGGGAAAAGAATGCACACTTTGGAGGCAGACGGATAGGATTCGACTCCCAGCTGAGTCAGTCACTCTGTAGTATGTGAATTCATTCATCCTCTCTGGGCCTTAGTTTCTTCATATAATAGCTTGATAATAAAAATATTTTAAAATTTAAAACCAATGTGAGCATCCAAAGTTAACGGCTACGAAGCACCTAGGATTCATCAGGTGCTCAATAAATGCTGATTCCCTCTTCCCTGCCTAATTTCCCTCACCAACAGTCCCACTGCCTGCAGTTGGCATTTTGATTCCTTTCCCTACTGCCTTATTATATTTAGTTAAAACTTTATTTATAGATAAGTGTTAGTGACACATTTATTCCAGGTCATACCAACCCAGGTTAGAACACAAGTTAATGAGAACCCCTTTCGGTAATCGTCTACCTGTGTGCATCAAAATCACCTTACAATGATCCAAGTCAATTTTTAAAACTTCTTTGAATATTTTTAAACATGCCCTACGGTAGAAGAGGAGAGTATGATAAACCTCTGTGTACCTGTTACTCAGCTCTGGTAATTGTCCATTTTTAGCCCATCTTGTTTCATCTATCCCCCCACCAGCTCTCTATTTTTATTTCTGGAGTATTTTAAAGCAGATCTCAGACATCATACTGCTCCACTCATAAATAATTCAGGAGGGATCTCTACTATGTAAAGACTTGCCTTGGTTTGCCAGGGCTGCCAAAACAAAAGGCCGTAACCTCAGTGACCTCGACAATGGAAATTTGTTTCTCACCGTTCTGGAGGCTGGACATCTAAGATCAAGGTGCTGGCAGGTTTGGCTTCTCCTGAGGCCTCTGGGCTTTTTGGCATGCTCACGTGGCCCTTTCTCTATGCGTGCACTCACGGTGTCTCCTCCTCCTCATAAGGACCCCAGTCCTGTGGGACCGGGGCCCCACCCTTATGGCCTCACTTAACCTTGATTTGATCTTTAAGGGACCTATCTCCACATACAGTCACATTAGGGGTTAGGGCTTCAACATAACGAATTTGGGGGGAAAGACAATTCTGTCCATGTTTAAGAAACATGACATCATATCATAACATTGTTATGCCTAAAAATAATAGAAACAATTTCTTAGCACTATTTAATATCCTTCCATGTTCAGACTTCTCTAGTCATCACCCCCCAATATATTTTTTAACAGATGGCTTATTTGAAACATTCTTTTTGAAATCCAGATTCCCAGGCCCCATCCTGGAGTGGCAATTCAGCTCCCACTTTGCTGCTTCTGGGGAGGCCTGATAGTTACTGATCATTATTTAAATGCTAATGGAAGTTTGACCTTTACATAGTTTAATCAGAATTATGCCAACATTGATAGATTTCTACCAAGAAAGTAACTTCTAGAACAAGTGTCATTAAGTAAAGAAATTCACTCATTAGTTTTCCCTACAGCACAATTAGTTTCCAGTTTTACCATTTTTATTGAAGTTTATTGGAATTATCTTCACTGGCATCAATTCTTTTCCTGTTTAAATTTTACAATGAAATTTGATTCACCATCTGGTTTTTGTCCAGGCCAAGTTTTACCAGTTATAACATCTGCCTTTGTGATTTTCTCTTTGTGGCCAGTATTTCTACCAAATCCAGCTGTTCCCGGATTTGCAGGTCCACATTTTGTCAAGTTTTGATTCTTTAGGTAATTTTCAGTCAAGTCATTCTTTTCCCCCTGTATTGTAGTGTTAGAAGTTGTCAATCTTGTTTTGTATTGATTATTTCTACCAGTTATGTTCATTATTGCTTTGAGAAAAGGCTGAGAGCTTGGATTTCTCTACTTAGGCATGAAGAAAAAAAATGTTCTGTATCTAAGAGATGGCAAGGGAGACGGCGTGTGGGAGTCAGCCAGGGAGAGAGACACACCCGCAGAGGGAGAGAGAGGCTTGGGGAGGGGGGTGG
>NW_011494946.1:4619266-4619979 GCF_000754665.1 Bison bison bison
TTGGGGAGGAGGCTGCAGCTGGCTTGGGATAGAGTTTGTCCAGCTCTCTGCTGGCTGCAAAAGTGCTTGGAGGTCAGAAAGGCAAGATTAAAACAGTGTGGAGGCTGCAGTATGGTTGGTGAGCATGGGTTAGGTAAATAGCTGCAGGACTTGAAATCCTGGGAAGTTAAACACACACTTGTCAGCTTGCCCCTCCCGGACCTCCCCGCTTTATGGCTCTTTCTCGCTTCCTCATCCCTGTGAGTCTGGGGCTGAGTGTTAGCCCTCTGCTCTTCTTGACCTTCAGACCAACTGCTGCAGCCCCGAGCCTCGATTCCTCCCCATGGCCACGGGCCATAAGGTACCTTTAGCAGAGGTGGCCTCCCCCTCAATTTTGTCAGTGCCTAGCCTGGTGCTCCGTGAGCAGTGAGGTCCAAAAACCACCTGTTGACTTATTCATCTTAAAACATCGCCATTATGATGTCAAGTCCCATAAGCTAGGCCACTGTTAAATGCAAACACATCAAACTCAACCTACTACTTCCTGGGGGGGTAAGTGGGCGGACGGATCCAGATTCGGCAGTTCTGAACTGTTGGGAGGCCTCTCAATCTGTCTACAGGAGTGAAGCTTGAGAAGTTTTATTTTTTGCCGACGTTCCCCAGCAAATGCCTGCTGCACGCCCACACGCTTAGCCAGCAAGAACAGAAGAGCTGCTGCAAGGATTGTTCCCTCT
>NW_011494946.1:4620079-4621654 GCF_000754665.1 Bison bison bison
AAACCACCTGTTGACTTATTCATCTTAAAACATCGCCATTATGATGTCAAGTCCCATAAGCTAGGCCACTGTTAAATGCAAACACATCAAACTCAACCTACTACTTCCTGGAGGGGTAAACCACCTGTTGACTTATTCATCTTAAAACATCGCCATTATGATGTCAAGTCCCATAAGCTAGGCCACTGTTAAATGCAAACACATCAAACTCAACCTACTACTTCCTGGAGGGGTAAACCACCTGTTGACTTATTCATCTTAAAACATCGCCATTATGATGTCAAGTCCCATAAGCTAGGCCACTGTTAAATGCAAACACATCAAACTCAACCTACTACTTCCTGGAGGGGTAAACCACCTGTTGACTTATTCATCTTAAAACATCGCCATTATGATGTCAAGTCCCATAAGCTAGGCCACTGTTAAATGCAAACACATCAAACTCAACCTACTACTTCCTGGAGGGGTAAGTGGGCGGACGGATCCAGATTCGGCAGTTCTGAACTGTTGGGAGGCCTCTCAATCTGTCTACAGGAGTGAAGCTTGAGAAGTTTTATTTTTTGCCGACGTTCCCCAGCAAATGCCTGCTGCACGCCCACACGCTTAGCCAGCAAGAACAGAAGAGCTGCTGCAAGGATTGTTCCCTCTGGGCCCGATCACTGCAGGGCAGTCTCCCTGAGGCTTGGGGTCCTGCCCGGGGTAGGGGGCGGGATCCCAGGAGGAGGGGGCTACTGATGAAAGTGCAGCAGTGACTGCCTGTAGTCCTGCCAGGGGACAGTGAGGCCCAGTGGAGACCTGGTGGAGGCTTGGAGGAGGGCCACCCGGAGGAGACAACCAACTCAGAGACAGGGCCAGGAGAGGATGCAGGGCCTTGTGTGTGTGTGTGTGTGTGCGCGTGCTCAGTTGTGTCCAGCTCTGTGACCCCATGGTCTATAGCCCACCAGGCTCTTCTGTCCATGGGATTCTCTCCAGTCAAGAATACTGGAGTGAGTTGCCATTTCCTTTCCAGGGGATCTTCCCGACCCAGGGATCTTCTGTGCCAATGTCAAGCCGCTTCATTATGAGTGGCAGCACCCATAACATAAACTATGCTTACAGTATCCAAGCCTAAGAATTAGCAAAAGAAAACAGGAGGAAGAGAAGGGTGCTGGCCTTCAAGAGAATTTGAGACGAGAGAGAAGGAGAGGGCTGCCCTCCGTGTTTCTCAAATTCCCCTTCAGGTTTGAATCAGCTGGGGTGGCTGGGGTCGGGGTGCTTTAAAAAGATTGAGGCCCCAGCCCCACCTCCACCCCAGAGGCTGATGTAATTGCTCTGGGTCTGGCCCTGGTCATCCAGTTTTTCAAAAGCTCCCCAGGGGGGGTTAATGTGCAGCCTATGGAGACAACTGGGCTAGATTGAAGACAGAGAAGGAAACCTGAGCTCCCTGGGTCTTCCGTGGCCCGCAGTGACAGGGAGAAGCCCTTGGACCTGACCTTTGGTGTCAGGTGGCAGGCTGCGGGGCTCGAGGCCAAGCGCTGGGCGTGGCATCTTCGGGTCTGAGCGCAGCTTTGGGACTGGCCGCAGACCACTGCAAGG
>NW_011494946.1:4621754-4630447 GCF_000754665.1 Bison bison bison
ACAGATTTTTTTTTTCCCCTCCATGAATTATTCAAACTTGGGAGTCGAATGTTGAAAATAACATGTTGGAGTTGTCCTCATTACAAAGCTTTTAGCTGTGACTTGCTGGCTGCCTTTATATTTACAAAGCCTGGTCTCTGCAGATTGGGGGGTAGGGGGAGGTGACTGCAGTCAATCATTTACAGAGTCTCTAGAGAATGCCACGTGGAGATGAAGTAAGTAATAAACCCCCACAGAGTAAACAGAGGCGGTGGAACCACCATGGGCTCCCAGAAGGGTCCCCAGCCTTGGGCGAACCTCATGGTCTCCCTGGGCGTCCGTTTCGGCCGCGTTCATAAACGTCTGTCTCACGCCTGCCCTGTAGACGGGGATTAAGTGGGTGACACCGCCCCTCGAGGAGCCCCTAGCTGGGGGGTTGAGGCAGATACATATCCAGCCAGTGATAAGAGGATATGAATAAGAGGCGGAATATGCTACAGATTTTAACTTGTGGCTTTCTCCTTGACTTCTAACCACCACACAGAAAATTCAGAATAAGCAGAAGGTAGGACGGCCCTCGGTGGTGGGGGGGAGGCAGAGTTTCTGCCCGCGGGCCACCACCACATCATCGCAGATGTTGCCATGCTCCAGACCACACAGGGCGTCACTGTGACTGCTTCTAGAGCTGGGATTGTCAAGGTGGGGAAATGAAACCTGGGTGATTGGTGTAATTTGCAAGAAAGTTATAAATATACTGTCATGCCAGAGGAAAGGTATTTCTAGAGAACAGAAAAGAGATCAAATTCATTTGCTTAATTTTCAAAATCATTCTCTCTCTCTCTTTTTTAACTGCTTCCTGATTAAACAAATCCCACCCAAGGCAGTGGAGGAAGTTATATCTGGTGACTGTGCAAGAATCAGCAGACAATAATATCTTGGAATTTTCACAGCATATGTCAAGGAGTTGAAGAATTTCAAATGCTAAGACATTTATGATGTCGTTTTACTTTGCTTTAGAAAAGATGCTTAAGGTGCTAGCATGTAAACCAGTAATTTTGAGCCTCTAGTGTATGTCTGAAGCGCATCAGGCTTGCTAAAACATGGATTGCTGGGCCCACTGCCAGGGTTTCTGACTCCAGGGCCTGAGAACTTGCATCTCTAACAAGCTCCCAGGTGATGCTGAAGCTGCCAATTGGGGATGGAGCTTTGAGAAGCACTGATATTAACACCTACTTTCAGTATTTGAAGTGCTGTTCGAAGCAGCAAATACAGCGCATTGAAGGACTCTCAGGGCTGTGCTCCCGCTGTCCTGCCTCCTCTCTTTTCTTGTCTGTTCCTGTTCTGACTTGGTTCTCATTACCTGTAACATGAAAAGTGAAAGTGAAAGTTGCTCCGTCATGTCTGACTCTTTGTGACTCATGGACTATACAGTCCATGGAATTCTCCAGGCCAGAATACTGGAGTGGGTAGCCTTTCCCTTCTTCAGGGGATCTTTCCAACCCAGGGATCGACCCCAGGCCTCCCGCATTGCAGGCAGATTCTTTACCAGCTGAACCACCAGGGAAGCCCAAGAATACTGAAGTGAGTAGCCTTTCCCTTCTCCAGGGGATCTTCCTGACCCAGGAATCAAACCAGGGTCTCCTGCGTTGCAGGCAGATTCTTTACCAACTCAGCTATGAAGGAAACCCACCTGTAGTATGGATCTGTGGCCAATCAGCTGTAGAGAAATATGTCCCTTCTTGGCCACCATCATCTTAAATAATCATTAGCACAATTAAGCCCTTTGTAAAATCTGCATCTTGGCTCATCCAGATTATTTTCCCCTCCAGTTTCTTCAGGTGAAAAAAAGAAAGAAAGTGGAAGTTGCTCAGTCATGTCCAACTCTTTGTGACCCCATGGAATTCTCCAGGCAAGAATACTGGAGTGGGTAGCCTATCCCTTCTCCAGCGGATCTTCCCGACCCAGGAATTGAACCCAGGTCTCCTGCATTGCAGGCGGATTCTTTAACAACTGGGCTACCAGGGAGAGCAAATAATAAATTTTTAAGAATTTCCCTGGCTGAAGAGTCCATGACTTTTTGAGGCAATGGATTTAAGAAGCACTGTCCATTTGTTTCGGAGAAAGCAATGGCACCCCACTCCAGTACTCTTGCCTGGAAAATCCCATGGACAGAGGAGCCTGGTGGGCTACAGTCCATGGGGTCGCTAAGAGTCAGACACGACTGAGCGACTTCACTTTCACTCTTCACTTTCATGCATTGGAGAAGGAAATGGCGACCCACTCCATGTTCTTGCCTGGAGAATCCCAGGGACGGGGGAGCCTGGTGGGCTGCCGTCTATGGGGTCGCACAGAGTCGGACACGACTGAAGTGACTTAGCAGCAGCTTAGCAGCAGTCCATTTGTTTTGAGAGGAGGCGGAAAACCACTTTTACAGAGCATCCGCTTAACTACTTGTGTTCCAAGTTTCATTTAATTCTCCCAAAACCATTTGAGTCATGCCATTTTCAAGATAGAGACTCAGCAGTTGAGAGAGTTTAGGTCAGTTGCCCAGTCACCCAGCCAGTGAGCGGTGGAGCAGGGTTTGAACTCTGAACTGTCCTTGCTCCGTTCAGCATAATGCAGGCTTTCCTGCTGCAGGGGCAAAATGAGAACGATGCCAGGGAAATGCTTCCTCCCATGGACTGCTCATCTGACACTTGGGTGTTTGCACCCAAGAAGGAGGCCTTGGCGCCAGGGCCCCTTGTTTACATACAGGTCTGGGATCCCACACACACGAGAACTGAACACAGAGCCCCGGGCCGGGTGGAGAGCCAGGCCCAGCTTGGATGGCATGCCTGTCAACGCAGCAGAAATACTACAGGGGAAGGCAAAAACATTTCAAAGATACAATCACAGCCATTTTCTTCTTGCGGGAGCCAATAGCTTTTGACTCTCTATTTGAATAGGCTTTTCTTTTCCTTAAAAAAAAAAAAAAAAGAAAGAAAAAGCTGTTCTATTTGTAGCTCTCCTAATGACAAGGTCACAGTGTCCACAAGGATGATAAGAGGAAACCTCTATGTGACACAGGCGAGCCTTGCCAGTCTTAACATCCCGTAATTCAAAATCGCTGGTCCGAGTGACACTCAGGGAAGAAAACGGATGTCTTTCCCAAATCTGGTCATTAGTGAGAAGGAAGTGAGCGCCATCAGCTGCCACTTATTAGCAGGGGCCCTTAGGGACCATCTGCTTTTTCATAAGCAGCCTTTAAATTATCTGCAGTCAAGAAGCCCAGCTCAGTCAGTCTCAGAGGCAGCTGGAAACTGAACCAGGGACGTCTGGGAGAACTGAAGTCAGAATCATGAGCCGCAGATGCTGGAGAGGGGTTTAAATGATTACCCATGGTTTGAAGGAAGCCACACAAGAGCCAATGCCTGAACTGAGGTTTGGGGGACAGGGGAGTACTAACGGTCTAGTCCAATGCTTCGCAAACTTCAATGTGTTGATGATAAAACCATGAGATTTCTTTACGTGCAGTTTCTGTTTCTTTTGGTTCAGAATGGGGTAGAGACGATGCTCTTCTAGCAAGCTCCCAGCAATGCCAACTTCCCTGTCCACAGACTTGCCTGTCCAAGTTGGAGAGTTTGGAGAACTTTCCTTGTAGAGTCTTCAGTGGTCTTAAAGGAATCGATTTCTAGATCCTCAAAACCTAATTTCACTGTTTCCTAAAATCTAAGAAAGTGAGATCAAAGCTGTGTGCTCCCCTTTACAACAGACTTCTTCCTGCTTCTCTTCCCTCCTCTCCTCCATCTCAAAGCTTACAATGGTGCATTGCCTCAGGGTGCAGAAACCCACTGATTCCCAAGCAAAGCAACAATTTGAAATATTCGTGTTACTGTTGAGAAAGTGACTAACTCTAATAACTGGTTACAAATATTTTCACAAGTCAAATGGTGTTGATTCATTGCTCTCAACAAAGCTGAAGGAGATGTGAATTATTTGCTAGTAGTTATTTTTAGATAATTTTGAGGAAAAAAATCACTAAGTGATTTTTAGCATTTATTCAAAAAGAATTCAAAGAATTTAATGACATCTCTGTAACAAAACTTCCAAACCCACTGCTGAAATTTGAACAAAACTTCTCAGCATTCTATCGAAAAAAAGAAAAAATAAGGTGAGTATTGATTCTGCGAAGGGAAAGTCAAACTGGAGTTCTTATTGCTAAGACAACTCTCTAAAATGGAGCTGGGAGGCCACTGAGGAAGTGGGCCTTATGCAGGTCTTGGTCCTGATAAAATCTGAACTTTGACCACTTACTTTCTTAATGCAGGCCTCCAGAACACCTGCCCAGTGTTCCAGAAACCCAAGCTACTTGTTGGACCCCTACCCTAAAATAACTCATGACAAAAAATCAGATAACTTATGACAGTCTATCCTTTATGGATAAATATTTATTTTCCTGCATCAAATTCAATTTAATTCCTGCCAGACAACTAACAACCTTATGACTTTTGCCTTTATAAGCTTCTGACTTTCTTCCTCAGAACACTGTTAATGATTTTACCAGAATCTGTGCATTCTGAATTGCAAATCTTAAGACCACAAATTATTCTTTGCAGAGAATTGTCCAACATTGCTGAATCCTATTCCATTTTAGCAGTAATAGTCAACATAGAACTATTACTTGGTTGTTTTTAGGAAGTAGAACAAAGAAAGGAAAAAGTTGATCCAATTATGAAGCGATCCATTTCCAATAAAAATTGTGTTTGATAATAATAACTACCAAAACATATATTTGTGTTTTTATCCATTGTTTACCATTCACGATTGTATGACTCAATCTAGCAGAATGTTTTAACCCTTAGAGACTTATGAGCTCTGAGTTTATATGCATATTTTTTGTTGTAGAAAAATATGACGCAAAGTATGTTTCACAGGGGTAAAGTTCTATATGGTAAAGGAATGAAAATATGAATCAAAGAGAGGAAAGAATGAGGCAACAATTAGAAGAGCTCATTCAAATATTTCTAAACGGATAATGATATCAATCACTATGGTACACAGATTCCATTGGAAACTTTTTTAAAATTATATAACAGTCTTGCTTAGTGGCTCAGTTGGTAAAGAATCTGCTTGCAATGCAGGAGACCCAGGTTTGGTCCCTGAGTTGGGAAGATCCCCTGGAGAAAGGAATGGCAACCCACTACAGTATTCTTGCCTGGAAAAGCCCATGGACAAAGGAGCCAGGCAGGCTACAGTCTGTGGGATCGCAAAGAGTCAGGCATGACTGTGTGATAACTTTCACTTTCTTTCATAACTTTCACTTGCTTTAAATGTCAATATTTTAAGAAAAGCTTGTTCCTGTATATTTTTAATGGATGATTACACATGGGTTTCACTGGAAACATTCTTTTATAGAGAAGTTTTTAAATATTTGTATTTATTTATTTGGCTGCTCTGGGTCTTAGTTGCAGCATGCAGGATCTTCAGTCTTTGTGGCATGTGGGATCTAGTTCCCTGATCAGGGATCGAACCTGGGTCCCCTGCTTTGGGAGTGTGGAGTCGTAGCCACTGGACCACAGAGGAAGTCCCGGGAAACATGTTTTAAATTATATAAAGTTTATTTCAAAATATCAGTATTTATAATAGGGAATTGGCTTCTTCTTAAACTTAGGTGTAAACATAAAAATTATGCATTGCACATAGTTTTTTCAATTCTTTTTAAGTTTACAGAATAAACCAATGTTTGAAGACAAATGTCATGGCAGAACATCCGTCAGACTTTAGGAGAATATCTTTGGTATCTTCATTTTACCAACCAGTTTTTTATTTGGCTTGCTTTTTAAATAATCGATTCCACTTAAATTATGGGTTATTCATTCATCTGTTTGTTTGGTTTTTGTTTTCTGGTTTGGCAGGAGGAGGTAAGAGGAATGGGGAAGGTTGATGGAAAAGATAAAAGAGAATATTGGGTTGGTATCTCCAAGAGATAGTACTTCTTTGGGTTATTATATAGATATAGTATATATATAATATATATATTATATATAGCCAACAATTCCAGCCATCTTCTCATCTTTTATCTCTATTCTACCTTATTTCATACTTCAAAAATGTATAATGAAACAAATGTGCAAGGTATTACTACTACTACTAATATGAACCCTTATGGATTTACCACTCTGCTCATGAAAGAGAATGTTACCAGTTCTGTTGGAGTCCTCTTCGCACCCCACCTTCATGCCATTCTCCTGATCTTCCTTCTCCCAAAGTAAGCACAAGTCTAAAGTCTGTGTATATGATTCCATCACTCAGAACAGAAAAATAGATTTCCACACATGCCTTAGCAACCTGCAGTTCCGTTTTGCCTGTTTCTGGACTTTCCATAATTGTTATCACATTGCATATATTCTGCAATGTGAGCTTTTTCACTTGGCATTTTTTTTGAAAGATGCATTCCTGTTGACACATGCAGCTAAAGTTCATTCCTCTTCATTATGGTAAGGTATTGTGTAAGTATGGCAGAAATGGTCCATTCTTCTCTTGGTAAATTGTTTCTTATTGTTTTGTGACTACAAAGAAGATGCTATCATGAACATTTTTGTATATGTCTCATGTTGTACACACATTAGAGTTGATCTGAGGCTAAGTGTGTATGTGGTGTATTTACACATCTCTGGGATTGCTAGGTAACAGAACATTTTATGTGTGTGTTCAACTTTACTAGATAATGCCAAATTATTTTCAAAATGTTTGGAATAATTTATATTCCCATCAACAGTATATAAGGATATAATTTGTGTGTATATATCTCACAGTTGCCTCACCAACATGTTCTAAAATGCTTTATCAATTTGGGGGCTGGAAAATGGTATCTCTTCCAGGCTTAATTTCCACATTCCTAATTATAAATGAGATTGAGAGTGTTTACGTGTTTATCGGGCATTATGCTTTCTCTTCTGTCAAATGCCTTTCCGTGCCTTTTGTTTGTTTTTTCACCTAGCTTTAGTCTTTCTGAAAATTAATTTCTAAGATATGTGTGTTATACATATGTTTGCTATCAAGTGCATATATGTGTTTTATACATACAATATGTATATTATAAAACATATTTTTTTCTGGATAAATTTGTTTGTTGGTTATATGTTCTGCATGTTTCTTTTCCCAGACTGTAGCTTTCTTTCACATTCATTTTGCCCCTTTTGATAAATAGAATTTTTTAATTTTAACGGCGCTGAGTTTGACAATACTTTCCTTCATGACTTGCACTTTTTATTCTTGTTTAGAAAATTCTTTCCTGCATTGAGATCAGATTGATATTCTCCTGTGTTTTCTGCTATAAGTTTTGAAGCTTTCCTTTGCATACTTAACTGGTTGCTGTGTGTGGTGTGAGGTAGGGATCCAGTTATTTTCCTTACACCAACTGCTGAATGGTCTACACTTTCTCCAACAATATGCAATGCCAGCTCTGCTGTAGATAAAGTTTCCACTCATGCTTGGGGCATCTTCTGGGGTCAATTGTTTTCCATGGGTTTCATTTCTCAAAATCCCTCTCTTCTATAGCTTCCTTCCAACTGTGCCTCAATCAATGTAGGGAAGTCATGCCTTTATCTTTGCCTTGTCTAAGGATTCTTGGAGATATTTGCTTACTCTGTACCTGCATCACAGCATTGGTGCAAAGAAATCAAATAGGCGTACAGTCGGGATGGAGGAGTAAAAGACATGTGCTCTTCTTCTCCTGTGAGAACACCAAAATCAATAGAATGGGAAAGACTGGAGATCTCCTCAAGAAAATCAGAGATACCAAGGGAACGTTTCATGCACAGATGGGCTCAATACATGACAGAAATGGTAAGGACCTAACAGAAGCAGAAGAGATTAAAAAGAGGTGGCAAGAATACACAGAAAAATTGTACAAAAAAGGTCTTAATGACCTGGATAACCACGATGGTGTGGTCACTCACCCAGAGCCAGACATCCTGGAGTGTAAAGTCAAGTGGGCCTTAGGAAGCATTACCATGAACAAAGCTAGTGGAGGTGATGGAATTCTGGTTGAGCTATTTCAAATCCTAAAAGATGATGCTGTGAAAGTGCTGCACCCAATATGCCAGCAAATTTGGAAAATTCAGCAGTGGCCACAGGACTGGAAAAGGTCAGTTTTTATTCCAATCTTAAACAAGGGCAATGCCAAAGAATGTTCAAGCTACTGTGCAATTGTGCTCATTTCACATGGTAGCAAGGTAATGCTCAAAACCCTTCAAGCTGGGCTTCAACAGTACATGAACCAAGAACTTCCAGATGTACAAGCTGGATTTAGAAAAGGCAGAGGAGCCAGAGATCAAATTGCCAACATTCATTGGATCATAGAAAAAGAGAATTCCAGAAAAACATCTACTTCTGCTTCATTGACTATATGAATCACAATAAATTGTGGAAAATTCTTAAAGAGAATTTTCCAGACCACCTTATCTGCCTCCTGAGAAACCTGTATGCAGGTCAAGAAGCAACAGTTAGAACTGGACATGGAACAACAGACTGGTTCCAAATTGGGAAAGGAGTACATAAACACTTGTATATTGTCACCTGTCTTACTTAACTTACATGCAGAGTACATCATGCAGAATGCCAGGCTGGATGAATCACAAGCTGGAATCAAGAGTTCTGGGAGAAATATCAACAACCTCAGATATGCAGATGATACCACTTTAATGGCAGAAAGTGAAGAGGAACTAAAGAGC
>NW_011494946.1:4630547-4631708 GCF_000754665.1 Bison bison bison
GGTCAAGAAGCAATAGTTAGAACTGGACATGGAACAACAGACTGGTTCCAAATTGGGAAAGGAGTACATAAACACTTGTATATTGTCACCTGTCTTACTTAACTTACATGCAGAGTACATCATGCAGAATGCCAGGCTGGATGAATCACAAGCTGGAATCAAGAGTTCTGGGAGAAATATCAACAACCTCAGATATGCAGATGATACCACTTTAATGGCAGAAAGTGAAGAGGAACTAAAGAGCCTTTCAATGAAGGTAAAAGAGGAAAGTGAAAACGCTGGCTAAAATGCAACATTAAAAAACTAAGATCATGACATTCAGTCCTATCTCTTCATGGCAAATAGATGTGGAAAAAGTGGGAACAGTGAGAGACTTTATTTTCTTGGTCTCCAAAATCACAGAAGACAGTGATTGCAGCCATGAAATTAAAAGAGGCTTGCTCCTTGGCAGAAAAGCTATGACAAACCTAGACAGTGTATTAAAAAGCAAAGATATCACTTTGCCAACAAAGATCCGTCTAGTCAACCTATGGTTTTTCCAGTAGTCATGTATGGATGTGAGAGCTGTACCATAAAGAGGGCTGAGCACCAAAGAATTAATGGATGCTTTTGAACTGTGGTGCTGAAAGACTCTTGAGAGTCCCTTGGATGGCAAGGAGATCAAACCAGTCAATCCCAAAGGAAATCAACTCTGAATACTCAAAGGAAAGTGATGCTGAAGCTGAAGTTTCATACTTTGGCTACCTGATGGGGAGAACCAACTCATTGGAAAAGACCCTGAGGCTGGGAGAAATTGAAGGCAGGTGGACAGGGGACAGCAAAGGATGAGACGGTTGAATGGCATGACCGACTCAGTGCACATGAGTCTGAGCAAACTCCAGGAGATGGTCAACAACAGGGAAGCCTAGTGTGCTGCAGTTCAAACGAATTGGTGACTGAACAACAATAATCAAATAGGATATTACACATAACGTGCTTAGTCAGATACCTGCCACAGAGTTAGCCCTTCAGTTCAGTTCAGTCCGACTTTTTGCGACCCCGTAAATCACGGCACACCAGTAAACTGTAATTATCATCATGAGAAACGCTGGACTGGAAGAAACACAAACTGGAATCAAGATTGCCGGGAGAAATATCAATAACCTCAGATATGCAGATGAC
>NW_011494946.1:4632227-4634540 GCF_000754665.1 Bison bison bison
TAGATTGGAAAAGACTCTGATGCTGGGACGGATTGGGGGCAGGAGGAGAAGGGGATGACAGAGGATGAGATGGCTGGATGGCATCACTGACTCGATGGACGTGAGTCTGAGTGAACTCCGGGAGTTGGTGATGGACAGGGAGGCCTGGCGTGCTGCAGTTGATGGGGTTGCAAAGAGTTGGACACGACTGAGCAACTGATCTGATCTGATCATCATCATGGTATCTTGTAATCCTTAATTTATTTCTTTAGCATCACTGTAGCTAGATTGTCAAAAATAAATTATTTGAACATCTTCTAAGAGGGGCCAGACCATGTAGCATAAACTGCCTGCCTTATGCCACCCAAACAAACTAATGGAAAAGAGAAATTAAGTTATGAAAATCTATGTGCATATATCATCAAGACCCTGATGCTGAGAAAGATTGAAGATGTGAAGAGAAGGGAATGACATAGGATTAGATGGGGTTGGATGGCATCACCAACTCAATGGGCGTGATTCTGAGCAAGCTCCAGGAGATGGTGAATGGCAGGGAAGCCTGGTGTGCTGCAGTCCAAAGAGTTGCAAAGAGTCAGACACGACTGGGTGACTGAACAACAACAACATCATGACCACAGTGCCAGGCACAAAATGTTCATTCAATACAAGTTTATTGTAACTGGAAGATAGATTCTCAACATAGTAACGCGTGGACTTTGGAGCCAAACGAAACCCGAACTTGAATCTGGTCGCTTCAATTTACTAGGTATGGTACCTTGAGTGAGTTACCTCATATCTCTGCACCTCAATTTCTTCATAGGTTTGCTGTAAGAGTTAAATGCACTCCAAATGCTTAGCACAGTTCCTGACACATGGTAAGCAACTAATGATCATTTTGGTTGTGTTGACTGTTGCCATGTCCCACGTTTAACTCTCCTTGGAGCAGCTGCCTGCTGTGTAACCTGCTGTTGGTGCCTCTGCATTTCAGGGAGTCACCCAAGCACCATGGAGGTTGCCCCACTTATTTGGCCATGGGACTGACCTTGTCTTCTTTCAGAATGTCTCCTGACAATATGAATTATTTATTTCTCCTGGAATTCTTAACTTGTGATAATTATTTACCAAATGAAGGGAAAAAAAATGATTTCCAGTTAGCATGACAGAAAATTTTTAATCGCAGAAAGGGGGAACATTGATAAATTTAATAATGTGATATTTCTAGTGAAGAAGAAGGTTGAAGCAAGAGAAACCTGACCATATTCTAGCATGTGTGCTTGGGGATATTAACCAACTTCTCTGACCATCTGCTTCTTCATGGGTAAAATGCAAAGTTTGCTAGACTGTGAGGACGATTTGGATGTATGTAAGTCACCTGGAACGGCTTCTTATGCATAGTAGGTCCTCAATCCATGGCAAATAAACATGTTTGCTGATTCAAAGAGACTCAGACCCTAAGTTGGATAGCAAAACAACCACAGAAGGAACGTCTCCTTCTGCATCATGGCTTCTGGAGCGTGGATCACAAACTAGCAGTTTCATTTGGATCGTGCAGGGTATTGAAGCACTTTGAATCTGTGGTCGATATTTCTAAAATTGGCAGACATATTGACACTGTTGGATGACTTCCACCCTCTTCAAGGTAAGCTTTCACAAGATGTATCAGAAGAGGCAGTAGATATTGTCTTCTAGAAGTTAAACATCATTGTAATAATTCTCTAATTTATGATGAAAAACACTAACAGCTTCAGGAATCAGGACTCAAGTCTCTTATCAGCACTTTCTCGTCTAGGAGAAAATGCACATGGATGGCCGGATTGTAAACAGAGAATCTCCTGGTGAAGAAGAAATCAGAACAAGCGGGATGTTGAGCAATCCCAGTGGCCAATGACATCAGTCTAGATGAACTCAACCACCCATGCCCTCCACTCGGCAAGAGGCCACAGAGACATCTGCGTCTGCACCTCCCTCGAGCAGACAGCCTTGGACAATGCCATCAACTTTCATGCTCCTTGACTCTTTTTCTTTATTTAGGCTCCGTGAAGATACAGTTCAGTACAAGCCCTCTTATCTAACCAAACTGAGAAATGCTGTTGGGAAAATGCATTTTAAAAGTTCATTAAAAAAAATGAGAAAATCAAAAAAGAATGCACTTAGCATTTATTCTAAAACATTTAAAAGTACCTTTCTTTGTGTGCCAATGTTTTGATATAGGACAAATACCTTTTCTTTAAAACTGACCTTCTTTCCTTTGTGTAAAGCCTACTCGTAAGGCATCATCTATAATTTCTAGTCTAAGTTTCCTTAAAGTAGAGAAACAACATAAAGACAGCTACA
>NW_011494946.1:4635720-4635826 GCF_000754665.1 Bison bison bison
TACACACACACACGCACACACGTGTGTGTGTGTATGTATATATCTGAATCACTTTGGTGTTGGAGAAGACTCTTGAGAGTCCCTTGGACTGCAAGAAGATCCAACC
>NW_011494946.1:4635934-4637362 GCF_000754665.1 Bison bison bison
GACCCTGGTGCTGGGAAAGATTGAAGGTGGGAGGAAAAGGGGACGACAGAGGATGAGATGGTTGGATGGCATCACCGACTCAATGGACATGGGTTTGGGTGAACTCCGGGAGTTGGTGATGGACAGGGAGGCCTGGTGTGCTGCGGTTCATGGGCTCGCAAAGAGTCAGACACGACTGAGTGACTGAACTGAACTCAATCACTTTGGTGTCCACCAGAAATTAATACAACATTATAAATCAACTATACTTTAAAAAAAAGTCAGGGAGAGTTCCTTCTAGTTTATCACAAACTCACTTTGTAGCTCCAAGTTTGGAATTTGTTTTGCTATAGTCACTCTGTGCTGCTTCCAGGATCTGTTATAAGGATCAAATGAAACCGTATCTGTGAAAACACTTGGTAAGCCCAAAAGCCCTAATCTACTGGCTAAGTCATTAATTCTGTTTGTATTCATCACACCACCCTACTAGATCGTGGGTTCCTTGAGGATAGGAATAAAACCACAACTGCACTGCATACAAAGCCAGCACAATGTGAAGCTCACAGTGAGAACCACTGTGGGGACTGATTATGTTTGTACACATGCAGATCTTCCTTGCTGTTTTTATCTGCCAGGTACAAGCACACACTGGACACAACATCCAGCTGATTCTGCCTGTCCCCTAAGTCCTGGGACACTGGTGGCAATTGAGAACAGAACAAATATTGCTGCATCTTCCTGGAGGAACCCACTGGTGGCACCTCCTGGAAGTGACCTGGGATGACAACGGAGATTGACAAGGGAGTTTCCCTCACAGGTGGTTTTGTCTGGAAGGAGTGGCAGTTTCACATAAAACCACAGCCCAGTTTGGGGGCCATTTTTTCTTTCCTCTCTTCCTATTCTATAAAAATTCTCTTTTTTAAATCATTAAACACTTTTTTTTTTTTCAGGAAAAATTCCTGTTTTTTGAGGAAGGATACAACCTGCCATGACTAACTTTTTCCCTGGTCGCTGGTAATACCTGGTGACCAGTACTGGTGAAACAGCACTGGTGATGCTGTTTTCTCTTCTCTTCCTTTCTTTCTTTCTTGATTGCTCGCTTGCAAAGGGGGAGGGTGAAGATAGAGAGGTATAAAGATATGTTGGTTATAGATTAAAAAGTATCTGAGTTCTTGACAATTTCAAACATACATACAAAATAGAGAAAACAGTATAATGCAACTGTACAAATCCATAAGCAACTTTAACGATTAATGACTTATAGCTGGTCTTGTTTCATTTATCACCTATGTGTTCACTCACTTACGTCAGACTCTTTGCGACCCCGTGGACTGTAGCCCTCCAGGCCCCTCTGCCTGTGGAATTCTTCAGGCAAGAATACTGGAGTGGGTTGCCGTGCCCTCCTCCAGGGCATCTTCCCGACCCAGGTATCAAACGCACATCTCCTGC
>NW_011494946.1:4637660-4637788 GCF_000754665.1 Bison bison bison
TGACAGAGCACATACACACACACACACACACATGTGTGTGTGTATGTATATATCTGAATCACTTTGGTGTTGGAGAAGACTCTTGAGAGTCCCTTGGACTGCAAGGAGATCCAACCAGTCCATCCTAA
>NW_011494946.1:4637888-4640343 GCF_000754665.1 Bison bison bison
TGTTTTTTTTTTTTTTTTTGCTAGCAACTAAAATACACAGAGTGCTTCCTAGACTCTTGATACTATTCTAAGCGCGTTACATGTTTATTTTCTACAATGATCTTAGGCAAAATTCTTAGCTTCAACAAGTGCCTGTATTCTCATTTACAAATGATGTTAATACCTCATATACAGGGAGACGATGAAATCTGAGAGATAATGGAGCTTAATTTATCTCTTTTTCTTTTTTCCAGTTTGTTTGCAAACTGTATTCAAAGAAGGCCCCGGCAAATGACTGGTGTCTTTTTTTTTTGGTGGGGGGAGAGTTGAGCAGGTTTTAGCTGTGACATGAGAACTCTCAGTTGTGGCATGTGGGATCCAGTGCGCTCCAGTTCCCTGACCAGGGATACAACCTGGGACCCCTGCATTGGGAGCGTGGAGTCTTGGCCACTGGACCACCAGGGAAGTCCTGATTGGTGTCTTTTAAATCTTTTGAATTTGAGAATCCAGCTCCATGTAGTACGTGCCCTTTCTCTGTCTCTCTTTCCCTCTCTTTCTTTCTCTCTCTCTCCTTGTTGAAATCATTCATTGAAGAAACCAGGTTGCTTGTCCTGTAGAGTTTTCTACCATATTAATCTGCGTGCGCTGCCATAACAAAGTATTCCAGACTGGGTGGCTTAAACAACAGAGATTTATTTTTCCAGTCCTGGGGACCAGAAGTTTCAGATCATGTTGCCAGCAGGGTTGGCTTCTGGTGAGAACTCTTCCAGACTTGTGGACAGCTACCTTATCATGGGTCATCATATGGCCTTTCCTCTGTGTGTACACGCCAAAAGCAAAGGAGAGCACTGGTGTCTTTTCCTCTTATAAGGATACCAGTCCTAATGGAGTAGGGCCCCACTCTTATGATGTCATTTAGCCTGAATCACCTCCTTATGGTCCTGCCTTCAAATGCAGCCACATTGGGGTTTAGGGCTTCAATATGATAACAGAGGGAGAAGGGAAGGAGAGGACTCAGTTCAATCCATTTCACACACGGTCTGGATTTTGTTCATTGCATCCCCATGATGTCATTTAACCTATTCTTCTGTCCTCTGCATGTTTGGTAGCTTTGTAACTAGGTCTAGATGCTTGATCAGATAAAGATTTAGTTTTTGATAAAAGATAATTTCATAATAGAACTTTGTATCTCCATCTATATTACTTTATATACACGAATTTCACATTTACTGAAAGTCTTATAGTTTAATTATCCAAACACAGAACTCAATTCCTCAAAGTAGCCAAAATACAGAGTATATTTTCTTGTATATCCCTGTCACATTTTTCAACGGTAAAATCACAAAATACGATACTGAGAGATCGTGTTTAATGAGCGTCATGCACCAGACCTGTTTGTTCTTCAGAACAAGCCTGTCATGCAGGACTGTTGTTTCCTAATTTTGTCAATGGATAAAATAAGATGGTAGGAAATCTTATTAAACTGACTTTTAAAAACATCTCCTCAAATATTTCGTCAAGTGTTAAGTGAAATTCTCTTTGGGAAGAGCTTCGATGGGAATTGGGTGGGGCATTAAATCAGGAGACAATCTCCGTAGGAGAGAGAGAGCAGGTCGTCAATAAATATTCACCCAACCTAGTGACATGAAGTCTCACCACAGCAGTTTGGTTCCTGGTGAGACTGAAATACAAAATACGTGCGGAGAGATACTTTCCCCAAACCCTTTTATATGTTTGAGTTCCTACTACCTGCCTATGTCTCCTTTTACTTTTAAGTATTTTCACCGATTTTTAGCAAAAATCCTTATTTGATTGGACTTATTAAACTGACTTTTAAAAATATCTCCTCAAATATTTCGTCAAATGCTAAGTGAAGCCCTTCGTGGTTATAAGTTTAGTTTTTAGACAGTGATTACTGTATATGGGATTCTAAAATCCACTTTGTGGATTAACTCCATTAATTCTCACAACATCTCTCCCAGGTGGGTACTGTTATTCTCCCCATTTTGTAGATGAGAAAAATGAGGTCAGAGAAGGGGATGAACTTGCCCAAGGTCAGCCAGCCAGTGAGTGCTGGCATCTAGATTTGGCTTCAAGCCGACTGACTCCAGAGTCTGCTCTCACAACCTCAGGGGCCTCACGCGCCGTTCGCACCCAGGGGCCTGAGGTGCGGAGCCCACAGCCCACTGCTCCTCAGGAGGCCCTGCGGCCACGAGGCCGCATCTGGCTCCCACGGCCCCCTCAGTCTGTAACTTCTCATGCTCGTCACCCAGCATGGTTCCCGGCCGGCTCCACACCAGAGCCACGCACATTCACACATCCAGACGGCTGGCCTCTCAGACATACCAGGACCCTGCCATTCGCCAGTCTTCCGTATTCCTCACAGCAGGGAAGCCTCTTTGGAAAAAGTCCTTTGGGTCGGAAAACTCAGAGCCAAGGACATGAATGACGCGGGATCGGAGAATGCAGCCCGGCT
>NW_011494946.1:4640726-4641668 GCF_000754665.1 Bison bison bison
GAGAACCAGCTAGTGATCCGCGCGGGTCCTTCGGTGTCCGGCCTCCTCTCCTGCACACGCTCCCCGCCTTCCTCTGCCCGGCTCTGCGCTCAGGAGGCTGATCCCAGGGCACCGCATCAGCCTGCTCCCTGGCCAGCTGGCTTCGTAGCAGACCCAGCCATGAGAGGCGCTGACGGGAGAACGAAGGGCGGGAGGAGAGCGGGAACAGCGGCTCTTCCTCTCTGTCTTCCTCCCTGCTCCTTCACACCACAGTCCCTCCAGGCCTGCCGCTCATCAGGCTCTGCTCAGCCTCCCTTCCCCTGCCCCCTCGGAGCCTGGAAGGGTGGGGACAGCTCTGGGTGCCTTAAGCCCTCACCTGTTTCCTTGACCCCATTCATCCCTCGACAAGCAATTCCTTCATCAAAGTCTTTTCGTTGTACCCTCTGGGTGAACCTGGTTTCGTGCTGGAACTCTGATTCTCGTACCAAAGTGATGCATGTGTCCTGGCTATTATAAACAGTGCTGCGATTGAACATTGGGGTACACGTGTCTCTTTCCCTTCTGGTTTCCTCGGTGTGTATGCCCAGCAGTGGGATTGCTGGATCATAAGGCAGTTCTATTTCCAGTTTTTTAAGGAATCTCCACACTGTTCTCCATAGTGGCTGTACTAGTTTGCATTCCCACCAACAGTGTAAGAGAGTTCCCTTTTCTCCACACCCTCTCCAGCATTTATTGCTTGTAGACTTTTGGATCGCAGCCATTCTGACTGGCGTGAAATGGTACCTCATAGTGGTTTTGATTTGCATTTCTCTGCCAGGACATGGAAGCAACCTAGATGTCCATCAGCAGATGAATGGATAAGAAAGCTGTGGTACATATACACAATGGAGTATTATTCAGCCATTAAAAAGAATATATTTGAATCAGTTCTAATGAGGTGGACGAAACTGGAGCCTATTATAG
>NW_011494946.1:4641768-4643493 GCF_000754665.1 Bison bison bison
AGCAGGTATACCTGTGGCGGATTCATTTCAATATTTGGCAAAACTAATACAATATTGTAAAGTTTAAAAATAAAATAAAATTTAAAAAAAAAAGTGATGCATGTGGGCTGAGCAAAGGCGGAGTCAAAAGACCTATGGACAGGCCGACTGGGGTGGGTTGGCTTGGCCACTGGCCCTGAATCGAAGTGTCAGCCTCAGATGCCCTCCAGACGTGGTGCTGCCTGGGCCCCACAGATGACTTTAAGAGGCTTTATTTACCATCTACCCATTTTGGTAGCCTGGCAAATCCCTCCTCCTGTTTGAGAGTGATGTTTCCAAGCCTCTAAAGGTCTTCCCTGCGGCTGCCCAGGTTGCCGTTTATTCTAGGACAGGGGTGGAGAACACCCCCAAAATGTGTTTTGCTTCTGCTATGGCCCCAAACATTGCAATAGGTCCTTTCTAGTGTAGGAGTTAGATGCCCCAATGGCTCAGCTCTGACCCTGGTTCTTCCTCTTGCTAGCCATGTAGCCTTGAATACATAGGTAATACCTCGAGGCCTCAGCCGTTCCCATCTATAAAATGGGGGTAATAATGGAGTTAGAGCAAGGACTAAGTGACCTACTACATATAAGGCTTAGACCAGTGCCTGACAGCAGCGAATACTCAAAACACATTAGTATCTCTACCCTTATGCAGCCACAGGACCCTAACAGCTTGCTTCATCTTTCTGTGCTTCCACTCATTTCTCCATAAACTGGGAAAACAATAGTGACCTCCTGGGTCAGTGATCTCCTGTGTGGAGATAAGGAAGAAAACGTCAATGAACGTTCTAGAAACTGTCACACATCATACGAACGCAAGATCTTTTTAAAAATACATAACAGTAATTATCACAACTTAAAAACTAGCAGAAGGCCCTAAGTAATGTTTCAAAAAGCTTTTGTACCAATATTCACAATGATAACAGAGGAGGAAATTTAATAATAAGGCCCATGAGAAAGTCTTAGATAAACAACAAACCATTTTTTCAAAAAAGATCAAGAGAAGTTCTGAGAAATGGATTCTGTTTCCTTCTGAGGCTAGCAACTTGAACGTTGCTGCTGAAAAGTAATTTCTACCATATTATCTAATCCAAATTAACTGATCATTAAACCAGCCATGAGCAGTGTCTAAAGGACACCGGATCAGATGCACTGAAATGAGTAAGTCATCTCCAAGAACTGTCAGGGCCCCCTCCTCCAAGCATCCAGAGAAGGCCACTCCCCTCTTCAGGGCAGCACACCTCCCTGCCCACGCCTGCCCACACCTGCCCACACCCAGGAGGGCGGACAGCCATAGTCCAGAGTCCATGGCCATGACTCTGTTTGGAAGACTAGACTCAAACTAGAATGCTTTTGTTTTCCTGCCATTCATTCCTTACCTTCCCTTCATAATAATAAAGGCATGGACTTTGTGGTGAGGGTGTTAATCTCGTGAAACTCAAAGGATGGGCTGTGGGCCAGTAGGACCAGCATTACCTGGAGCTGGTTAGAAATGCAGAACCTTGGGTCCACCCCAGACACACTGAAGCAGAATCTGTATTTTAGCACAATCCCAGGTGATTCATATGCTCGTTAAAATTTGAGAAGCACTGTTTTCATCTTTCTGAACCTCACATTGGGTTGGCCAAAAAGTTCGTCTGGGTTTTCCCAAGAACGTCTTATGGAAAATCCAAATGAACTTTTTGGCCAATCCATGCCTATCCCA
>NW_011494946.1:4643593-4647725 GCF_000754665.1 Bison bison bison
AAAGTCGTGTCCAACTCTTTGCGACCCCATGGACTGTAGCCTACCAGGCTCCTCTGTCCATGGGATTTTCCAGGCAATAGTACTGGGGTGGATTGCCATTTCCTTCTCCAGGGGATCTTCCCAACCCAGGGATCGAACCCAGGTCTCCCGCATTGTAGACAGACGCTTTCCCGTCTGAGCCAATGTACTCAAAGTGCCTGAAAGTGGTAGGTGCTAACTATGTTATCATCTTCCTTCACCCAGCGCCTGGCCCTGCTGTGCCTCTGTGCCCTCTCCTTGGCCCAGGCTTCTGAACACTGACCTTAACTTGCTTCGTTAGACACTGGCACTTGGCTGGTGCCCCAAACTGACCTCAGCTCTTTCCTTGGAGTCCCTGGTAGGCTCACTGGGGGCTATTGCTATACTTCTCAGCACTCCCCACTGACCCAGACTCTCCGCAAGTCCCACCTCTCTTGGCCCGTCCTTGCTTGTGGACACCAAATACCCTACAGCAGCGTTTATTTTTAGTCACGTTGCCATTGCTCAAAATGGCCTTGGAACTGCTCCTTGGTATTTGCCTTCACGGTGCTGGGCCCAGCATAAGCACTTAACTAAATCTGCCTTAGGAGAGTGAAGGAAGAACAGGGCTTTGCTGAACTGAACTGAACTGAAGCCACAGTATCAGGGTTTATATCTTTGGGCGGATTTGGTCTCTTTGCTTTTCCTTTTTCTCACTTTTCTTAATCATCCAAAAGTGTGATGCACAAGGCTGAGACTGCATGTCGGCCCAGGAAGAAAGGGCCAATGAGAATGCCCAAACTATTAGGATTCTAGACTCTGAGCCTCTTTGCATGGGAGCCCCTGTGGCTTCTCAGGGTCCAGCCCTGGTCACTGTGATTCCAAACTGATGCTTGAGGCCAAAATACCAGACGGCGATAAAGTGCTCTGGTCCTGGCCTGGTCTTCTGTACTTGGGTCTTCGTAGGCTGATGGTGTCCAACCGTCTCCACCAGGCAGTGCTTCCTGCCTGCTGCAAGTCCTGTGGATGAAAACATCTGCCTGTGGCCTTCTCTGGGTACCCTCTTTGGACAATTGCTGTTGGATGAGCTGTCCCACCCAGACAGTTTTGAGATGCATCACCCCCACATTCTCACCCCAAGCAGCCAATGACTGATGGATGCAGGGGCACAAACCCTGGTCCCCTAGTTTCAAGGCAGAACAACTCTGTAGTGCAACTTACATTTTAGAGTGCCCATGGATCAGGCCAAGGCTGGAAGTCACCTGAGATCACGGCCTGCTCCCCTTACTCCCTCACAGGCTTCTTTCCAGGGAACCCCTCAATAACCTGTACGCATCTAAAACTGTCTCAGGTTCTGCTTCCAGGAAGCTTGGCCTAAGACAATGTTCTTGGGAAGCCCAATATATAAAACAAATAAAAGAACTGTTTCATTTATATCTGGGTGGAGGGCAAGTAATGGTTACTGGCTGGTTCTCCTGAATTTATGGTGACCAGCGATGAAACTCTCCAGAGAACAGTCTAGAAATCATACAACAAATTGAAAGTGAAAGTCGCTCAGTCATGTACGACTCTTTGTGACCCCATGGACTATACCATCCATGGAATTCTCCAGGCCAGAATACTGGAATGGGTAGCCTTTCCCTTCTCCAGGGGATCTTCCCAACCCAGGGATTGAACCCAGGTCTCCTGCATTGCAGGCAGATTCTCTGGTCTGAGCCACCAGGGAAGCCCAAGAAAACTGGAGTGGGTAGCCTATTCCTTCTCCAGGGGATCTTCCCAACCCAGGAACTGAACAGGGGTCTCCTGCATTGCAGGCAGATTCTTTACCAACTGAGCTATCAGGTAAGCCCACAACAAATTGAGGAGAGAACATAAGACTACTGGTCCAGATACACTCCTCAGGGAAGATTTATGTCATATTTTAGATTCCACATATAAGTGATATCATATGGTATTTGTCTTTGTCTGACTCATCTCATTCAGTATGATAATCTCTAGGCCCATACACGTTCTTGCAAATGGCATTACTTCATTTTTTTATGGCTGAGTAATATATATATATACACACACACACACCACATCTTATTTATTCATTCATCTGTCAGTGAACATTTAGGTTGTTTCCATGTCATGGCTGTAGCAAATCATGCCCCTGTTGGCAGACTGGACTGCATGAAACCTTTTAAATTATAGTTTTCTCAAAATATATGCCCAGAAATGAGACTAGTGGATCATATGGCAACTCCATTTTTAGTTTTTTGAGGAACCTTCAAACTGTTTTCCATAATGGCTGCACCAATTTACATTCCCATCAACAGTATAGGAAGGTTCCATTTTCTCTATAGTCTCACCAGCATTTGTTATTTGTAGACTTGTTAATGATGGCCATACTGACCAGTGTGAGGTAGGAGCTCATTGTAGTTATGATTTGCATTTCTCTCATAATTAGCAATGTTGAACATCTTTTCATGTGCCTATTGGCCATCTGTATGCCTTCTTTCAGAGAAGGCAATGGCACCCCACTCCAGTACTCTTGCCTGGAAAATCCCACGGACAGAGGAGCCTGGTGGGCTGCAGTCCATGGGGTCGCTAAGAGTCGGACATGACTGAGCGACTTCACTTTCACTTTTCACTTTCATGCATTGGAGAAGGAAATGGCAACCTACTCCAGTGTTCTTGCCTGGAGAATCCCAGGGACAGGGGAGCCTGGTGGGCTGCTGTCTATGGGGTCCTACAGAGTCGGACACGACTGAAGCGACTTAGCAGCAGTAGCATGCCTTCTTTGGAGAAATATCTATTTAGGTATTCTGCCCATTTTTTGATTGGCTTGTTTGTTGTTTTGTCGTGTTTGAATACTTTGTAAATTCAGCTTTTGTCAGTTGCATCATTTGCAAATATCTTCTCCCATTCTGTAAGCTGTCCTTTTTCTTTGTTATGGTTTCCTTTGCTGTAGAAAAGCTTGTAAGTGTGATTAGGTCCCATTTGTTTATTTTTGCTTTTATTTCTATTGCCTTGGGAGACTGGCCTAAGAAAACATTGTTGTTGCTATTCAGTTGCTAAGTCATGTCTGACTCTGCAACTCCATGGACTGCAGCACACCAGGCTTCTCTGCCCTTCACTATTTCCCTGAGCTTGTTCAAACTCATGCCCACTGACTCAGTGATGCCATCCAACCATCGCATCCTCTGTCATCCCCTTTTCCTCTTGTCCTCAGTCTTTCCCAGCATCAGGGTCTTTTCCAGTGAATCAGCTCTTCTCATCAGGTGGCCAAAGTATTGGAGCTTCAGCTTCAGCATCAGTCCTTCCAATGAATGTTCAGGGTTGATTTCCTTTAGGATCAACTGGTTTGATCTCCTTGCAGTCAAGGAACTCTCAAGAGTCTTCTCCAACACAACAGTTTGAAAGCATAAATTCTTTGGCACTCAGACTTCATTATGATCCAACTCTCACATCCATACGTGACTACTGGAAAAACCATAGCTTTGACTATACTGGCCTTTGTTGGCAAACTGATGTCTCAGCTTTTTAATATGCTGTCCAGGTTTGTCATAGCTTTTCTTCCAAAGAGCAAGTATCTTTTAATTTTGTGGCTACAGTCACCATCCCCATTGATTTTGGAGCCCAAGAATATGAAATCTGACAGTTTCCACTTTCCCCCATCTATTTGCTGTGAAGTGATAGGACCAGAGGCCATGATCTTTTTTTGAATGTTGAGTTTTAAGCCAGCTTTTTTCACTCTCCTCTTTCACCTTCATCAAGAGGCTCCTATTTCTTCTTCATTTTCTGCCATTAAAGTGGTGTCATCTGTATATCTGAGGTTGTTGATATTTCTCCTGGCAATCTGATCACAGCTTGTGAGTCATCCAACCCAGCATTTTGTATGATGTACTCTGCATATAAGTTAAGTAAGCAGGGTGACAATATATAGCCTTGATGTACTCCCTTCCCAATTTTGAACCAGTCTGTTGTTCCATGTCTGGCTCTAACTGTGGCTTCTTGTCCTGCATACAAGTTTCTCACAGACAGGTAATGTGGTCTGGTATTCCCATCTCTTTAAGAACAGTCTACAGTTTGTTGTGAACTCCTGGGTGGTGAATCAGCTCCAGGCTGGCCAGCAGCAGCAGTGAAGCCAGGG
>NW_011494946.1:4647825-4660569 GCF_000754665.1 Bison bison bison
CCACTCCCAGGGGCCTCCAGTATTGGCTCCAGCCTTCCTCGGACCCCGTTCCCAGCCACTCAGACAGGGCTTTTGCCTCAACCCCCAGCCACAGGTCAACCAACATCTGATGGCCAGTGAAGGTTTACATGTTCAAAGAGGATCAGCAGTGGGACAACCAGGGCACCAGGCATGTCATCCAGCTACAATGAATGGCTGAAAGGCATGTCTCTGCTAGTTAGGGCCTGACAAAACATGTCCCACTGGACAAAGAATGGCAGATCACTTCAGTATTCTTGCTTTGAAAGCCCCATGAGCAGTATGGAAGGCAAAAAATATTACACTGAAAGATGAACCCCCCTAGATAGGTAGGTGTCCAGTATACAACTGGGGAAGAGTGGAGAAATAGCTACAGGAAGAAGGAAGAGGATGAGCCATAGTGGCAACGATGCCCAGTTTTGGTTGTATCTAGTGTTGAAAGTAAAGTTCAAGGTTATAAAGAACAATATTGCATAGGAACCTGGAATGCTAGGTCCACGAATCGAGGTAAATTGGGTGCAGTCAAACAGGAAATGGCAAGAGTGAACATCGACATTTTAGGAATCAGTGAACTAAAATGGACAGGAATGGGCAAATTTAAGTCAAATGACCGTTATATCTACTATTGTGGGCAAGAATCCCTTAGAAGGAATAGAGGAGCCTTCACAGTCAACAAAAGAAAACACTGGTATGATCTGTATCAGAGAATGTTCTGCCTATGTTCTCTTCTAGGAGCTTTATGTTGTCATGTCTTATATTTAAGTCTTTAAGCCATTTCGAGTTTCTTTTTGAGTATGGTGTGAGGGTATGTTCTAACTTCACTGGTTCACATGTTGCTGTCCAACTTTCTCAACACCACTTGCTGAAGAGATTGTCTTTTCTCCATTGTATATTCTTGCCTCCTTTGTTGAAGATTAATTGTTCATAGTTGTGTGGGTTTATTTCTGGGCTCGCTGTTTTGTTCCATTGATCTATATGTCTGTGTTTGTGCCAAGACCATACTGTTTTGATTACTGTAGCTTTGAGTATTGTCTAAAGTCTGATAGGGTTATGCCTTCTGCTTTGTTCTTTTTCCAAAAGATTGCTTTGGCAGTTCTGGTCTTTTAAAATTGTTTTATAATATATAAACTTTAGGATTATTTATCCTAATTCTATGAAAAATGTCATGGGCAATTTGATAGGGATCACATTAAATCTGTTGACGGCTTTGGGTAGTATGGTCATTTTAATGATATTAATTAATCCAATCCAAGAGCATGGGATATCTTTCCATTTCTTTGAATCAGCTTCAGTTTGCTTTAGTAATGTTTTTTAGTTCTCAGCATGTAAGTCTTTCACCTCCTTGGTGAGGTTTACTCCTAAATATTTTATTTATTTATTGCTGCAATTTTAAAAGGGATTGTTTGTTTACATTCTCTTTCTGATATTTCATTGTTAGTGTAAATAAATGCAAGTCATTTCTGTGTGTTAATCTTATATCCTGCTACCTTGATGAATTTGCTTACCAGTTCTAGTATTTTTTGTGTGGCATCTTTAAAGTTTTATATTTACAGCATAACACCATCTGCATTAATGAGAATTTTACCTCTTTTCTTCCAATTTGGATACCTTTTATTTCCTTTTCTTGTGTGATTGCTGCAGCTAGGTCTTCCAATACTATGTTGAATAGAAGTGGTGAGAGTGAGTATCCTTAGCTTGTTCCAGATTTTAGCATGAAGGCTTTCAGCTTTTCACTATTGAATATTATATTGGCTGTGGGTTTGTCCCATATTATGCTGAGATATGGCCCCTCTATACTCACTTTGGTAAGAGATTTTTATCATGAAAGGATGCTTAATTTTACCAGATGCTTTCTCTGCATCTATTGAGATGATCTTGTGGTTTTTGTCTTTTGTTAATGTGGTGCATCATATTGATTAATTTACATATGCTGAACCATCCTTATGACCCTGGAATGAATCCTACTTGATTATGGTGTGTGATCTTTTTTATATGTTGTTGGATTCAGTTTGCTAATACTTTGTTGAGAACTTTCAGATCTATATTCATCAAAGACATGGGCCTGTAATTTCCTTTTTGGTAGTGTTTTTGTCTGGGTTTGGTATCAGAGTGATGGTGGCTACATAGTGTGACTTAAAAAAAACACATAAGATACAAATTTTAGGGAATTTGACTGGCATTGATAAAAATTCAATCAGTTCAATCACTCAGTTGTGTCTGACTCTTTCCAACCCCATGGACAGCAGCATGCCCGCTTCCCTGTCCCTCACTATCTCCTGGAGCTTGCTCAAATTCATGTCTATTGAGTTGGTGATGCCATCCAACCACCTCATCCTCTGTTGTCCCCTTCTCCTCCTGCCTTCAATCTTTCCCAGCATCAGGGTCTTTTCCAATGAGTCGGCTCTTCTCATCAGGTGGCCAAAGTATTGGAGCTTCAGCATCAGTACTTCCAATGAATAATCAGCATTTATTTCCTCTAGGATGGATTGGTTTGATCTCCTTGGGGGACTGTCAAGAGTCTCCTCCAACCACACAGTTTGAAAGCATAAATTCTTCAGTGCTCAGCCTTCTTTATAGTCCAGTTATCACGTCCATACATGACTAAGAGAAAAGCCACAGCTTTCTCTATACAGACCTTTGTTGGCAAAGTAATGTCTCTGCTTTTTAATACACAAACCTTTTTAAAGCTTTGTAATAGCTTTTTGTTTGTCTAGGTTTGCCTTAGCTTTTCTTCCAAGGAGCAAGTGTCTTTTAATTTCATGGCTGCAGTCACCATCTGCTGTGATTTTGGAGCCCCCCCCCAAATAAAGCCTCTTACTGTTTCCATTGTTTCCCCATCTATTTGCCATGAAGTGATGGGACTGAATGCCATGATCTTAGTTTTCTGAATGTTGAGTTTTAAACCAACTTTTTTATTCTCTTCTTTCACTTTCATCAAGAGGCTCTTTATTTCTTTTTCACTTTCTGCCATAAGGGTGGTGTCATCTGTGTACCTGAGGTTATTGGTATTTCTCCTAGCAATCTTGATTCCAGCTTGTGTTGCATCTAGCCCAACATTTTGCATGATGTACTCACATAAGTTAAATAAGCCGGGTGACAATACGCAGCATTGACGTACTCCTTTCCCAATTTTGAACCAGTCTGTTGTTCCATGTCTGATTCTAACTGTTGCTTGTTAACCTGAATATAGGTTTCTCAGGAGGCAGGTAAGGTGGTCTGGTATTCCCATCTCTTTAAGAATGTTCCACAATTGGTTGTGATCCACACAGTCCAAGGCTTTAGTATAGTCAATGAAGCAGATGTTTTTCTAAATCCAATAAAAGTTTGCTAAAATTTTATTGGATTTAGAGCTCACATTTTATGTAAAGCTTGGAGACTTTGATGCTTAATAGCTCCAATTTATTATTTCTCTAAGGTAGTAAAGTGTCATTAAACTTTATTTCACCAATGGAAACAGTTAATAGAAAACATAAGGATGTGAAGCAAAAATATGCTGTTCATCCAGTGTTATCAGAAGAAAAATCCATAAGTATTCATCAGAGAAACAAAAAGAATTTGAGAGCTGAAGAGCTTTCCAGAAATTAGCTCATCAGAGTTGGCCAATATTTAGCACAGATGCTTCCACTTCCCCAATCCGTACCCATGGCAGACATCGTCAATCAATCACTACATTCTTCTGCTGTGTCTGAATAGAGCTTTAGAGTTCTTCTCAATTCTCAGAAACAACTCTTGGTTTAGATAGCAGATTCTTCAGTTACAGGTAATGGAAACCAACTTGAGCCACCCTGGAGCCAAAAAGAGAGAATTTCATACAAACATACAAAGATATCTCCCCAAACTCAACTGCAAGAATGCAGCTGGGCCTGAGCAACCAGGAACTTGAAAGTCCTTGATGTCTGGGTTTTTGCATGCTTCCCTCACTATTTTATGTCTGCAGTCAGGCTTTCTCTGCATTTCTAGCTGCTTGAGATCATGTGGTCACTCAGACTCAACGTAGTCATGTTTAGAGGCTATATCTGAATCTTAGCACCAAATTCCCATGAGAGAGGGTCCAAGGGACTGTACTTGGATCAGGTGACCACTGCTGGCCCGGTCAGCCATCGTCTAAAAGAAGTGACAGCTTTCAAAGCATCTATGCTGTGCCCAGTCCAGTGGACCAGGGAGCAGTTCTCAGAGCCAGGATGGCTCACAACCTGAGCAGATAGCCTGGGACATTTTCCATCATCATTATCCATCAACACGCAGGGGCACAAGATGTGAAACATATTTTACCTTCAGGATCTAAAGCAGGGCAGACCAATAGAATTTTCAGTGATGATGGAAATGTTCTACATCTGCACTCTCCAATATCATGGCCACCCAACTCATGTAATAGGATAGAAAATTAAAAAGAGGAGTCCCAGCTTTTATTTCCAGTTGTGCTATTAACTAGCTATGTGGTCTGGGAGCTCGGTTTTCATACCTTTAAACTAGAAAGTCCCTTGGACTGCAAGGAGATCAAACCAGTCCATCCTAAAGGAAATCAGTTCTGAATATTCATTGGAAGGACGGATGCTGAAGCTGAAACTCCAATACTTTGGCCACCTGATGCAAAAAACTGACTCATTTGAAAAGACCCTGATGCTGGGAAAGACTGAAGGCAGGAGGAGAAGGGGCGACAGAGGATGAGATGGTTGGATGGCATCACCGACTTAATGGACATGAGTTTGAGCAAGCTCTGGGAGATAGTGAGGGACAGGGAGCCTGGCGTGCTGCAGTCCATTGCAAAGAGTCAGACACGACTGAGCTACTGAACTGAACTGAAACTGGAAAGGCCTAGATTTGCACTGTCTAGTATGGTGCACTTTTAATGTGTCTGGGGTACTCAATTTTTTTTAACGTTTTATTTATTTGGTTGCACTGGGTCTTAGTTGTAACCTGTGGAATCTTTAGTTGTGGCATGTGGGATCTTCCAGTTCCAGCATGCAAACTCTTAATCGTGGCATACGAACTCTTGGTTGTGGCATGTGGGATCCAGTTTCTTGACTAGGGATCGAACCTGGGCCCCCTGCACTGGGAGCAGAGTCTTCACCACTGGACCACCAGGGAAGTCCCAAGGGGAACTGAATTTTAAATCTTATTTATTTTTAATTAACTTAAATTTAAATAATTGTATGTAGCACTATACTAGAGAGTGTAAATCTAGGCCTTTCCAGTTTAAAGATATGAAAACCAGGCTCCCAGACCACATAGCTAATTAGTAACACAACTGGAAATAAAAGCTGGGACTCTTCTTTTTAATTTTCTATCCTATTAGTTGGAATTGGGAAACCTAGATTAGTGGTCTTACCAGATAATTCAAATCTGTCATTTTAAATGTCTAGACCTAACCATTCTTTAATGTAAGGCTTCCTGAAATGTATTAAGCACTTTCCTGCCTTGGGAGAAAAAAAAAAAGCCATGTGGCCATAATTGTAGACTTTTCTAATGACACAAAGCTGTAATTGTGAAGCGCGTGTGTCACTCTGGGTAATATAATGGGGCCCTGAGAACAGGGCCCAGTGAGGCTGCCAGGGCTGGCGTCTTCCCCACACGGCACATCTCTGCCACCGGAGTGAGTGGCAGCTTCTTCCCTCCTTGTCACATCCTGATGTGACAGCTTCTGACAGCATCCCACCTCCCTTCACCAACTCGGCAATGAACCAAGTGTAGGCACTTAATCCATCAGTGGGTTTAATTTCACCCACAATTCTCAACCATGAGGCCTGGGGGAACTTCACAACTGAGTCAGGTACACAGAGTTTTGTACAAAATTTTCCACAGACACACATTTTGTTTTTTTTCCCTTAAGAGTCTATGACAATGCAAGTCTCATAAAAGCTGATTGTGGGATAAATGGTATGATGTTTTATTTTACTTTAATTGTGCATCAGTAACATCAGTTGTCATGGCTAAGGTCCCAAGGCAGAATAAGACCTTGCACAAAATAGTTTGAGAAATGAGCCTGAAATTGGGTATGGATTATTTTAGATCCCTTTCCTGAGCTGTTTCTCCATTGTGTATGCTTAAGTCATGGGATAGGAACAGCTTTATGAGTCTTTTGAAGATGTTCAAAAAACCAAAGTAAATGTTAAGAACGCTAAAAGAAATAACAGTACATTCATCTCAGTATTCTGTACTTATACAAAGGCCAGATTTGCAGTCATTGTATCTATTCAAAACATACCTGAGTGTTTGGAAGCCAGAAAGGGCTCAAAACAAGGAGAATAATTGTCATAAGGCCTGTGCACTAGAGTCCCTGGCCGGCACCCAGGGGAAACGAGCCACTCTGATGGCCTTCAGCCTGGGTTCCATGCTCCATTCCTGGGCCCCAGCATGAGACCAGGTGAAAAGGGCGATTGTAGGGAAATCTGGGTTCTGCTTCCCAGACCCCCAAAAGCCAGTGAATGATTATGCACTCTGTTGATCTCCTCTCGGGAGAAGATAATCCCTTTGAGAAAAAGTCCCCTTACACAATTAAAAGTTCACGTTTCTTGGCATCAAATGAGGGTAGCTTTCAGTTGTCTGGAAAAATCAGTTGTCTGGTGTTCATAAAGGCACCAAAATTGTTCATAAAGGCACCACCAGCAGATAGGCATTCTGGATTTTTCCTTGGCCTTCTGGAACCGCTTGAGGTTTTGCTCATGAGAAGCACTCATTTTGCCTATGCACTGCTTTAGAAAATAACTTCACCAACATGTTCATCGTTCCATTATTATTTATAGGCAAGTTCTGATTATCCACCAGGCAGGTTCCTGGCACGGTTTTCAGCTCTCTGTTTGTCGTTCTCACCTCCCACTGACACACGCTTGCTGCAGCTTGTAGCAACTTAGAATTTCCCCTGAGTCACGGCTCAGCCGTCCCCCACTCTGAAGAGGGCTACAAACCAAAACAACCCTGATCTACCTTTCCCCAGCCTTCCCCAGGAGAGTGAGGAGGGCCCCAGAGAGACCTGGGGTAGGGGGGAGCTGTGATTAGGGACTGTAGCTGCCAGGCAGCAGGCAGAGCCCCAAGCGCACACGTGCCGGCGGCCAGGAGGCTGGAGAGTAGGGCACTAACTTGGGCATTGTTTTGTTGTTTCAAGTATTCCATATTCCTGAGACATGGGACATGCCCTCCCCGCCTCAGATTCTAAAGATGTACAAATTGCTAAGTCCCATCATAAGTCCTTCCTTCCTGTCTGCACCATCAGCCCCCAGGGAATGCAGCACTGCAAGCGTTTCACAGTAAAGGACCTCTCGAGGATATCTGACTGCAAGTGCAAAGGATAAAATACTGGAAGCTGAGCTAAACTTAGAAAGGTTTTGGCTGAGGGGTGTCTTCTGGGTCCCCCAGCCTCCACGCCCTCATGGACCCATGGTTCTCACTGGCCGTGTTCCAATGCCTTGGTCTCGGCTCTGGAGATTTCTGATTTCGGCTGGTCTGAGGTTCGAATGTGAGCACTGGGATTTCCAAACATCGCCAAATGAGGCTCATGTGCAGCCTAGATGGAGAGTCGCTGGCTTAGAGCCTCCTCGCTTGGCTGACTGTGTTTGCGAGTGAGGCTTTTCAATGGCACAGCTGTGGCTCTGCTGATTTAGAATAAACGTTTGGCTAGGAAGGGGAGGAGTACACACACAGAGAGGACAATTCAGGAGCCACAGCGCATCTGTAGGTCAACACCTCATTCACTCATTCCCTCAACAAACATTTGCGGAAGGCTGCTGCGTGTGTACGCGCTCAGTCTTGTCAACTCTCTGTGACCCCGTGGACGGTAGCCCACCATGCTGCCCAGGCCGTGGAATTTTCCGGACCAGGCAAGAATGCTGGAGCAGGCTGCTACTAGGATGCAAAAATTCACGATGACTTCACTGACCTCAAGGCCAAGCCAGCTCTCTGGAAGAAGCATTTGGACACATTCTGCAGGCCCCCCAGGGCCCCCCATAGGAGCCGAGCTTCCTCTTCCTTGTTTGTGCCCAGTTAGTGACTCATAAGGCACCTATACTTGCACACGGTTTAACAGAACATACATTATCCTGCTGCCTAGAGTCTCTGGTTGCTATACAGAGTGCAGTTGCTTGAATTATGACAGTTATCTCTGCTAATAAAGCTCAGTTTTTTCACTGCAGAGTTATAAATACATATGCAGCTTGCACACCCAAGGCGGCCCGTGGGAGGAAACGCTGAGGCCCTTCTAGAACAGAAACCACTCCCTAGCACCTGCACATACATAATTTTCCTGATTCCTCTACCAAAAAGGTTCGTTTTCTGGGCGTACTGATGGCAAGGATTTACTGTAAAGAGCCCTGGTAAGAAAATCATCAGTCAGCATCCTTGACACGTGCATTTTTTTCCCTGGGGCCTTCAAAGGGACTCACAGCCATGCACGTTCCTTTTCTCAGGGGAAAACTGATCCCACAGTCTCTGAGGAAACTGGGATGGCATCAACTGGGATGTTAGAAAAACAGTCAAATGTTGATCAGGAAGAGGCGCACAGGAAGGGGCACGGCCAATCTTGTAAATTTGAGCTGCACAAATAAGTTCATTAAATCAAGGATGTGCTCAGGGTGCTGGCAAGGCATTTAAAGCAGCAGCAGACAAATAAATCTGGCCGGTGATCTGGAGAAGAAAAGCTAGTGGAGAAATTTTCTAAGAGGAGCTTTAACTTTTTACTGAATGCAGTAATACTATAAATTATCAATCAGCTGGCTATAATTTTACCATTTAGCACAGGATTTGAGCAGCTTGCAAGACAGTGTACCGTGTGGGTAATAACAGGTAAGGTGGTGAATGTTACAGAGCACATTTCTTTAAAATATATAGCTAGCTATTTGGGTAATAAATATGCTTATTTGCAAAGAAAATTACGATTATGGTGTGAACAGCATGTAGCAGGCACGGCTGGTTGTCTCACCAACAGCTTTTTCCTCCCGGTTTCCTTTTCAGTTGAGCACTGGTTCGGGAGGGGGGATGGGTGTTAGCCTCCCCCATGTGACACAGTGGAGAGTGACTTTTCCCTACTCCGGATCAAAGGGAAATCCTGCCTTCCTAAGCCAATCTCAAGGACCGTTCCCTCATGCTGGGGCTGGTGCAGGGACGGGTGTGCTGGATGGTCTGAGTTCCCTTCTAAGTCTTGGAAGCAAGTTCCCTGGAGTCACTGTCTCTGTCTGTTCCAGAGGATTGCTCACAAGAGGAATTCGGGGCAAAAGGATGGTGTTATTCCTCTAGGGCTGGCTGGAGCTATGCATGTGAGCAGGTGAGAGATTGTCAGCAGCTTCCTGGTACAGACTTGAGGAATCACACACTCAGGTGGTGTTTCAGGCTAAGACTGGTCAGGCTCAAACTGCCTGATCGTCAAGGATAGTTCCTGAACTCTGCTTCCCAGTTCTCCCAGCAGTCATGTGTACCCCTAACTCTGTATTAAGTCTTTTATATCCAGAATGCATAGAATGGCATTAGTTGTCCACCTGAACCCTGACTGATACAGCGGCCACGTGGTCCAGTTTTGGCCAATAGGCTGGACGGCTTCTCCTTACTCCTGAGAAGGAGACACTGGAAGAGACATCCTCTCTCTGCCTCTGTGATGATGTGGCATTTGGATGTGATGCCTGGGACAGCTGTCCTGACTTGCCGCCAGCCTGAAACAGAGCCAACATGCAAGTAGAAGGCAGAAATGCCCAGCAAGAGGAGCTGGAGCCCTGAGAACTCGCAGCCACTGGCCTTGTAATTAACTGGTGCAGACTCATTCCTTAGGAAGCAAATGTAAAGATGGCTTGACGTGGACCGCCATATTTTCTGGGGATGAGACATTATACAGTGATTCACACTTGCTCTCCATCTTTTCCTTTTCATATTCCCACCCTTTTGGCAAGGAATATCCAGATCGCCTGTGTCTCAGACGCATCACACACCTTTGAAATAGCTACGTGAGCTATAGGTTTGCACTGGCAGGTGTGTCTACAATATCACTGCATCTTTATCTTTTTTTCTAACCCCAATTAGACTTTAAAATATACTTACACTGCCAAAGCATTAGCACAGTTCTATGATTTTGAATTTCTTCTTGTTTTATCAACATACAGGCAGTCCTCACATTGCATGGTAGTTCAGGAGCATAAAAATGACCATGCAAGCTGAAACAGAGCAAAGTAATCTTAATAATAATAGGACAAATGACAATTGTTTCATTACAATTTTTGCCAAAATATTAAAACATTTTTACTTTTATTTGTAAATGTACAGGGATAGTTTAAAAACAGCAACACTGTAAATCAATGAAGTTAGAACACACCCTCACACCATTCACAAAAATAAACTCAAGATGGCTTAAAGACTTGAATATAAGACATGACAATATAAAACTTCTAGAAGAGAACATAGGCAAAACATTCTCTGACATAAATCATACCAATGTTTTCCTAGGTCAGTCTCCCAAGGCAATAGGGAAAAAAAAGCAAAAATAAATAAATGTGACCTTATTAAACTTAAAAGCTTTTGCATAGCAAAGGGAACCATAAACAAATAAAAGACAACTTATGGACTGGGAAAAAATATTGCAAATGATGCAACTGACAAGGGCTGAGCTTATAAAATGTACAAACAGCTTATACAACCAACTACAAAACAACAAATAACACCATCAAAAAATGGGCAGAATACCTAAATAGACATTTCTCCAAAGAAGACAGATGGCCAGTAGGCACATGAAAAGATGGTCAACATTGCTAATTGCTAATTATTAGAGAAATGCAAATCAAAGCTACTATGAGGTAGCACCTCACCCCAGTCAAGACATTAAAATGTCCACAAATAACAAGTGCTGAAGAGGGTGTGGATAAAAGGAAACCCTCTTATACTTTTGATGGGAATGGTGCAGCCATCATGCAAGACAGTATGGAGGGTCCTTAGAAAAACTAAAAATAGAGTTGCCATATGATCCAGCAATCCCCCATGGAGGGCAGTGGGGGAAGGGAGTGTGGACTGGGAGTGGGCCTATATCCAAACAAAACTACAATTCAAAAATACACATGCTAAAATAATAAAAAAATTTAAGAATAGGATAAAATAAAAACTTTAAATTTAATTGTGAAAATTTAAAAATAAATAAGAAAAGACACATCACGTCTATGTTCACAGCAGCACTATTTACAACAGCCAAGACATTTCCTAAATGTCCATTTAGGTACAACACCTAAATGTCCATCAACAAATGAGTGGACGCAATAGAATATTACTCAGTCATAAAGAAGAATGAGATAATGCCATTTGCAGCAACATGGATGGACCTGGAGATGATCATACCAAGTGAAGTAAGTCAGAAAGAGAAAGACAAACACCGTATGATATCACTTATATGGAGAATCTAAAATACAAAGCAAATGAATATATCTTACGAAACAGATATGACTCACAGACATAGAGGGGAAGAGATGTGGGGGAGGGATGGATTGGGAGATTGGGATTACCAGATGCAACCCTATTGAGCTGGCCAAAACGTTCATTTTATGTAACATCTTATGGGAAAACTCGAATGAACATTTAGGCCAACCCAATATTTTATATAGAATGGACAAATAACAAGGTCCTACTGTATAATGTGAGGAACTATTGAATATACTGTAATAAACCATGATGGAAAAGAACATAAGAAAGAGTATATATAAAACTGAATCTATACAATGGATTAAAGACAATCTCTTTAACAAGTGGTGCTGGGAAATCTGGTCAACCACTTGTAAAAGAATGAAACTAGACCATTTTCTAACACCATACACAAAAATAAACTCAAAATGGATTAAAGATCTAAACGTAAGACCAGAAACTATAAAACTCCTAGAGGAGAACATAGGCAAAACACTCTCTGACATACATCACAGCAGGATCCTCTATGACCCACCTCCCAGAATATTGGAAATAAAAGCAAAAATAAACAAATGGGACCTAATTAACCTTAAAAGCTTCTGCACATCAAAGGAAACTATTAGCAAGGTGAAAAGACAGCCTTCAGAATGGGAGAAAATAATAGCAAATGAAGCAACTGACAAACAACTAATCTCAAAAATATACAAGCAACTCCTACAGCTCAACTCCAGAAAAATAAATGACCCAATCAAAAAATGGGCCAAAGAACTAAATAGACATTTCTCCAAAGAAGACATACAGATGGCTAACAAACACATGAAAAGATGCTCAACATCACTCATTATCAGAGAAATGCAAATCAAAACCACTATGAGGTACCATTTCACACCAGTCAGAATGGCTGCGATCCAAAAGTCTACATGCAATAAATGCTGGAGAGGGTGTGGAGAAAAGGGAACCCTCTTACACTGTTGGTGGGAATGCAAACTAGTACAGCCACTATGGAGAACAGTGTGGAGATTCCTTAAAAAACTGGAAATAGAACTGCCTTATGATCCAGCAATCCCACTGCTGGGCATACACACCGAGGAAACCAGAAGGGAAAGAGACACGTGTACCCCAATGTTCATCGCAGCACTGTTTATAATAGCCAGGACATGGAAGCAACCTAGATGTCCATCAGCAGATGAATGGATAAGAAAGCTTTGGTACATATACACAATGGAGTATTACTCAGCCATTAAAAAGAATACATTTGAATCAGTTCTAATGAGGTGGATGAAACTGGAGCCTATTATACAGAGTGAAGTAAGCCAGAAGGAAAAACATCAATACAGTATACTAACGCATATATATGGAATTTAGAAA
>NW_011494946.1:4660669-4686692 GCF_000754665.1 Bison bison bison
CCGGTGTACGAGACAGCAAAAGAGACACTGATGTATAGAACAGTCTTATGGACTCTGTGGGAGAGGGAGAGGGTGGGAAGATTTGGGAGAATGACATTGAAACATGTAAAATATCATGTAAGAAACAAGTTGCCAGTCCAGGTTCGATGCACGATACTGGATGCTTGGGGCTGGTGCACTGGGAAGACCCAGAGGGATGGTATGGGGAGGGAGGAGGGAGGAGGGTTCAGGATGGGGAACACATGTATACCTGTGGCGGATTAATTTTGATATTTGGCAAAACTAATTATGTAAAGTTTAAAAATAAAATAAAATTAAAAAAAAAACTGAATCACTTTTCTGTACAGCAGAAATTAACACAACATTGTAAATCAATTATACTTCAATACAATAATTTTTTTAAATGGCAAAACTAACATTTATTTAAAAGATTGTTATTCAAAACAGAAACACTGATAAAATGTTTTATCTCTTTGTAAAAACTGTATTAAGTAGTTTGAATAGTGCCCCCCTTCAGGGAATCTTTTCTATGCTTTAGCAAATGTCACACCCTTTCTAACTTTAGATCAGCTTTCAATATGTTATCCTTTGCACTTTCAGTTGAATATCCTTGAGAGTTCCTTTAATGTGAAATTTTTACAGTGTACTTCTTCTGGGACACCACCTTTTGGCCACACCCTTTATTTATACTTATAAATTTGCCTTCTAGCTGTGGACACTTTCTTTCTTTCTTTTTATTGGGTGCACCACATGGAATGTGGGATTTTAGTTCCCCATCCAGGGATAGAATCCATGCCCCCTGCAATGGAAGTTCCAAGTCTTAACCCCTAGACTGCCAGAGAAGTCCAGCGTACACTTTCCTGAATAGCAGCAATGTCAACATTCTGAATATAGAAATATGTTAGGTATATTTCAGATATATTAGATACTACATTAGATAATATCAGAATAATCCTAATACAGTAACAACTGTTACTATCTTTGCTGTAAATTTCATTCCAAAACTCCCTGGTGGGTTCTAGACCAGACACAGTAGGACTTCCCTGGTGGTCAGTGGTTAAGACTGAGCTTCCAACACGGGGGGCGTGGGTTTGATCCCTGGTCGGGGAACTAGGATCCCAAATGCTGTGGTCCAAAAAGTAAAAGCAGTGACTTCATGGAGCCCAGCATTGAAGAGGACTGTGAGGCTACTGTTTAGGTTTGACAGAAAAGAGTGCTTCAATTGATGGGCAAGGTCTGTCAAACTGCAGGGAAAAGAGAGTACCCATGCTCTGCACAGGCCATTCCTGGGTTAGAGCCGGCTTTTAGTTGCCAGCACATCAAAAGATATGTGATCTCTCAAGGGTGGACTTGTGCCAACCAACCAAATTTATAAGACATTGATTTATTGACTTTAACTAGAAATATGTGTGCCCCAGTTATGAAGTGGGACTCTGTGTGGCATAAAGAAGAGATTCAGTCTTTGGAGTCAGCTTGACCTAACTTTGTACCATGGCTGCATCTCTCACCAGCTGCATGGCTCCTCAGACCACTCAGTTGATAAGGACATTGACACTGTGTTTGAGACTGGAAGGAAAAACATGTCCTGATTAATGACCCATGTCTGAAGCAGTCAAGGGGAGGAGTAGGGGTGGCTATTTTGCTATATATTGAGGTATGTCCTAGTTTTTACAAAGTGATGCATTCTCTTCCAATGGGAAGTCTATTTTCTAGAATTTAAAAACTGCTTTTGAGTATGGATATAAAAGATGTTTGCTGCAGGATTTTTATGTCTGGTATCATCAAGCTCTCTTCATGATACCAATACAAATGACACGTGAATAAGAAATGATCACTTGTGGTTCACCCACTCTCCTGCCCAGAGCTGGAGAAAAAAAGTCAGATTTTGTATCCTGCCCATCCTCCATTTCATATATACCTTACATACCACCTGTGCTAAGAGGAATATTACACAAGCCACAAAGGGGAGCTACACAGACTATTTAACATTTTCTAGTAGTCATGTGAAAAAAGTAAAATGTTTCTACATGTTTTCACAAAAATTTTATCATACAATTTTATTACTCATTATCCTTTGTCCTACATACTCTCCCTCTCCGAGAATAATCTTCTTATCTGGCATTTGGCCTCAGGACTGCTATCTCAGAGGAGGAGACTGGCAGTCTGGTCCTCTCGCATCTCTGACCTCCCTGGTGTGCAGGTGCTCCTGGGTGGCTGACAGCGGCTGCCCAGCCTGGAACTTGGGGCTCTCTCTGTGGAACACTGGGGACTCCACAAGCCCTCCTTGGGCAGGCTCTCAGCCACGCTAAATTATTTTTCTATCTTGGATTCACTCAAAATTTCCCCTATAATCATGTATTTTTAAAAACTTGGACAAAAGGACAGGTTTCTTTCTTAACTTCTTCAAGCTGCATTTATGGAAGTGAATCTATGGTTCTCAGATTCAGCAGGTCTGGGATGGGGCTCAAAGTTTGCATGACTCAAAGTTCCCAAGGGATGGCAATGCTGCTGGTCCAGGGACCACACTTTGAGGATGACTCATACATACTGGGTTAACCAAAAAGTTCATTTGGATCCTGAACAGATCTTTTGGCCAACGTTATTTGTTTAATTGGAGGAAGGAGATGAGGACACTTTGGTATTTGAAAGTAAAAGAATTTTGTAAAGTGGAAAGCTTCAGGTTACATCTTGCCTCCAAAAGAAGCTAATTCCAATTCTTCTCCAGTGAAGCGAAGTGAAAGTCGCTCAGTCGTGTCCATCTTTTCGACCCCATGGACTATACAGTCCATGGAATTCTTCAGGACAGAATACTGGAGTGGGTAGCCTTTCCCTTCTCCAGGGGATCTTCCCAACCCAGGGATGGAGCCCAGGTTTCCTTCATTGCAGGCGGATTCTTTACCAGATGAGCCACAAGGGAAGCCCATTCTCCAGAACCATGCCCCAGACACTGCCTCTTCTGAAACTTCTCCCCCACCCCTACTAGAGCACCCAGGCTCTCCCTCTGTGCTTGCACAGGCCTCCGCCACAGCCCTCTTCTGTCCCACGGTGCAGTAAGCATCCGGCACACATGCTGACAGCCTTCTGGGTGGCAGCACCCTGTCCCCAACACCAGAACCTCTCACACAGTCCCTCGACCAAGGAGTGCTGAATGACCGAGTGAATGAAAGACATGTGTTTGGAAGAGAAGAAGGGGACTATTTACATGTTATTTAAACCTTCTCCTAAGTGTAAGGAATAACATGACACAGGAAATTCTTTTTTAATTAAATTAAAATTGTTTACTATAGCTGATTTAAAATGTCATGCTGGTTTCAGGTGTACCGCAGTTATTCATACATGTGAATATGTGCATACATTTTTTTCAGATTCTTTTCCCTTATACGCTATTACAAAACATTGTCTCATTTTCCCATTGTCTCATAAACTTTGGGTTTAATTATTCAAATCAGAATACAAATAGGTTCATAAATTATAATTGGTCCATATGTTCTTAAGTCCCTCTTTTTAATCACCAGGTTCCCATTCTATCACCCTTTAAAAAAAGTCTTTAATTACTGAAGAAACTGGGTCGGCTGTTTCATAATGCTTCCCACAGTCTGGAGTTTGCAGATTATATTCCTGTGGTATCATTTACCCTATCTCCTCTCTCCCCTTATAGGCAGTAATTTCTTTTGAAAATGTTATATTTTATCCTTCCATTAAAAAAATAATTAAACAGTAGCACAACATACCACACACACGTTTCTGCACAGTGTTTCAGAGGTGGTCAGTGTCCTTTTTTACAGTTGCCTAGACGGAGAAGCCTGGTGGGCTGCAGTCCATGAGGTGACTAGGAGTCGGACACGACTGAGTGACTTCCCTTTCACTTTTCACTTTCATGCATTGGAGAAGGCAACGGCACCCCACTCCAGTACTCTTGCCTGGAAATTCCCATGGATGGAGGAGCCTGATAGGCTGCAGTCCATGGAGTCTCGAAGAGTCAGACACGACTGAGCGACTTCCCTTTCACTTTTCACTTTCATGCATTGGAGAAGGAAATGGCAACCCACTCCAGTGTTCTTGCCTGGAGAATCCCAGGGACGGGGGAGCCTGGTGGGCTGCCGTCTATGGGGTCGCACAGAATCGGACACGACTGAAGCGACTTAGCAGCAGTAGCAGCAGCGGTACTCAATCACATGGATGCTACATAGCTTATGCATCCAGTCCCCTACTGATAGATATTTGAGGTGTTTGAAGTTTGATGCTATTGTAAATAGTGCTGAAATTAATAGCCAATATATCTCTCTGTATTTTTGCCAGGATACCTTTGGAACTGATTCCTAGAACGGACACAGCTGAGACAAGAGACAATTGCATCTGTAGTTTTGCTAGAAATTGAAGGCGCTCTGCTTTTAAATACAGTGTGTTTCTAGAAGTTGTGCCATAAAATGGATCCTGGAACAGATTCTAGTTTAGCTATCTGTTGCTAAATAACAAATAACTCCCCAAAGCAGTGGCCTAAAACAGCCCCATTTATTATCTCTCATGATTGTGCGATTTGAGCGGGGTTCCTTTGTCTGCTGCATTTGGCTGGCTGGCACACCTTGTCTGGGCTGGAGAATCCAAGACGGCTTGATTCAAGTTTCACACCTCAGCTGCAGAGGCTGGGATGGCTGGACGCTGGCTGAGCTTCTCTCTCTCCCTGTGGTTTCACATCATTTAGAATTACAAGCTTCTTAAACCTGGTGGTCTAGATCCCAAGGCATTAAAACTGAAAGTTGCAAGGGCTCTTAAGTCCCAGGCCCAAAGTCATAGGACGTTATTTTAACTTCTATTGAGCGTGTCTCAAGGCCACCAGATTCAAGGGGATGGGGAACAAACTCTGTCTGTTGTTGGGATGGGCAACATATGCACAGACATGAAAAAAAGCTGTTTTTTTAATGAACTGATTTGGCTGTGTGGACCTTAGTTGTAGCACGCAGGAACTTCCTTGTGTCATGCAGGACCTTTCATTGTGGCGCACAGACTCTCTAGTTGTGGCTCGTAGGCTTCGTTGCTCCGTAGCACGTGGGATCTTAGTTCCCTGACCAGGGATTGAACCTGCTTCCTTTGCATTGCAAAGCAGTTTCTTAACCACTGGACTACGAGGGAAGTCCCAGCCATCTTTGCAGACAATTTACCACAGGTCGTAACAGGGTTATATGCCCTATACAGATCACAGACACATGCCCTGTTCTGACCTACTTCAGCATCAGCTGACTCTGTGGAAAGGGTCCATTTAGGGTGCTGAAAAGCGAAATACCGTTTTATATTGCAGTTCAGTGTGTATAGTGGTAAAATCCCAGCGGGCCCCAGGTGGAGAAGACATCTGTCAGGCAAAAGGGAGAAAGCCCTCCTTTGAGGCAGGGCACTTGATCTAGGCCTAGACCCTAACCCTATCAACAGCTATGGTATTCATTCATTCTACCAGTGCTTAGTGAAGAACACAGTTCCAGGCTCCAGGAGCACAGTGCTGGGGTCCAGCGGTTAGGACTCTGTGCACCCAATGCAGGGGCTTTTGTCCTTCGACTCCTCTCTTTCTAATACCCCACATGCCATCAGTCAGCTTGCCCTGTTGTCCTGCCTTCAGAACAGGTCTCAAATTCAACTTCTCCATATTCCTCCCCCGCACCAGGCCTCCATAACCCCTCAGCTTTTAACAGAGCTCCCGCTTTTCCTCACGCGTCCCTGAGTCTATTCCCTACACAACTGCCAGAGTAAACTTCTAAAATGAAAAGTAAAGTCACAGAATGTCCCTCCTCAAAACCCTCCAATGGCTTACCACAGTAAAGAAATAAGAAGTCAAACGTTCACCCTCTGATCTGACTTACAAGGCCCGGATTATTCTAAGCCCCTGACTCAGGCTTCAGCCTCACCTTCTGTTACACTCTCCTGTCCTTGAGACATTCCAGCCACAGTAGCCTTCTTTATATGTCTTGAACATGCTGCCTCCTTGGAACATTGCTCTTTCCACTCCATCTCTGCGTGACTGAAAATTCATTTTTGAGGTCTCACTTTCCAGACAACCCCAGCTAAAGGAGCCCATGGTTAAAATTTACAAACTAGGGCAAGAGGCTTTTATTCATCATTGTACCCTTTGGCTTTAGTTATCAGAACCTAGTAAGGCATAAACATATGCTTACAGGCTTCACAGTATTGATCATTCCCTGAAAAATACCTTATCCATTTTCCTATTATGTCCCTCTCCCCCATTCAGTATACACTGGCAAAGGGAGAAAGGCCAGGGCTCTTAGCTATTTTGCTCTCTACACTACTTCTCGCCCTTACAATGGAGCCTAGCATACAACTGGATCTCAATGAACATCTGTTAACTGTATGAGTGAATGTGCTGGCATGCATTAAAAAATACAGGAGTCACATTGAAGTTACAAAGGAAGAATCTGTTCCAGAAGAAAAGCTGTTCTATCCCCCTCACCTCAATTATATCCTTCTAAACCTTGACCTCCAATCCCACCTCAACGTTATCCTGATGTCAAGGGTTATGGTACCCGTTCATTATGTTTTCCATCAGGGAAATGCATGTCAGCCTAATCACCCTAAAGTGACATACAGTTCCTACAGGGCGACATACCTCTTTGCTTCCTATAAAAACGTATCCTTTCAGGGTTGTGTGAAATGTAGATGTTCTGGTGATGGGTTCTAATGGTATTTTCTTTGGTCTTTGAGATAAGCAATCATGACCTAGCCAGAACCAAATAGACATAATGGAAAGAAAAACACAGCTCTGCGTAAGTGGAGGCAAACAAGTATGGATGAGGGTACCTTCTCTGCACCGTGTGTGTGTGTGTGTGTGTGTGTGTGTGTGTGTGTGTGTGTGGCGCACGCGCGCACTTAATCAGTCAGTCATATCTGACTCTTTGTAACCCCATGGACTGTAGCCCACCAGGCTTCCCTGTCCATTGGATTTTCCAGGCAAGAATACCGGAGTGTGTTGCCATTGCGTCCTCCAAAGGATCTTCCTAACCCAGGAACTGAATCTAAATCTTCTGTGTCTCCTGCACTGCAGGTGGATTCTTTACTCGCTGAACCATCCAGGAAGCCCCCTCTACACTCCAAATGGACTAACAAACAATGAACCTGATTTAGCCTGCTGCCGGGCAAATTCTTCATGCTTCTATTTCCTCTTCCTGTAACATCTAAACAATTATGCTTATTCCTCTAACTTCCTTTGGATAGATGTATTACTTTATATCACAGAATGTTAGACCCTGAGGTCGCCTGGGAATAATTTAATCCATATCCAAATGTAGAAACCAAGGCCAGGTGAGATCAAGTGATTGGCCCCAGCTCACAGCTAATTGGGCTTCCCTGGTGGCTCAGACGATAAAGAATCTGCCTGCAATGCAGGAGACCTGGGTTCGATCTCTGGATCAGGAAGATCCCCTGGAGAAGGGAATGGCTACCCACTCCAGTATTCTTGTCTGGAGAATTGTACGGACAGAGGAGCCTGCCGGGCTACAGTTCATGAGGTCACAAAGTCGAACATGACTGAGTGACAAACACTTTCGCTTTCACAGCTCATTATTGGCAGGGCTGGAACTAGAGCTCCAATCTCCAGAACCTTGAGTCACTGTTCTTTCTGACTCTACATATTGCAATGCTTGCCCTGTTGTTTAGCTTCTTACAGGTATATGCATTATCTTTGTGTTAGTTCATACAGTTCTTGAGAACAGTGATAATAATTAGTCTCTCCCACAATGTTAGTCGTATATAAAGAAATACTTATTAAATGAATGAGTAGTCTGCCACCAGTCCAGAGCAGCTGCCACCCTCCCTGTCGTAATCCTTAGTAACTTCCCGGTCACCGCTCCCCCATCATTCCCTGAACAGTTTAGCACCTGCCTGTCTTTCTCTCCACCTGATTCCAGCTTTGTTTGGTGACTCCAACAAGCTCATAAATGACCCATCTGACACTCTGGCCACTCAGTTTCCTGAACACCTCTCCTCCAGTGATCTTTTCCTCCACCCTCAGCTACCCATCCCATGTTTGCATAGCTCTAAACGTCGACTTTAAGTACTTCACTACTTGACCGCCACCTCCTGTCTCCTAGTTCACATACTGCAATACCTGCACTCCGACCACCGTCCACCCACATCAGCAGCTCTGGTCCTTTAGCCCCATTCATTTTTCACTGTCCTTCCTCTCCCCACTCTCTTCTTCATCCAGCCTTCACTCCCTGGGCCACCACTGTCTTCTCCTGTCTGGGTGCATCTACTTTTTGTCTGTCAAGCTTGCCCAGAAAAACTACAATCCTGGTTAAAGCCAGTCCTCTGCCTACTTTGTCCTTGCACCCAAGAAGTGGGACAAACCTGGTTAAAACTGTCATAACTGTGACTTTATTTAAACTTGTGATCATCAACTGCAGGAGGGCCCTGGGCAGGGCCCAGTACCTCTGCTTCCTTTGTCTACCCTCTCAGTCTTCCAGATGCCCTATGCCCAGTGCTCCCTCTTATTTGAAACTCTCATCTATTGAGACACTGAGAAGAAAACAAAAAACTAAAAAGAGAGGTAATAGCATCTTGTCCACTTATCTCATCTTCTCTACTCTCCCAACCTCCACACTGTGAGATGGATGATGTATCTGTGCTCTTAATTATGGATACATTTTCTGTTTAGCCGATTCTCCATGTGTCTCACATTGCTTTTGTTTCAGGCCATCTTATTAAGGATGTTTTGTAGAGTGGACAGCTTTGGGGATAGGAACAGTATCTTCCTTTGGAACCAACATCAGGGAAGCTTACTGAGCACTGTAATGAAGGTAACGTCCCTCTCTGGAGCAAAGGACAGGCATGTTTGTGCATGCATGCTCAGTCACTTCAGTTATGACCTACTCTTTCAGACCTTATGGACTGCAGCCTGTCAGGGTCCTCTGTCCATGGGATCCTCCAGGAAGAAATACTGGAGTGAGTTGCCATGGCCTCCTCCAGGGGATCTTCTTGATCCAGGGATAGAACCTGGGTCTCCTGCATTGCAGGCAGATTCTTTACTGCTGACCCATCAAGAAAGCTCACAGGCATGTTTATTGTCCCAAATAAAAGATTCAGGTTCACTGAGTTCATATGCCTTACTTGCAGTGCATATGCATGCAATTTTTGTCCTGTATTCTATTAATATAGTATATTACATTAACTGATTTTCAGATGTTAAACTAACTGCATTCCTGAAATAAGTCCAACAGACTCATGGTGTGTGTGTGTGTGTAAAGTATATTTCAATGTTAATGTTGAACTCTTTTTGATATTATCAAAATAATTTGATATTTTCAGATGTTAAATTGTTTGGTAATTTGATATTTCCAGATGTTAAACTAACCTTGATTCCTGAAATAAACCCAACTTGGCCACAGGGTATATATCCCCTTCATGGACCACTGCCTTGTCGTGGTGAAGGGGCTTATGAATGAAGCTATGAGCCATGCTCTGCAGGGCCACCCAAGACGGATGGGTCATAGCAGAGAGTTCTGACAAAACGTGATCCACTGGAGAAGGGAATGGCAAACCACCCCAGTGTACTCACATGAGAACACAGTGAACTGTATGAGAGGTCAAAAAGACAAGACACTGAAAGACGAGTCCCCCAGGTCTGAAGGTGTCCAGTATGCTACTCGGGAAGAGCAGAGGAGAGTTCATGTAAGAATAAACACTGACATCATAGGAATCAGCACATGAAAATGGACGGGGACGGGTGAATTTAATAAAGAGGACCATTACATCTACTACTGCAGGCAAAAATCCCTTAGAAGAAACAGAGTAGCCCTCGTGACCAACAGTCTGAAATACAGGACTTGGGTACAACCTCAAAAAGTACAGAATGATCTTGGTTCATTTCCAAGGCAAGCCATTCAACATTACAGTAATCCGAGTCTAGGACACTGCCACCGATGCCGAAGAAACTGAACTCGATCAATTCTAGGAAGACCTAGAAGACCTCCTAGAACTAACACCAAAAAGAGATGTTCTACTCATCATCTGGGATTGGAATGCAAAAGTAGGAAATCAAGATATCTCTGGAGTAACAGGCAAGTCTGGCCTTGGATAACAAAATGAAGCAGGGCAAAGGATAACTGAATTCTGCCAAGAGAATGCACTAGTCATAGCAAATACTATTTTTCAACAACACAAGAGACAATTTTACACATGGACATCACCAAATGGTCAATACCAAAGTCAAATCGATTACATTCTTTGTAGCTGAAGATGGAGAATTTGTATACACTCAGCAAAAACAAGACCTGGAGTTGACTGTGGCCCAGATCATCAGCTTCTTATAGCAAAATGCAGGCTTAAACTAGCCAGGTATGACTTCAATCAAATCCTGTATGAATTCACAGTAGAGGTAATGAATAGATTCAAGGGACTAGATCTAGATAACAGTGTGCCTGAAGAACTATGGACAGATGCCTGTAATACTGTACAGGAGGTGGTGAACAAAACCATACCAAAGAAAAAGAAAAGCAAGAAGGCAAAGTGGTTATCTGAGGAGGTTTTACGAATAGTGGAAGAACAAAGAGAAGCGAAAAGCAAGGGAGAGAGGGAATCCAATTAAACGCAGAGTTTCAAAGAACAGCTAGAAGAAACAAGAAGGCCTTCTTCAATGAACAGTGTTTAATATTAGAAGAAAACAACAAAGGGGGAAAGACCGGAGATCTCTTCAGGAAAATTGGAAACGTCAAGGGAGCATTCTACCCAAAGATGGGCACAATAAAGGATAAATACGGTAGAGACCTAGTATATGCTGAAGAGATCAAGAAGAGATGGAAAGAATACAAGGAAGAACTGGATAAAAAAGATTGTAATGAACTGGATTACTCCAATGGTGTGGTTAGTCACCCAGAGCCAAATATTCTGGAGTGCGAAGTCACGTGGGCCTTAGAAAGCACTGTTGTTAATAAAGCTAGTGGATATGATGAAATTCCAGCAGGACTATTCAAATCCCTAAAGGATGATGCCATCAAGGTTTTGCATTCATTATGTCAGCAAATCTGGAAGACCCAGCAGTGGCCACAGGACTGGAAAAGGTCAATCCTCATCCCAATTCCCAAGAAGGGTAGTACCAAAGAATGTGCTAACCATCAGACAGTTGCACTCATCTCCCATGCTAGTAAGGTCATGCTTAAAATCTTGCATGCTAGGCTTCAGCATTATGCAAATCAAGAACTTGTCCAAGTTGGGTTCAGAAAAGTAAGAGGAACTAGACAGCAAATTGCCAGCATTCGCTAGATGATAGAGAAAGTTAAGGGAATCTCAGAAAGACATCTACTTCTGTTTCACTGACTACGCTAAAGCCTTTGAGTGAGATCATGACAAACTGTGGAAAGCTCTTAGAGAGATGGGAATACCAGAGCATCTTACCTATCTCCTGAGAAACCTGTATATGGGTCTAGAAGCAACAGTTAGAACCCTGTATGGAACAACTGATCAGTTCGAGATCAAGCAAGGGGTATGGCAGGGCTGTCTGCTGTCACCCTATTTGTTTAATCTATACCCTGAGCACATCATGAGGAATGCCAGACAGGATGAGTTACAAGCTGGAATCAAGATAGGTAGGAGAAACATCAATAACCTCAGATATGTAGATGATACCACTCTAATGGCAAAAAGCAAAAAGGATCTGAAGAGGCTATTGATGAGGGTTGAGGAGGAGAGTGAAAGAGCCAGCTTAGACTAAATATTAAAAAACGAAGATCATGGCATCCAGCCCCATTACTACATGGCAAATAGAAGGGGAAAAGGTGGAAGCAGTGACAGATTTACTCTCCTTGGGCTCCAAAATCACTGCGAACGGTGACTGCAGCCATGACACCAGAAGATGATTGCTTCTTGGCAGGAAAGCAATGACAAACCTAGACAGTGTGTTGAAAAGCAGAGACATTACTCTGCTGACAAAGGTCTGTATAGTCAAGGCAATGGTCTTCCCAGTGGTCATGTATGGTTGTGAGAGCTGGACAGTAAAGAAGGTAGAACGCCAAAGAATTGATGCCTTCGAACTGTAGTGCTGGAGAAGATTCCTAAAAGTCCCTTGGACAGCAAGGAGATCAAACCAGTCAATCTTAAGGGAGATCAACCCTGAATATTCACTGGAAGGACTGATGCTGAAGCAGAAGCTCAGTATTTTGGTCATCTGATGCAAACAGATGACTCATTGGAAAAGTCCCTGATGCTGGGAAATACCTGCTTCTGTTACGTGCATAGTGTTTCTATCCTTTATTGTGTCCATCTTTGCATGAAATATTTCCTTGTATCTCTAATTTTCTTGAAGAGATCTCTAGTCTTTCCCATTATATTGTTTTTCTCTATTTCTTTGCACTGATGACTGAGGAAGGCTTTCTTATCTCTCTTTGAAGATATTCTTTGGAACTCTGCATTCAAGTAGGTATATCTTTCCTTTCCTCCTTTGCCTTTTGCTTCTCTTTTTTTCTCAGCTATTTGTAAGGCCTCCTCAGACAACCACTTTGCTTTTTTGCATTTATTTTTCTTGGGAATGGTCTTGATCACTGCCTCTTGTATAATATCGTGAACTGCTGTCCGTAGTTCATCAGGCACTCTGTCTATCAGATCTAATCCCTTGAATCTGTTTGTCTCTTCCACTGAATAATTATAAGGGATTTGATTAGGTCATACCTGAAAGGCCTTGTGGTTTTCCCTACTTTGTTAAACTTAAGTCTGAATTTGGCAATAAGAAGTTCATGATCTGAGCCACAGTCATCTCTTGGTCTTGTTTTTGCGGACTGTATAGAGCTTCTCCATCTTTGGCTGCAAAGAATATAATCAATCTGATTTCGGTATTGACCATCCGATGATGTCCATGTGTAGAGTCATCTCTTGTGTTGTTGGAAGAGGGTGTTTGCTATGACCAGTGTGTTCTCTTGGCAAAACTCTGTTGGCTTGTGCCCTGTTTCATTTTGTACTCCAAGGCCAAATTTGCCTGTTGCTCCTGGTATTTCTTAACTTCCTACTTTTGCATTCCAGTCCCCTACGATGAAAAGGATATCTTTTCTGAGTGTTAGTTCTAGAAGGTCTTGTAGGTCTTCATAGAACTGTTCAACTTCAGCTTCTTCAGCACTACTGGTTGGGGTGTAGACTTGGATTGCTGTAATATTGAATGGTTTGCCTTGGAAACAAACAGATCATTCTGTCATTTTTGAGATTGCACCCAAGTACTACATTTCGGACTCTTTTGTTGACTATGAGGGCTACTCTGTTTCTTCTAAGGAATTCTTGCCCACGCTAGTAGATATAATGGTCATCTGAATTAAATTCACCCATTCCTGTCCATTTTTGTTCACTGATTCCTAAAACATCAATGTTCACTCTTGCCATCTCCTGTTTGACCACATTCAATTTGCCTTGATTCATGGACCTAACATTCTGGGTTCATATGCAGTATTGTTCTTTACAGGATCAGACTTTACTTCCATCACCAGTCACATCCACAACTGGGCAATGTTTCTGCTTTGGCTTAGCCTCTTCTTTCCTTCTGGAGCTTTCTCCGCTCTTCTGTGGTAGCATACTGGGCATCTACTGGCCTAAGGAGTTTATCTTTCAGTGTCGTATCTTTTTGCCTTTTCATATTGTTTGTGGGGTTCTCAACACAAGAATACTGAAGTGGTTTGCCATTCCCTTCTCCAGTGGGCCACATTTTGTCAGAACTCTCCACCATGACCTGTCCGTCTTGGGCGGTTCATGGTCCACAGGGTTGCTAAAAGTTGGACACAACTGGGTGAATGAACAACATATATATATACCGTGCTTAGTTGCTCAGTCATGTCTGACTGTTTGGGACCCTTTGGACTGTAGCCCACCAGGCTTCCCTGTCCATGGGATTTTCTAGGCAAGAATACTGGAGTGGGTTGCCATTTCCTCCTCCAGGCAATCTTCCTGACTCAGGGATCGAACCTGCATCTCCTGTGTCTCCTGAATTTCAGGTGGATTCTTTACCCACTGAGCCATCAGGGAAACTATATATAAAATTATATATTATATATACTTTTTATGTATTATACATACATATATATTTTAATGTTGAACTTGATATTTTGCTAAGAATTTTTAAATATTTGTCCATGAAGAACTGTTCTGTAGCTTTTTTTTTTTTTTCTTCTTGTGAGGTCTTTGGCTATGGTATTGGGGGTAACACTGGCCTCATAAATTGGAAAGTGTTCTCTTTTTTGTCTTCTGAAAGAGTTTATTAAAGGCTAGTACTATTCCTTCTTTAAACATTTGATAGAATTCATCTGTAAAGCCATCTGGGGGAGATTCTGTTTGTGAGATTTTAAATCACTAATTCAATATATTATTTTTGTTCAGTTGCTTAGTCTTGTCTGATTCTGTGACCCCAAGGACTGCAGCATGCCAGTCCTCTTTATCCTTCACTATCTCTTAAAGCTCGCTTAAACCCAAATCCCCTGAGTTGGTGATGCCATCCAAGCATCTCATCCTCTGTTGCCCGCTTCTCTTCCTGCCTCAATCTTTCCTAGCACAGGGTCTTTTCCAGTGAGTCGGCTCTTCCCATCAGGTGGGCAAAGTATTGGAGCTTCAGCATCAGCCCTTCCAAAGAACAGTCAGGTCTGATTTCCTTTAGGATTGACTGGTTTGATCTCCTTGCCATCCAAGGGACTTCAAAAGTCTTCTCCAGCACCACATTCAAAAGCAATTAAAATTCTTTACTTGTAGGTTTAATCAAATATTCTATTTCTTCTTGAGTTGGTTTTGTGTACTTCTAGAAATTTGTTCACTTAATCCAAGGTTTTTAATTTGTTGGCATCGAGTTGTCAATAATATTCCCTTGTTTAATTGCTCAGTCATGTCTGACTCTTCTGTGACCCCCATGGACTATAGCTCTCCAGACTCCTCTGTCCATGGGATTTCCCAGCCAAGAATACAAGAATGAGTTGCCATTTTCTTCTCCAGATATTCCCTTAGAATACTTTTAATTTCTGTAGGGTTGGTAGCAATACCCTTTATTTCTGATGTTGATAATTAGTGCCTTTTCTCTTGTTTCTTTAGTCAGTCTAGTTAAGTATTTGCCAATTTTGTTGATCTTTTCTAAGAACCAAATTAAAATTTTTTGTCTATTGTTTTTCTTTTATAACACTTATCATTTCACTCCTTCTTGCTTTGGGTTTCTTTTGCTCATTGTTTTCTAGTTTTTTTAGGGGGAAGCTTAGATTTTTGATTTTAGACCTTTTTTCTTTTCTGATATAAGAAACTAAAGCTATATACTTCACTCTAAGGACTGTTATAGATCCATCCCATAACTTTTGATATGTTGTGTTTTTGTTTTCATTCAGTCCAACTTATTCAATTTCCCTTACAATTTCTTCTTTAATTCATTGGTTATCTAGCAGGGTGTTGCTTCCAAATTTGTGGTATTTTTCCAGATTTATTTGTTATGGATCTCTAATTTCATTGTGATCAAAGGCTGTACTTTGTATAAATTCAGTATTCTTTACTTTATTGGAACTTATTTTGGACTCCAGTATATGGTCTATCCTAGAAAGTGTTCCACATGCACTTGAAAAAAAATGTGTATGTTGCAATTATTGAGTGGAGTGTTCTATAAATACTAGTTAATGCAAGTTGATTGATAGTGTTGTTAAAAGTCTTCTAAAGGTGTACTATCAATTATTTAAAGTAAGTTGCTGAAATTTCTGTTATTGTCTATTTCTTCTTTCATTTCTGCTGGGTTTTGTTTCATACATTTTGGGAGTTGGTTCTTAGATGTATATATAATTGTTACATTCTCTAGATATTTCAATCTTTTATCAAAATGTCTTCAGTTAGACCATATTGTTTATCCATTCTATAAATAATAGCTTACATAGCTAAACTCAACCTCCCACTCCAACCATCCTCCAAAACCCTCCTCCTAGCAACCATAAGTCTGTTTTCCATGTCTACGAGTCTGTTTTTGTTTTGTAAATAGGTTCATGTGTGTTATATATTAGTTTCCACATATAAGTGATATCACATGGTATTTGTCTCTTTCTGACTTATTTCACTTGGTATGATAATCTCTAGGTCTATCCATGTTACTGCAGATGGTATTACTTATTCTTTTTTATGGCTGAGTAGTACTCCATTGTGTATATGTACCACATCTTCTTTATCCATTCATCTGTCGATGGACATTTAGATTGCTTCCATGTCTTGGCTATTGTGAATAGTGCTTCTATGAACATAGGGGTGCATGTATCTTTTTGAATTACTTTTTTGTCTGGATATACACCCAGGAGTGGGATTGCTGATCATACCATAATTCTATCTTCAGTGTTCTAAGGAACCTCCTTACTGCTTTTTGTAGTGGTTGTACCCACTTACATTCTCTTGTGTCTCTTTTTTACACATTGTATCTTTTCCATCCTTTACTTTATATCTACTTATATCTTTGAATTTCAGTGTGTCTCTTGCTGACCTGTGACACAGAGTCAGATCTTACTATTTTATTCAGCCTGATAAAATCTGCCTTTTCAGTAGCGTGTTCAGTCCAATCACATTTAATGTGCTTATTGATACAGTCACACTTTCTTTTGCCATTTTCTACATCTCATGCCTTTTTTATTCCAATGAAGTAATGAAATCATGAAGCGCCAATACATCTGTAAACTACTCAAACAATTCTCACCAAATAAAATATGCACAATACAGAAAAACAGAAGAAAGGATTCATATTTCTTTCACTCAAAACTTTATTTAATGTTGCAGTGTATTTTCTTGTATGGTCTTCCCTGGTGGCTCAGTGGTAAAGAAACCCCCTGACAATGCAGGAGATGCAGGCTTGATCCCTGGGTCAGGAAGATCCCCTGGAGAAGAAATGGCAACACACTCTAGTATTCTTGCCTGGGAAATCCAATGGACAGAGAGCCTGGTGAGCTACAGTTCATGGGGTCACAAAAAGTCAGATATGACTAAGTGACTAAGCAACAAATATTTTCTTTGAGAGTTAAAACAAATTTTTTTGGGGGGTTCAGATATTTGCTTGCTTGGTTTTTAAGAATTTATATCAAACTCTGTATACAACTGTATATTTTTACCTCAGGCAGTCTATTATATGCATTTTCCATGTATTTCAACCACAGTGGAGCAATTACCAGCAGACAGATAATTAAAGCAGTTAAGCAGAGACCCCCTCAGAAGAGCTTTTGACTCAGTGAAATGGTTCCAAGGGCCCTGTTGTTGAAATAATTGCTCTTGTCAAAGAACTGGACAGGTCCAGGGTTGGTTTGGAAGACAAGATGACTGAGCAGCATTTGGTCATCACCAGTCTTGGTTATACTTGGTTCTCAGTTTCTTTGTGAAACATAACAAACAAAAGGCATTTTTTCCTGTACGTTGGTAAAGTCTACATGTAAAATGGCTGTATTTAGTGTCTTGGAGAAGTAGCATGAACTATTTTTTTCCTGTAGATTATGGTATCTCACATGGTATGAAGCTTATTGATTTAATGATAGTTTAATGTTTTGTCTGCTTGTCTATTAGTCTTTAAATGGTACATCTGCCAATTTCTCTATAGAGTCCCATTAACTTTTGCTTTATGTGGTTAAGTGCACACAAGTTTATGAATATATCATGGGGGACAGTTCCTTTTATGATTCCTACAAATCATCTCTTTATCTCAATTAATCCTTCTTGCTTAAATTACATCTGGTATTAATGTTATTAGAGGAACAATTTTTTGGTTAGTATTTTCTTGGTATATAGTTTTCTTTAATTGCCTTTCCTCAAACTTCTTCTATGTTCTAACCATTATCTTGCAAACAGCATATAGCTGGGTTTCTTTATGACCTGGGTTTGATCCCTGGATTGGGAAGATCCTCTGGAGAAGGGAATGGCAATCCTCTTCAGTATTCCTGTCTGGAAAATACCATGGACCGAGAAGCCTGGTGAGTTATAGTCCATGGGCTCGCAAAGAGTTGGACACAACTGAGCGACTTTTTCTTTTTGATGTTGTTACTTTTTAAAAGACAGGCCTAAACCATATATATTTTTTGTGATTAATAATATCACCAACTCAATGGACATGAGTTTGGGTGAACTCCGGGAGTTGGTGATGGACAGGGAGGACTGGCATGCTGCAATTCATGGGGTTGCAAAGAGTCAGACACGACTGAGCGACTGAACTGAACTGAATATACTTGGACTTCTTTCTACAATCTAATTGGAGTTTCCTATTTATCATAACTTTAGTTTGCTTTTTTTTTCTTTTTTGTCTGCTAACCTGGACTTTTCTCTAGGTCATTTTATTTTTCTCTGTCTATAGGTTTAGAAGGTATACATTCTATTTCTCTTATTTTGGTGAATCTCCTTCTAGGTTTAGTAAGTATATCACTAGTGGATCCTGTCATATTCAAGGCTGCCATAACCTTTTAAAAAACCTTTTATATTTGGGATGATTCCCTGGTTATAGATACCTATTCCCTAGTATAAAATTGAGAACTCAAATTCCCTGCTTCCCTTGCAGCTAGGATGCAGGCCAATACCACTGGCCCTGCTAACCAGAAGCACAAGTGGAAATGTGAGGATGTAAGGATATAAGGTCTGCATGTGGCTCCCACTGTCCTTGTGTAGGAAGAGGCCAACATCCAGTTTGTGGAGGTGGCCGTGACTGCAAGACTAAGTTTCTGACACATAACTGGCATTGATGCTGATGGCGGGAGCAGATAAAGAGAGGTTGAGCTCCTAGCATTTGGTGCTTGTTGGGAACAGCAGCACTGTCTTTATCACACCAGCTCTATCACGTGGTTTAGAGCACTTTTTCTAGAAGCTCAGCCCAAGCTTGTTTTTTTTCAGCTCTCCCAGTGAGTGAAACAAAAAAATTTTACTAATGTAGTAGCTTGTCAAAGTCTAAAATTTAAAACTACCTCACTCCTTCTGAATTAAAAAAAGTCATGTTTAACTCAGAAGTCCTTTCTGCCATCATCTATCACATTTTGGCTTCCCTAGTGGTTCAGTTGGGAAAGAATCTGCTTGCAACACAGGAGACCCAGGTTCGATCCCTGGGTTAGGAAGATCTCCTGGAGAAGGGAATGGCAACCCACTCTAGTATTCTTGCTTGGAGAATTCCATGGACAAAGGAGCTAGGCTGGTTATAGTACATGGGATCACAAAGAGTCAGACAGTCACACAGTGCGACTTTTTTCATCTCATTTTGAAGGGCTAATAACTTAATTTCACAGGGTTTTAACATTCCCAAATACTAGTTTTTTTTAAAAAATACTGCTGATTTAGATTAACCAAGATATTCACTGATTTGTTTGTTTATTCTTCCTTCTCCCACTCACTTACTTATTCCTTTTGGGTTCAGCTTTTTTCATGTTGGAGTGTATTCTTTTGTATTTTTTTCAATGACCATCTGTAAGTCCTAAATTTTAAAAATGTGTTTATTCTGTTCTTCCTCTTGAGAAAAATGGTTTAGCTAGGAATAGAGTTCTAGCTTCTCAGTTATGGACTCCCAATACACTGAAGATGTTTTGAATGTCTTCTGTAGCCAATTGCTGCCAATAAATTTACTAATAGTATGGCTGTAATTCCCTTTAAATAAATTCACTTTTCTCAGTGGTATCTTTGAACATTTCTTACTTGGTAAGAAAGACCAAGTCTTTGGTATTCTCTAATTTCACTATTATGTATGGGTCTCAATTTTAAAAAAATTATGCCACTTGAGCCTAAGCATCTCCCTTTGATCTGATAACTCATTTCTCATTAAGTCTGACAAATTCTCACATATTATTGCTATGGAGACTGCTTCTCCTTCATACTTTTATTTCCTCATCTCCAGAAACTCTTTCATATGTATATGAGGTCTTCCAATTCTATGCTCTAGGTCCCTGAACATACCTTTGCTGCTTTGGCAGTTTCTTTTATGCATTTTCCATATACTTCAGGTTCATCATAAAAATCATTTTATAATATAAGAATTATCTGCTCAAAAGTTATCAGTAGTTGTCTATCTCCTACATCATAAACTAGGAAGCTTTTGGCTTTCCAGGTCCTTGTATATTCAGGTCCTACTAAGGGCACACCTATCTTTGGACCCCAGTTTCCTAACCCTAAAAGGTTACTGAAAAATTTAAAGGACATAACCCATGTAAAGTGCTGGTAAATACCCACCACACTGTAGCACAACAAGTAAACTTGGGTGTGGTTGCTTAGCTCACAGTCATTACCCAGGTGATCACATCTACATGATATCTTTCCTTCCATCATTTTAGACATGAATTCTGGATGTGGTCCACTGGAGAAGAGAATGGCAAACCACTTCAGTATTCTTGCCTTGAGAATCCCATAAACAATATGAAAACTCAAAAAGATATGACATGGAAAGATAAAATCCTTAGGCCGGTAGGTGCCCAATGTGCTACTGCAGAAGAGCGGAGAAAGCTCCAGAAGGAATGAAGAGGCTAAGCCAAAGCAGAAACAACACCCAGTTGTGGAGGTGACTGGTAATGGAAGTAAAGTCCAATGCTGTACAGAACAATACTGCATATGAACCCAGAATGTTAGGTCCATGAATCAAGGCAAATTGGAAGTGGCCAAATAGGTGACCAAGAGTGAACATTGACATATTAGGAATCAGTGAACAAAAATGGACAGGAATGGGTGAATTTAATTCAGATGACCATTATATCTACTACTGTGGGAAAGAAACCATTAGAAGAAATGGAGTAGCCCTCACAGTCAACAAAAGAGTCTGAAATGCAGTACTTGGGTGCAATCTAAAAAATGACAGAATGATCTGTTTGTTTCTAAGGGGCAAACCATTCCATATTACAGCAATCCAAGTCTACGCCCCGACCAGTAATGCTGAAGAAGCTGAAGTTCAACAGTTCTATGAAGACCTACAAGACCTTCTAGAACTAACACTCAAAAAAGATATCCTTTTTATCATAGGGGACTGGAATGCAAAAGTAGGAAGTCAAGAGATACCTGGAGTAACAGGCAAGTTTGGCCTTGGAGTACAAAATGAAGCAGAGCACAGGCTAACAAGAGTTTTGCCAAAAGAACGCACTGGTCATAGCAAACACCCTCTTCAAAGAACAAAAGAGACAACTCTACACATGGACATCACCGGATGGTCAATACCGAAATCAGATTGATTATATTCTTTGCAGCCAAAGATGGAGAAGCTCTATACAATCAACAAAAACAAGACTAGGAGCTGACTATGGCACAGATCATGAACTCCTTATTGCCAAATTCAGACTTAAATTTAAGAAAGTAGGGAAAACCACAAGGCCTTTCAGGTATGACCTATCAAATCCCTTATGATTATTCAGTGGAAGAGACAAATAGATTCAAGGGATTAGATCTGATAGAGTACCTGAAGAACTATGGGCAGAGGTTTGTAGCATTGTAAAAGAGGCAGTGATCAAGAGCATCACCAAGAAAAAGAAATGCAAAAAGGCAAAATGGCTGTCCGAGGAGGCCTCACAAATAGCTGAGAAAAGAAAAGAAGCTAAAGGCAAAGGAGAAAAGGTTAAGATATACCCATCTGAATGCAGAGTTCCAAAGAATAGCAAGGAGAGATAAGAAAGACTTCCTCAGTATAAGAAAGAGGAATAAAAAAAAAAAAAAGAAAGAAAGAGGAATAGAGGAAAGTATAGAGGAAAACAATAGAATAGGAAAGACTAGAGATCTCTTCAAGAAAATTAGAGGTACAAGGAAATATTTCATGCAAAGATGGGCACAATAAAGGACAGAAATGGTATGGACCTAACAGAAGCAGAAGATACTAAGAAAAGGTGGCAAGAATACACAAAAGAACTATACAAACAAGATCTTAATGAGCCAGATAACCATGATGGTGTGATCACTCACCTAGAGCCAGACATCCTGGAATGTGAAGTCAAGGGGGCCTTAGGAAGCATCACTATGAACAAAGCTAGTAGAGGTGATGGAATTCCAGTTGAGCTATTTCAAATCCTAAAAGATGATGTTGTGAAAGTGCTGCACTCAATATGCCAGCAAATTTGGAAAACTCAGCAGTGGCCACAGGACTGGAAAAGGTCAGTTTCCATTCCAATCCCAAAGAAAGGCAATGCCAAAGAATGCTCAAACTACGGCACAATTGCACTCATCTCACATGCTAGCAAAGTAATGCTCAAAATTCTCCAAGCCAGGCTTCAACAGTACGTGAACTGTGAGCTTCCAGATGTTCAAGCTGGATTTAGAAAAAGCAGAGGAACCAGAGATCAAATTGCCAACATCCACTGGATCATCGATAAAGCAAGAGAGTTCCAGAAAGACAACTACCTCTACTTTATTGACTACGCCAAAGCCTTTCACTGTGTGGATCACAACAAACTGTGGGAAATCCTTAAAGAGATGGGAATACCAGACTATCTTACATGCCTCCTGCAAAATCTGTATGCAGGTCAAGAAGCAACAGTTAGACTTGGACATGAACAATGGACTGGTTCCACATTGGGAAAGGGGTCCATCAAGGCTGTACATTGTTACATTGCTTATTTAACTTATATGCAGGGTACATCATGTGAAATGCCAGGCTGGATGAAACACAAACTGGAATCAAGATTTCCTGGAGAAATATCAATAACCTCACATATGCAGATGATACCACAGAAAGCGAAGAGGAACTAAAGAGCCTCTAAATGAAAGTGAAAGAGGAGAGTGAAAAAGCTGGCTTAAAACACAACATTCAAAAACCTAAAATCATGGCATCTGGTCCCATCACTTCATGGCAAATAGATGGGGAAACACTGGAAACAGTGACAGAGTTGATTTTCTTGGGCTCCAAACCGTGACTGCAGCCATGAAATTAGGAGACACTTGCTTCTTGGAAGAAAAGCTATGACAAATCTAGACAGCATATTCAAGAACACAGAAGTTACTTTGCCAACAAAGGTCCATACAGTCAAAGCTATGGTTTTTCTAGTAGTCATGTATGGATGTGAAAGTTGGACCATAAACAAGGCTGAGCACCAAAGAAATGATGCTTTGAACTGTGGTGTTGGAAAAAACTCTTGAGAGTCCCTTGGACTGCAAGGAGATCCAACCAGTTAATCCTAAAGGAAATCAGTCCTGAATATTCATTGGAAGGATTGATGCTGAAGCTGAAGCTCCAATACTTTGGCCACCTGACAGGAAGAACCAATTCACTGGAAAAGATCCTTACGCTGGGAAAGATTGAAGGCAAGAGGAGAAGGGGATGACAGAGGATGAGATGGTTGGGTGGCATTACTGACTCAATGAACATGAATTTGAGCAAACTCTGGGAGACAGTGAAGGACAGGGAAGCCTGGTGTGCTGCAGTCCATGGGGTTGCAAAGAGTTGGTCACAACTCAGCAACTGAACAACAACTGTACCGAAGCTATCATTAATTCTCAGATCCTGCTTGTTGTAGTAACTGGTTGAAGCATGGGCACAGGAGTCTTGCCTAACTTATTAGTTATTTCTTGATACTTTTAAAATTTGAGGTTTCCTTTATGACTGCAGAGTACTTAAGATGTGAGTTCAGAGCCTGGGTGCAGTAAAGAAGGATGAAAGTGACAGAAAAGGATGGGGTGACAAGAGTTGGAGAGAGGTTACTGATACCATTCTAGCTCTTGGCCTCATCAGCTTTGATTACAGAAGACTTTTCAATACTATAGATTTAATATTCAAATATTTTATATATATATAAGCTGGAATAACCTTATAATAAAGATATAAAAATTACTGTCAGAATTTGAATATAACCCTTATTTAACCCTATTGCTAAATTACATAGATTTCTTATTCCTATTTTTCAGAATGACTGTTATCCTCTGTCCTGATAATGGAAATGTAGTTGCTACAATAATAACATTAAATTTGAACGGTTCTGCAGAGTTCCTACAGCCTTTCATATCATTATCTTATTTGGTTGTATGAGAGGTGTAGGCCAGATAATGTTATGCTTAGTTTTTACAAATGGTGAAATTAAGACACAAATTAAATTGTGGTTAGGGTGGAGGAGGGTTTGATCTGACTTGGATATTAACCATTATCTATCAGGAGAGTTTGGAGCATTCTATTTGCAAGGTTGTTGGGGATGGTAACTTATAAAATACTTTCATTAACTATAATTAATTAGAAAACTTCAGAAGAGCCCTGAAAAGTTTCACTAGCTCAAGCCTAAAATCTGTTAAAATGCATCTTTGGCCCATGATTTTTGTTCACATTCTCAAAGGCATTTGTTTTCCCAAAAGTGAATCTTTGCCTTGTTCCTAATCAAGTTCCTGTTGTGCTTTTCAATTCTAGAACTTAAACTTAGAAGAGAGATCATTGGGAGTGGGTTGCCGGGATAGGGTGATGTATTAATGTCATGGCATCACCGACTAGATGGACATGAGTTTGAGTGAACTCCGGGAGTTGGTGATGGACAGGGAGGCCTGGGGTGCTGCGATTCATGGGGTCGCAAAGAGTCAGACACGACTGAGTGACTGAACTGAACTGAACTGAGACATCCAGAGGGCTTAAAAGGCTTGTGTATGAATAAGAGTAAATTCTTACATTCTTGGACTAAGAACTCTGTAGTGAACACAACACATGGGTAACTGTTTATAAAGGCAACTTGTGATCAAAAATACTCCGGTAATATTACCACAGCATCTCTGTTTTGGAGAACTCAAGTGTTTCCACAATGTTAACTCCTTCACCTTCTCTGAACTGAAAGGAGAGACTGGGTGGCAAACAGTATCCCTATTTAATGTGCAGGAGTTGATGAAGGGGCGAGAGGTACTGAGGATGCAAAGCAAGAGCTGTTTGGTTTCATCACGAGTGTTACCTCGCAGTTGCGCAAATCCCTCCATTTTAAGTAGGAAATATGATGCGAAATGTCATTATATAAGAAACTGTTTGTATAGAATCGAAGCTTTGGTATGTCAAAGAATAGTGGAAGGATCAGGCTATCAATCAGTGGTGCTTTTCGTTTTGCACTCTGATACTTTCCTTTTATTATGGGGCTAAAAGAAGCTTTTTGTAATAAGCATAGGACTACAAGACACTGACATTCTTGGCATAGGTTCCCTTTTCTCCTGCTTGCCATTAGACCAAAATCGATCCTCTAAATAAGTCTGTCCCAAGAGACACAATTGATGCAGGGAACAGAGAACTTTCTAAAACCAAGCCTGATGTCACACATTTGTGTTCTAACCATCTGTACCTTTCATTAACCGAGGGCTGGAGTCGCCCGGGCGGACAGACACAGGCGCACAGCAGTCTTCTCCCACACAAGCCTGGAATGGCAACAGAGCGCGGCTGCCGAAGAAAGAAAAGCCGTTTCAGAGCTGTGGGGTGGCGTGGGGGCGTGTGTAGCAGGGTGAGGGAGTCATTCCTCTCCTCCTCCATCCAAGGATGCATCCAGCACATCTTTTTTTTTTTTTAATTGATTTCTCTCGAGTGGGAGGCAAAACCCCTCAGATGAGAAAGAAGAAAGAGGGCGGAAAAAAAAAAAAATGCAAGCCAGGCAGGAGGCTTTGCGGGGAGAGAACCATCATCGCTTTGCTTCGGATTGGAACTATGGGGTAGAGAGAAAGACTCGGGCGTCCACAGCCCGTTTGGCTGCAGAGATACTGCCGTTCCGCCCGGAAGGCCGGCGTCGTCTTCCCCTCCCCCGCCCATGGGTGCTGCGCCCCCCGGAGGAGGGCAGCCATCCCCGGACGCCCCCCTTTTCTAACCTCCTCAGGTGCGGAGGGCCGAGGGTCGGAGAGAAGAGAGCTCCTTCTCCTTCGACGTGTCAGACTCGGCCAGTTGGCTCGGCCCCTTCCCTCCGGCCTCTGCCCTCCTGCGCGGCCCCCCGAGGGGGGACAGCCGCCTCCCAGGGACCACGTCTCGGCCCGCTCCCTCGGGTTTTGTGCACCCTGAGGAAGTTCAGACCTGAGAGTCGGCTTGGCCCCCATGCCCTCGCCGCTCCCGGGAAGGTGGCAGCACCCGAGGGCCCCTCCACCCCTCACGCCCTTTCCAGCCCCCCACCCGGTCCCCGCAGCCTCCTCAGGCTTTGTG
>NW_011494946.1:4687606-4691358 GCF_000754665.1 Bison bison bison
GCTTCTCCAGGTGAGTGAGGCCTGGGCCTAACAGGTGGCTTCCCGCCGCCCGGGCCGGGCGCTGCCCACGGCCGGGACCGCGGGGCACGAACTTGTTCGCCTGTTGGCGTCGCCGGGTAAGTTGGAGGCCGCCTCTCCGGGTCAAAGAAGGTTGATTTTTTTTCTTTTTTCTTTTTTTTTTTCCGCTCAAGGACTAAGTTATTCACCGTGCAAGTTCTCAGACTCGTTTTCTTCTGACGTTTTGTGCACCATTTTGGTTACTTTTCTTGACTCAGGAAGAGCGGGTTCACGAACACCTGAAGTGCGGTTAAGAGTCGTGACACTCTTTGATGGAGGAGATACTTTTGTGTCTAGGGACGAAATCGCCACGATATCAGAATGATTTGTCTACCTTAAAACGTTGAATGATGGGTAGTAAGACTCTAGGCAATGCAAACATTTGAAATCTCCTCTGAAGGAAAAGGGAAATGAATGTGTGAAATACACCGAATCTTAGTAGGCTTATTCGTGCTGAGAATTTGTTTTTTTTGCCATTTGTTTTTCTGAACAGAAGGTATTGAGCAGATTTAAAGGGAAGGTAGTTGGATGCATTGGGAAACTGTTTCAGAAGTGAAATCCCCTTTTGAAAAACGGTGGGGAAAAACTTAAGATGTATTTTTCAGTATTGTCTCTTAGCAAATATCGTACCTTAAAATTTGAATCTTTAAGTAGTGTCATGTCATTCGTGACTTTTCTGTGAAGGCCGATGGTTGAACTTGTGTATGTATCATTTGATATCAGGAAGGTTTTAGTTGGTGTTAAGGTCATCAGGACTTGATACTTTGAAAAACTCTAGCGCTTAATCAAGTTTATACATTGTATTTCAAATCGTTAGTTGGTATTAAGGTCATCAGGACTTGATACCTTGAAAAACTCTAGCATTTAACCAAGTTTATACATTGTATTTCAAATCGTTGAACCGCATTGTCCAATATGATAGCCAGTAGCCACATGTGGCAACTTAAATTTAGATTAACTTTAATTTTAAGTAAAATAAATCCAGTTCTTCATTCCTGCTAACCACATTTCAAGTGTCCCATACTCTGTGCGCACATTTCAAGTGTCCCATACTCTGTGCGGCTCTTGACTGTGGTATTGCACAGCACGAATGTGGAGCATCTATATCAAAAAGTTCTATGGGGCAGCACTATTAAAGAATAACAGGTAGAGCATAAACCAATTCCTGCTAATTACTGTACAGTTAATTCATGTTATGCTTTTAATGGTGTGAAACTCTGATCTGGATACTCCACTCATCTTTACTGATCCAGTGGCGCCTTGTTTCCATAACTTATAGTTGAGGTAACAGTTTTTGTTTTAGTCCTATACTTTTGAAGAAAGTTATTTGGATCATTGTGTGCATTAGAAATTTGGTGAACTTTTAGTAAAGAGAGCATCTCATTTTACAGAAACAGGGTTGTATTTTCACATAAAACCCAGTTGCACCTTTGTATTTGTGTATTTAGGAATTGCAGTTATGAAGCAACTGTGATGCTACTCCAGTTTTAGATAATGTCCATGGTAAGGATGATAAAGATTTTTCATTTGAATAGACACTGATGCTGGGAAAGATTGAAGGCGGGAGGAGAAGGGGACGACAGAGGATGAGATGGTTGGATGGCATCACCGACTCAATGGACATGAGTTTGAGTAAGCTCCGGGAGTTGGGGATGGACGAGGAGGCCTGGCGTGCTGCAGTCCATGGGGTTCAAAGAGTCGGACACGACTGAGTGACTGAACTGAACTAAGGATGATATGTAAAATGTCACCTGTAAACTTGAAGATATTTGGGCAAGTTAATGAAGTGGCATGGCTCAGATGGGGGAAAGAGCATTAGGGTTTACCTCTAAACTACTAGTAGTTGGCTCATTTGGTCTGTCATTTGGAAGACTGCTAAAAGTGAGTTTGTTTTTGCCTGGTTTAAAGGGAATAGCCACTTTTAGAAGTCATCTTGTATGTTGATATTTTATTAGCTATTGAAAGTAATGGTAAAAATGAAATGGAATGCAAATGTATTTTTAAAAAATAATTTTATTTATTTTTGGCTGTGCTGGATGTCTTGATTGTCTCACAGGCTTTAAGTGAGCGGGTGCGTGTTTAATCCTGTCCAACTCTTTGCAACCCCCATGACTGTAGCCCACCAGGTTCCTCTGTCCATGGAATTTTTCAGGCAGGAATACCTGAGTGAGTTGCCATTTCCTTCTCTGGAGGATCTTTCCCACCCAGGAGTCGAACCTCATCTCTTGAGTCCCCCACAATGGCTTGCAAATTCTTGACCACTGAGCCCTGATAGAGAGTACACAGGCTTTTCATTGCAGTGGTTTCTCTTGCTGTGGAGCACAGACTCTAGGGCCCGCAGGCTTCAGTAACTGCAGCTCCCAAACTCTAGAGTGCAGGCTCAATAATTGTGGCCCACGGGCCTAATGATCCTAGGCATTTTGGATTTTCCCGGATCAGAGATTGAACCCCTGTCTCCTGCATTGGCAGGTGAATTCTTTACAACTGAGCCCCCAGGGAAGCCTGCAAATACCATTTTAACCCTTTCCATCTATGAACAGGCCATTCAGCTATATGAATTATTTTACTTGGAGGAAAGGAGGAGATCCATTTAAGTACATAGAATTGTAAAGCTGGAAGGTGCTTGGCAGCATTTTACTCAGTCCTCATTTTCACTTGAGCTTTTCTCTGTTATTTCCATATTTATTTTGCTTTTTTCCATTGTTAATACAGTCTGTTACATAGAAACTAAACATAGGTAGGGGTTGTTTTTCTTTGTGCACATAAATGTCAGGGGGGTTATAGTTGGTTTAAACATAGAATCAGTGAGTAAACACAGTAGTTTGCTTTCCTATCCAATCAGTGAATGAGACAGCTCTCCCTCATTTGTGCCAACCCCAATATGGGGGTAAGAAGTTATTACTGTACTATTTTTTATTAGTAGGTGAAAATAACTGTAAATGAAATAAAAGGAATGTCTGCTGTTTGTAGGAGTGGAAACATGAATTTTTCCCTCGATTTTTTTTCCCATTTTGATGTGTTTATACAGCATGAATCTGTAACAGTTACAGGGTTTTATTCAACAGGTGTCACTGTCAAGTTTTTTTCTCCTTGCATGGTTGCATTTAAATTTTATTTATTTTCCAACTTTTCAGTTCAGTTCAGTTGCTCAGTCGCGTCCACCTCTTTGCAACCCGATGAACCGCAGCACGCGAAGCCTCCCTATCCATCACCAGCTGACGGAATCAAACCAAACCCACGTCCATTGAGTCGGTGATGCCATCCAGCCATCTCAACCTCTGTCATCCCCTTCTCCTCCTGCCTTCAATCCCTCCCAGCATCAGGGTCTTTTGAAATGAATTGGCTCTTTGCATCAGGTGGCCGAAGTATCGAAGCTTCAGCATCAGTCCTTCCAATGAACACTCAGGACTGATCTCCTTTAGGATGGACTGGTTGGATCTCCTTGCAGTCCAAGGGACTCTCAAGAGTCTTCTCCAACACCACAGTTCAAAAGCATCACTTCTTCAGTGCTCAGCTTTCTTTATAGTCCAACTCTCACATCCAAACATGACCACTGGAAAAACCATAGCTTTGACTGGACGGACCTTTGTCAGCCAGGTAATGTCTCTGCTTTTGAATATGCTGTCTAGACTGGTCATAGCTTTTCTTCCAAGGAGCAAGCATCTTTTAGTTTCATGGCTGCAGTCATCACTGCA
>NW_011494946.1:4691458-4691792 GCF_000754665.1 Bison bison bison
TGATGTACTCTGCATATAAGTTAAATAAGCAGAGTGACAATATACAGCCTTGACAGACTCCTTTTCCACATTGGAACCATTCCGTTGTTCCATGTCCAGTTCTAACTGTTGCTTCCTGACCTGCATACAGGTCTCAAGAGGCAGGTCAAGTGGTGTGGTATTCCCATCTCTTTAAGACTTTTCCACAGTTTGTTGTGATTCACACAAAGGCTTTGGCATAGTCAATAAAGCAGAAATAGAAGTTTTTCTGAAACTCTCTTGCTTTTTCGATGATCCAGAGGATGTTGGCAATTTGATCTCTGGTTCCTCTGCCTTTTCTAAAACCAGCTTGAAC
>NW_011494946.1:4692236-4705240 GCF_000754665.1 Bison bison bison
GAGTGCAATTGTGCGGTAGTTTGAGCATTCTTTGGCATTGCCTTTCTTTGGGATTGGAATGAAAACTGACCTTCTCCAGTCCTGTGGCCACTGCTGAGTTTTCCAAATTTGCTGACTTATTGAGTGCAGCACTTTCACAGCATCATCTTTTAGGATTTGAAATAGCTCAACTGGAATTGCATCACTTCCACTAGCTTTGTTCGTAATGATGCTTCCTAAGGCCCACTTGACTTCACATTCCAGGAGGTCTGGCTCTAGGTGAGTGTGAGTGGTCACACCATCGTGATTATCTGAGTTGTGAAAATCTTTTTTGTACATTTTCCAGCTTTATTGAGATATTATTCATACATAACATATGTGAGTTTGAAGTGTACAACACTGCTCTGATACATGAATGTGTTGTGAAATGGGTTACGACTGTAAGTTAGTCAACACTTCCATGTTGTTGTTCAGATACTAAGTTGTGGCTCACTCTTTGCAACCCCATGGACTGCAGTATGACAGGCTTCTTTGTCCTTCGCTATCTTCCGGAGCTTGCTCAGATTTACATCCACTAAGTCAGTGATGCTATCTAACCATCTCATCCTCTGCCACCCACTTCTCCTTTTGCCTTCAGTCTTTCCCAGCATCAGGGTCTTTTCCAGTGAGTCAGCTCTTTGCATCTGCTGGCCAGAGTACCGAAGCTTTAGCTTTATCATAAATCCTTTCAATGAATATTCAGGGTTGATTACCTTTAGGACTGAGTGGTTGGATCTCCTTGCAGTCCAAGGGACTCTCAAGAGTCTTTCAGCACCAGAATTAGAAAGCATTAATTCTTCAACACTCAGCTTTATAGTCCAACTCTCACATCCATACATGACTACTGGAAAAACCATACCTTTGACTGTCTGGACCTTTGTTGGCAAAGTGATGTCTCTGCTTTTTAATATGCTAAGTTTGTCATAGCTTTCATCCCAAGGAGCAAGCATCTTTTAATTTCATGGCTACAGTCACATCTGTCCCTTCATGTAATTATCATTTCGTGTGTAAATTATATTTAAGTTCTATGTCTTGTAACAACTTTCAGTATTTAAGATCTGTGTCTTATAGCAACTTTCAATTATGTATATACAATAGAGCATTGTAAATGATACTTACTGCGCTGTTCACTAGATCTCTAGAACTTTCTCATCTTATAGCTGGACATTTGTACCCTTAGACCAATTACAGGGTTATATTTTATCAGCAGTGATTCATAGTATACATTAATAAGAAAGGTAGATGGTCTTTGTTTGGATAAGGGATAAAAACTCACAAACAGGGAGCTGAATGGCAGCTGATACTTGGCTTCAGTATCTAGGAGACAATTGGGAATGATGGAGATTCATGGCAGATAACAGGTATGTTAGCTGCTAATCAGCTCCAGTCCATTGTTGCTGGGCAGGTGTGCCTAGTATTTTGAGAACTCCAGTTTTCTTGTAGGAAGCCAGAAATACAGATTCTTATGAAAAATTTCTATTTATAAATGTTGGCAAGTTGGTAGTTATCATTGAGGAACTCTTAAAGCTGTGGTTTTAAAAGGGGGTTAGTAGGGAATGCAGAGTTCCAAAGAATAGCAAGGAGACATAAGAATGCCTTCTCTGTGATCAGTGCAAAGAAATAGAGGAAAACAATAGAATGGGAAAGACTAGAGATCTCTTCAAGAAAATTAGAGATACCAAGGGAACATTTCATGCAAAGATGAGCACAATAAAGGACAGAAAAGGTATGGACCTAAAAGAAGCAGACGATATTAAGAAAAGGTGGCAAGAATATGCAGAAGAACTAAAAAAAGAAGGACAAAAAAGATCTTGTCCCAGATAACCACAATGGTATGATCACTCACCTAGAGCCAGACATCCTGGAATTCGAAGTCAAGTGGGCCTTAGGAAGCATCACTACTAACAAAGTTAGTGGAAGTGATGGAATTCCAGTTGAGCTATTTCAAGTCCTAAAAGATGATGCTGTGAAAGTGCTGCACTCAGTAAGTCAGCAAATTTGGAAAACTCAGCAGTGGCTACAGGACTGGGGTCAGTTTTCATTCCAGTCCCAAAGAAGTGCGATGCCAATGCTCAAATTACCTCACAATTGCACTCATCTCACACGCTAGTAAAGTAATGCTCAAAATTTTCCAAGCCAGGCTTCAACAGTATGTGAACCGTGAACTTCCAGATGTTCAAGCTGGTTTTAGAAAAGGCAGAGGAACCAGAGATCAACATCCATTGGATCATCGAAAAAGCAAGAGAGTTCCAGAAAAACTTCTATTTCTGCTTTATTGACTATGCCAAAGCCTTTGTGTGAATCACAACAAACTGTGGAAAAGTCTTAAAGAGATGGGAATACCACACCACTTGACCTGCCTCTTGAGACCTGTATGCAGGTCAGGAAGCAACAGTTAGAACTGGACATGGAACAACGGAATGGTTCCAATGTGGAAAAGGAGTCTGTCAAGGCTGTATATTGTCACTCTGCTTATTTAACTTATATGCAGAGTACATCATGAGATATGCTGGGCTGGATGAAGCACAAGCTGCAATTGAGATTGCTGGGAGAAATATCAATAACCTCAGATATGGAGATGACACCACCCTTATGGCAGAAAGTGAAGAGGAACTAAAGACCCTCTTGATGAAAGTGAAAGGAGAGTGAAAAACCTGGCTTAAAACTCAATATTCAGAAAACAAAGATGATGGCATCCAGTCATCCAGTCCCATCACTTCATGGCAAATAGATGGGAAAACAATGAGAGACTTTATTTTCTTGGGCTCCCAAATCACTGCAGTGATGACTGCAGCCATGAAACTAAAAGATGCTTGCTCCTTGGAAGAAAAGCTATGACCAGTCTAGACAGCATATTCAAAAGCAGAGACATTACTTTGCAACAAAGGTCCGTCCAGTCAAAGCTATGGTTTTTCCAGTGGTCATGTTTGGATGTGAGAGTTGGACTATAAAGAAAGCTGAGCACTGAAGAAGTGATGCTTTTGAACTGTGGTGTTGGAGAAGACTCTTGAGAGTCCCTTGGACTGCAAGGAGATCCAACCAGTCCATCCTAAAGGAGATCAGTCCTGGGTGTTCATTGGAAGGACTGATGCTGAAGCTTCGATACTTCGGCCACCTGATGCAAAGAGCTAATTCATTTCAAAAGACCCTGATGCTGGGAGGGATTGAAGGCAGGAGGAGAAGGGGATGACAGAGGTTGAGATGGCTGGATGGCATCACCGACTGATGGACGTGCGTTTCAGCAAGCTCCGGGAGTTGGTGAAGCACAAGAAAGCCTGGTGTGCTGCAGTCCATGGGGTTGCAAAGAGTCGGACACAACTGAGTGATGAAGTGAACTGAGAGGACCAGTTTATAACCTCTAGTGTAGATCAGCTTGAAGAAGCAAACTATTACACAATAAGATTCCTATTAAGAAACATTTTTCTTTCAGATAAAATAGCCAAAGTGGTTATAAACACTAAAAAATTGAGATATAATTTGCATACCATGAAATTCACCCTTTCAAAGTGTTCAGTAGTTTTATTATATTCACAGAATTGTACAGCCATTACCTAATTCTAGAACATTTCATCACTCCAAAAATCCATTAGCAGTCACGCTTTGTTTTCCCTTCCTCCTAACCCCTAGCAGTCACTAATCTACTTTCTGTCTCTATAAATCTGTCTGTATTTCATATAAATGGAATCATACAGCATGTGTCCTTTTATGTCTGACTTCTGTCACTTTACATAATATTTTTATGGTTCATCCATGTAGTAGCATGAATCAGTTGGTCATAAACTTTTATATCAAGTTTAAGAATTTGAAGTATATACTTTTATGCTGTTTTACTGCCTCTGTGCATATTTATAATCTGGATGTTTTTTGTTTCCATTTTCTGAGTTTGTTTCCATTTTCTGAGTTTGTTTCACATTGAGTTAAATTTTGTTTGCAGTAATACTAAAGGATAATAGCTTTCACTTTGAGATTTGTGTGCGTGTAGGAGCCATCTTTGTCAGCCTTCTTGGTTAATGTTCATTAGATAAGAATTCTTGATATATTATTTAAGTCATATGCAGAGTTCATCATGGGAAATGCCGGGCTGGAAGATGCACAAGCTGTAATCAAGACTGCCAGGAAACATATCAATAACTTCAGATATGCAGAAGACACCACACTTATGGCAGAAAGTGAAGAACTAAAGAGCCTCTTGATGAAGGTGAAAGAGGAGAGTGAAAAAGTTGGGTTAAAGCTCAACATTCAGAAAACTAAGATCATGGCATCCAGCCCTGTCACTTCATGGCAAATAGATGGGGAAACAGTGGAAACAGTGGCTGACTTTATTTTTGTGGCTCCAAAATCAGTGCAGATGGTGATTGCAGCCATGAAATTAAAAGACGCTTAGTCGTTGGAAGGAAAGTTATGACCAACCTAGACAGCATATTCAAAAGCAGAGACATTACTTTGCCAACAAAGGTCCATCTAGTCAAGGCTATGGTTTTCCCAGTAGTCAGGTATGGATGACTGAGCTGAGTGCCGAAGAATTGATGCTTTTGAACTGTGGTGTTGGAGAACACTCTTGAGAGTCTTGGACTGTAAGGAGATCCAACCAGTCCATTCTAAAGGAGATCGGTTCTGGGTGTTCATTGGAAGGACTGATGTTGAAGCTGAAACTCTAGTACTTTGGCCACCTGATGCGAAGAGCTGACTCATTTGAAAAGACCCTGATGCTGGGAAAGATTGAAGGCAGGAGGAGAAGGGGATGACAGAGGATGAGATGGTTGGATGGCATCACCGACTCAATGGACATGAGTTTGGGTAAACTACAGGAATTGGTGATGGACAGGGAGGCCTGGTGTGCTGTGGTTCATGGGGTCGCAAAGAGTCAGACACGACTGAAATGAACTTGATATATTGAAAGGTTGTTTTTTTTTTTTTTTTTGAGCAGAGTTGACATATCAATGAGTACATGTTGGATGGATTTAAATCACTATTTTGGATAGTTAGTAACTTCTTACTTGTTAAGTATTTCACTTACCTTATCAAGGGTAGAACATTATTTGACTTTACAGTAGGAAAAAAAAAAGATTCTGAAAAATCTTCTAATTGGGGACGCAGGATGTGTGATATGCTCAAAAGACACTTCTGCTCAGATGTTCAAGTATTCCATATCAAGTGTTTCCTTACTTTGTGTTGGATATTGTGGGGGACACAAAGGTGCAGTAGCTACTGTCTCTGCACTGAAGAGTCTTATTGGCTTGAAATTGAGTGAAAGCATTAGTCACTCATTTGTGTCCAACCCTTTGTGACCCCATGGACTGTACATGGAATTCTTCAGGCAAGAATACTGGAGTGGTTGCCATTTCCTTTTCCAGGGGATCGTCCTGACCCAGGGATTGAACCCGCATCTCCTTCATTGCAGGCATTTTTTTTTTTTTTTACCGTCTGAGCCACCAGGTGAAGACACACATAAATAAATGCACAGTGTTTGAGATGCTTCATGTGAAAAGCTTTATAGAAGTTGAAGAAAAACATGGGGCATATTCTTTGAAAATGTAACTAACATATAGTTTAAAAATAAGTTTTTTAAGTCGTATGTTTCTTAATTTTTTTTTAATACCTTGTATGATACAGTGTAGAACATGCAGTGCTTTGTAAGAGTTGCAGATAACATGATTCCAAATTCAGAAAGGATCAGATGATCTGATTTTAGGAAGAGGGAAACCCTCATGGCTAGGGAGGTGTTTGAGGTTCACAGAAAGACTTTGTCGAAAGCAGACATTGGTGCAGGAAAGCAACAAGGGGAATCCCTGAAGGCAAGCCAGAAATAGAGGATGGTGTGTGGCTCAGCCAGTAAAGAATCTGCCTGCAGTATGAGAGACCTGGGTTCGATCCCTGGATCGGGAATATCCCCTGGAGAAGGGCATGGCAACTCACTCCAGTATTCTTATCTGGAGAATCTCATGGACAGAGGAGTCTGGTGAGCTACAGTCCATGGGTTTGCAAAGAGTCAGACATGACCAAGCACACACACACACAGTGAGGAGGTAGACCTGATTGGTGGTTGTAGTTGGAAAGGACTGGAGATAGATTGGTTGAATTAACAGTGACTACGGTATGAAGTACTTAAGAGTACAAGGTTAAGAAGTTTGGACTGATTGGCAGGTGATGGAAGTCTGATGTAGGCTCTGTGAAGGGCTTCAGAGGGAATGTGTATATGTATACTTTTTTCAAGACAGTTCATAGTTTCATTAGATCCTTTGAGAGGTACATGAAACCATAAAGTTAGTAACTGCTAAATTACAGGTTTTAGAAGAGTAGATTATAAAAGACAAATAGGGACACCCAAGATTCGTTAGGTGGCTACTGCTGTAATTCAGAACATATGTAAAACCTTTTCATTTAGTGGAAACTGAATATATTAATTACTAAGCTGAAGTTCGAATAGAAATGAGTACATCTTTAAAGGATCCTTGTATATGTAATAATGATTTATTTATTTATAGAATTGTGTCCTATAGTCATAAAGCATTTGGTAATTTTTTGTGTGCATAGTCCCACTGTGCTGTGCTTTAGTTGCTCAGCCGTGTCCGACTCTTTGCAACCCGAGAGAGCCCACCAGGTTCCTCAGTCCATGGGGATTCTCCAGGCAAGAAGACTGGAGTGGGTTGCCATGCCCTCCTCCAGGGGAATCTCCCAACCCAGGGATTGAACCCGAGTCTCACGCATTGCACTGTCAGAGCCACCAGGGAAGCCCAGTAGTCCCACCAGGGTCAATTATACATGAATGCAAGTGAACACTGTGGTAGTGGGCGGGGGGAGGCAGGGGGTGGGGGGAGCAGATAATCCAAGGAGTTAGGTTTGGGGTGTATTAGGTTTCTCAGCATTTTATTTCCTTTTTGTTTTTCTAGCCTAATGTAAAATTCAGTGAATGCACTCTACCTGGGCTAGAATAAGATGCACCTGAAAATGTTCTATGCCCAAAGGGTTAAGCCTTTTTGTTTTGGATAATGTCTCCAATGGACAAGTCACATCAAACTAATCATTGAGTAATACTTCTAATTTAAAGTAAAAGCTAATGAAATCTTCAGTTACTTAAACCAATCTTTTTTAAGTGTCACAGTATATGGTACACAGTGATTACAGTTCTCAAGTACTTTAGGTTTGATTCCCACTCATATCCATAACCCCAGTTCTTAGTTATACTATTAATTGATTCATTCATCCACTTTCTTTGTGTGATGCTGATTTTAAGAAAAATTGCCAGGATTCTTTGTATATGCTGATTGGTATACAAAGCAAAGTCTAGATGGAGTTACTGCTCCCACAACTAAAGTTCACTTTTACCTAGTAAATTTAAGTTCAAATTCTTAATTGGTGATGGTTTCATAATTTGTTTGTTATAAAGTTAAAGGTATGTCTTTTCTACTGTTAAGGATTTAAGGCCACGGATAATATTAAAACATGCAGCACAGGACAGTTAAAATATTTTGAAAGGGAAATCAGGAAGCAGTTGTTTCTAACACAAAGGCTTGTTCTAAAAGCCTAGAATGAAAGTTACTACTGTCGAGCACGATATTTTTTTATATCCTGTTACCTAAAAAGTACTCAAGTCTGCATAAACTTTGTCATATAAATTAATCTGGAGAGGTAGCCTTTTCTCTTGCTTCAATTTCTGGATTAACAGTTTGATAGCTTTTTCTTTTTTAAAAAAATATGTGTTTATTGTGGTAGCATTGGTTTATCACATTTTGTAAGTTTCATATGTGTAACATTGTATTTCTACCTCTGTATATACTACAGTATGTTTACCACTTCTGTCTTCTATCCCCACCCCTTCCCCTCTGCTAATCACTACTTTGTTCTCTATGTTTGTTTCTGTTTGGTTTATTCATTTATTTTGGTTTTTATTTGTTTTTTATATTCCATCCATGAGTGAAGGCATACAGTATTTGTCTTTCTCTGTCTGACTGACTTTGCATAATACCCTCCAGGTTCACCCATGTTTTCACAAGGGCAGAATTTCACTTTTTTTTTAATGGATAAGTCAGTCAGTTCAGTCACTCAGTTGTGGCTGACTCTTTGTGACCCCATGGACTGCAGCATACCAGGCTTCTATCACCAACATCCGAAGCTTGCCCAAACTCATGTCCCCTGTCCTCTGTGATCCCCTTCTCCTCCTGCCTTCAGTCTTTCCCAGCATCAGGGTTTTTTCCATTGAGTCAGTTCTTCTCATCAGGTGGCCAAAGTATTGGAGTTTCGGCTTCAGCATCAGTCCTTCATGAATATTCAAGATTGATTTCCTTTAGGATGGACTGGTTGGATCTCCTTGCAGTCCAAGGGACTCTCAAGAGTCTTCTCCAACATGACAGTTACAAAGCATCAATTCTTCGGTGCTCAGCTTTCTTTATGGTTCAACTCTCACATCCATACATTACTACTGGAAAAAACATAGTTTTGATTAGACAGACCTTTGTTAGCAAAGTAATGTTTCTGCTTTTTAATATGCTGTCTATGTTGGTCATAGCTTTTCTTCCAAGGAGTAAGCGTCTTTTAATTTCATGGCTGCAATCACCATTTGCGGTGATTTTGGAGACCCCCAAAAATAAAGTCTGTCACTGTTTCCATTGTTTCCCCATCTATTTCCCATGAAGTGATGGGACTGGATGCCATGATCTTAGTTTTCTGAATATTGAGTTTCAAGTCAACTTTTTCACTCTCCTCTTTCACTTTCATCAAGAGGCTCTTTAGTGCCTCTTTGCTTTTTGTCATAAGGGTGGTGTCATTTGCATATCTGAGGTTATTGATATTTCTCCCGGCAATCTTGATTCCAACTTGTGCTTCATCCAGCCCAGCATTTTGCATGACATACTCTGCATATAAGTTAAATAATAATGTATAAGTAGTATCCATTGTATACCTCATCTTTATCCTTTCACCTATTGATGGACATTTACATTGCTTCCATATCTTGGCTATTGTGAATAATGCTGTTATGAACATAGGTGTGCATGTATCTTTTCTAATTAGTGTTTTGTATTGTTTGGATAAATACCCAGAAAGGGGATAGCTGGATTATATGGTAGTTCTGTTTTTAATTTTTTGAGGAATTTCCATATTGTTTTCCATGCTGGCTGCACCAATGTACATTACCACCAACAGTGTATGAGGGTTCCCTTTCTCCATGTTATTGCCAACACTTGTTTTTTCTTGGTTTCTTGATAATAGCCATTCTTACAGGTGTGAGGTGATACCTTATTTTAAAATTTTTTTTAAAATTTAAAAATCACTGGTAATTAATGATGCTGAACATCTTTCATGTGCTTGTTTGGCCATCTGCATGTTTTTTGGAAAAATGTCTATTCAGTTTCTCTGCCCATTTTTTAATGAGGTGGTTTTTTTGTTGTTGAGTTACAGCTTTTCCTTTTTGAAACACCTTTACTGATAAAATTCACAGACCAATTTAAATTATACACTTAAATGGTTTTTTGTATATTCACAGAGTTGTGTGTCTCCACAATTTTAGAACATTATATCTTGCCTAAAAGATACCTCTAACCCCTAAACCTGTTATTCCTCCAAGCTCCTGTCATCCCCAACCCTCGACAACTACTAATCTACTTTTTGCCTCTAAAATTTGCCTTAGCATGTTTTCTGAGCTCATTCATATTGTGAAAGTGAAGTTGCTCAGCCACGTCTGATTCTTTGTGACCCCATGGACTGTAGCCCACCAGGCTCCTCCGTCCATGGGATTTTCCAGGTAAGAGTACTGGAGTGGGGTGCCATTTCCTTCTCCAGGGGATCTTCCTGACCCAGGGTATCCTGCATTGCAGGCAGAAGCTTTACTGTCTGAGCCACCAGGGAAGGCATTCATGTTGTAGCTTGTATCAATATTTTTATTGCTGAGTAATAAAATAATGATTTCATTGTATCGTATGCCACATTTTATCCACTCAACAGTTGATGGACATTTGAGTTATTTTCACTTTTTGGCTAAGTATGAATAATGCTACTGTGAACATTTGTGTGAACATTAGTTTTTATTTCTCTTGGATGTGTACTTAGGAGTGTATCTAGCTAGGTCATATTGTTACTCTGTATTTAGCCTTTTAAGAAACTTCCAGTCCATTTTCCAGAGTAGCTGTGTCACTTTGTATTCCCACCAGCAGTGTATGAGGGTTCTGGTTTCCCCACATCCTCAGAAACACTTAGTGTCTGTCATGCTGTGTGTGTGAAATGGCATCATTTTTGGTTTTGATTTGCATTTCCCTAATGGTTAATGATGCTGAGCATCTTTTCATCAGATCTTTTGTCCCTTTTTTAATTGGCCTATTTGTCTTTTTACTATTGAGTTGTAAGTGTTCTTTATACATATTAGATACAAGTCCGTTAACAGAAATATGATTTGCAAAAAGTTTCTCCTATTCTGTAGGTCATCTTTCTATCCCTTGGTAATATTCTTTGAGGCATAAAAGCTTTTAATTATGAAGTCCAATTTATCATTGACTCCTAGGGTTTTGACTCAAGGGCCTGGGCGAATAGGGCATGAAGAAGAGGAGCTGGTTTGAGGGTAGATGAATTCAGTTCCGGATGTACTGCTTTCCTAGTGGGACATTTAATGTAGAAGTGTCATTAAATAGGTAGTTAAATGTGAGGCTGGGCTCAGAGAAAAGCGTTTTCTGTGGTAATGAAGTGAATGAGAAGAGTCCCTGGCCGAGGAGAGTGTGAGGGGGGTATGGAAGGCGTGGAGGCAGGGAAGCCGGAGAAGCGTCCCCAGCGCAGGGCAGAGGGCCACGGGAAGGCCGCTCCAGGAAGGGAGAGAGAAGGTCCTGGTGGCTCCTCAGGCCCAGAGACTCAGTTCTCTCCTTGTCTTTTAGTGCTTTTTATCCACACATTATTTAAAACTTTTCTATGGAAGTTTCTGTTTGCCTCAAGTTCTTCTTCCTAAGTCAGCCATTCCTAACGCGGAAACAAACTAGAATCGCTCAGCTGTCTGAAGTACAGGCTTTGGGGATCCCGTTAGATCTGAGTGAGGATCAGCTGGTGCGGTGCCCCCGCCTCTGTACTTTAAAACCTCTTAGGTGAAGACTGGCTTGCTTTTTACCAGTATTGTTTCTTTTCCTCTTGGATCCCAGCTAACTTATAATGACCAGCCCCTCTTGCACTTGAGGATGGCCATATGATTGAGAACTGGCTGTAGAAAACTAAGCTACTAAAAAATATGTAATTGAGTGTTTCTTCAACTCTGGCAAACACAAACCTCCTTTGAACAACCCTCTGTTTTCTTCAGTGCTGGCTGGGTGTTGGCTGTCAGAGCAGCTTTGGAAAGGAGGGGTCCAAGAGAGCTGGATATTTGTCATCTGGGTCATCTCCAGCTTTTTCACGCCTCCAGCTGATCATTAACGTGTCTTTTGGGGTTTCATACATGCTAAGTCCTAAGTTGCTTCAGTCACATCTGACTCTTTGCAACCCTGTGGACTGTAGCCCACCAGGCTTCTCTGTCCATGGGATTCTCCAGGCAAGAATACTGGAGTGGGCTGCCATTTCCTCCCCCAGGGGCTCTTTCCCCTCCCACGGATTGAACCCATGTCTCTTACATCTCCTGCATCGGCAGGTGGGTTCTTTACCTATTAGAGGGAAGCTAATAGAACTATTTCCCAACTTAGAAACTAGTTAAGAGTTCTAATTGAAATACTGTATAGGTTTACTATGGAAATGCTCTGGAAGATTGTGTATATGGGTAATCCACTTATTGAACAGTGCCACCTGGTAAACCCTAAAGACATGAAATAAAAATTAACTATTATGTTAGGCCATCTGGATCAGATGGTAAAGAATCCATCTGCAATGTGGGAGACCTGGGTTCAATCCTTGGGTTGGGAAGATCCCCTGGAGGAGGGCATGGCAACCCACTCCAGTACTCTTGCCTGGAGAATCCCCATGGACAGAGGCGCCTGGTGGGCTGCAGTCCATGGGGTTCCAGAGAGTCGGACGCAACTGAACGACTAAGCACATGTGTTATGCCACAGTTTGGGGATTTATTTATTAAAACACACACTGTAACTTTAATTGATATAACTCCTTAGATTATTATCCAAATTATAATTTAGAAGCAGTTGCTCTTGGTTTGTATTATTTGTATTTTTAAATTCATGTGTTTGGTAGGCTGGGCTTGCCTGGTGGCTCAGTGGTAAAGAATCTGCCTGCCAGTGCAGGAGATGTGGGTTCTGTCCTTGAGTCAGGAAGATTCCCTGGAGAAGGAAATGGCAGCCCATTCCAGTATTCTTGCCTGGGAAATTCCATGGACAGAGGAGCCTGGCAGGCTGCAGTCCGTGGGGTCGCAAAAGAATCAGATATGACTTAGTGACTAAAATAACAAACAGAAACAATAATTTGATAGGTTAGTCTTCAGTTGTTGACTTCCAGACCATATATATATATATATGTGTGTGCTGTTTTCCTTGTAATTATTTTTGTGGAAATCATTATAATTAACATCCTGGTTATATTATTAGATAACAAACATTTGTATGCCTACTACCTGCTGGTCCTTGAAAATGAAGATATATCTATGTATAAAACAGGGGCTCTGCTTTCTAGTATGGGAAAATCAGGAATTAGATAAGAACAGTTATGCTACTTGTGCTTTGAGAGCATCAAAGAGGCAAATGGCTAATTGAACCCATTCTTGGAGTTAGGGGTCCTTAAAGTGTATTTTAATGAGATTTTATTAACCCATGTTCCTCTTGTAGTATGTTTTCTCTCATTCTTGGTGGACAAGAGCCATACATAGCCTGAGTAAAATATCCTTTTCAGTTCAGTCACTCAGTCGTGTCCGACTCTTTGCGACCCCATGAACCGCAGCATGCCAGGCCTCCCTGTCCGTCACCAACTCCCAGAGTCCACCCAAACCCATGTCCATTGAGTTGGTGATACCATCCAACCATCTCATCCTCTGTTGTCCCCTTCTCCTCCTGTGCTCAATCTTCCCAGCATCAGGGTTTTTT
>NW_011494946.1:4705340-4726952 GCF_000754665.1 Bison bison bison
CTTCCAAAGAGTAAGCATCTTTTAATTTCATGGCTGCAATCACCATCTGCAGTGATTTTGGAGCCCAGATAAATAAAGTCAGCCACTGTTTCCACTATTTGCCATGAAGTGATGGGACCAGATGCCATGATCTTCGTTTTCTGAATGTTGAGCTTTAAGCCAACTTTTTCACTCTCCTCTTTTACTTTCATTAAGAGGCTCTTTAGTTCTTCTTCACTTTCTGCCATAAGGGTGGTGTCATCTGCATATCTGAAGTTATTGATATTTCTCCTGGCAATCTTGATTCCAGCTTGTGCTTCCTCCAGCCCAGCGTTTCTCATGATGTATTCTGCATAGAAGTTAAATAAGCAGGATGACAATATACAGCCTTGACGTACCCCTTTTCCTATTTGGAACCAGTCTATTGTTCCATGTCCAGTTCTAACTGTTGCTTCCTGACCTGCATACATGTTTCTCAAAGAGGCAGGTCAGGTGGTCTTTTATCTTTTTAATATCCTTTAATATTAGAGGAGCAAAAACTACAAGTATATTTTTGGCGATTTGGTGTTATATGGGGCTATTTCATTTGAATATGTTTTTCGTTGCCACCAAAAAAGGATCAAATATTTAATTTAGGAGAACTGCAAATCTTAGTGTTGATGCAGATTAAATCATGAAACTTTTCCTGCAGTTAACGAGAAGTTTTTTTTGTTGTTTGTTTTTTAAGAAATAGCTTTTGATTGCATTTCCTCTTCTTTTCCATTTGAGGAAACTCGGATTAAAAAGGATGAAAGTCAGAAAGGACCTACTTAGCTATCTTTGGTATTATGTTTTTATTAGTGTAAATTAATTAGGGTAAAATCAGATAATTCAAACAGCTTTTAAAGATTTTATATATGTGTTTGGTATGTATGTATGTAGATGGTAAACAAGAGCTTCTCTATTGGATAGTTCTCTGAGTGGGGGGAGTTTCCCCTACTTTCGGAAGCTTGTGTGCTAGGCAGTGTGTAGTTCCAGAATGTCAGACTGGGTCATGCCAGGAGTGAGAACTTTGAACAGCGAGGGAAGGGACAGTCACGTTCTGGAGAAATGGAGTTAGCTGGACTTCAGAGTTAGCAACAGCTGGCTTTTGAGGGACATAAGAGCAAACTGCTGCATGAAGGGTGGGCAGTGGAGTTGAAGCCAGCAGAACAAATTGGGATTGCAAGTGTAGAATTACTCGTGTAGAGCCAGTAAGTAGCCTAATCCAAGGTATGGGCAGGTAAGTTAAAAACCAGCATGTCTGTTGGTTAAATGATTCGAACAGAGATGCCTGGAATCCAGAGACCTCAGTCGAGGAGACTGGGGGACTGCAGCCTGCAGACATTCTCAGCTGATACTGTAGTGGGTCAGAGAGGGAACCTAATAGAAGTATTTCCCAACTCAGAAACTGGTTAAGAGTTCTAAATGAAACACTATATAGATGTACTATAGCAATGCTCTGGAAATTTGTGTATAGGGTTAAAGCACTTATTTAACAGTGAGTGACCTTGGTAATTTAAAGAAACTTATTTTAAATAGTCCCTTAATGAAACAAATTATCTTTCACTTTATCTTTTATCATAAAGCTGGATTTCTGTATATCATCCTCACTTAAATTTAGATGTACTGACTGGATCGCTTAACTGTTAGAGATGATCAGTAATATCTGGATTCTTTTGTATGTCCTGGTGCATTACTGGTTTAGAACCTCCTGTGTTTTGGCTTTTGAATTATTGCTTTTGAGATGCTGCTTAATTAACTTCAGTCTATTTTCTTTGCTTACTAGCAGTGTTCCACCGACTGAGAGTCCAGGTTCTATTTATAAAGTCAGAAGAACTCCCTACCCTTCACCTAGTTTCCTCAGCACCTAGAAGCCACACTTTTGAGCTTGGGATTCCTTTTCTCTGACCTTAATGTCTTTCATGATCAGTTATCCTGTTTCTTCACCCACGCCTGTGCTTTGCTGTGTTAGAACCGACTTCACCTTGTTGGCTAGGTTCACTTTGGCCACAAACAGACCTCTTGAGAAACTTGACCTGCTGACTCGAGCAGTACTGGCTAGGGTAGTGTTTTCTGAATCACGGGACAGCTTTTCCTATGGCCTCTTTAGGGGTCTCCCAGCTCTTCCGTTGCACCCTTTTGTATTAGTCATACCTACTCAGCTTTCATCTCTGTTTTTCCACCTCAGTCTCCTTTTTTGAGTCCATTGGCACCTCTTGGGCCTCAGCTCTTAACTTATATCTCAGTCTCATCCCTTTCATCTTGGTCTGCTACCTCCTGCAATCTGTCTGTCAGGCTGTGCCCCCTTCTCAGCAGGCCTTGTCTCTCAGTGGGCACTGTATGTGCAGTTCCTCCCCTGGGTGCCATTATGTCAGTCTTAAGTTCTCACCTGCCACTTTTTCTATTCCTGTCTGTAGCCCCAATTTTACCCTCTCAGGTTATAGCATCATTCTTTTCCATGGCTTTCTCAGGCAAGAGGAGTAAATGACTTAAATGTTAAGTAAATAATAATAGATGTCATTCATGGATATGGAAAACAAGTATGATAGTCTTAATTGAGGAGAAGCCAATGGCAACCCACTCCAGTACTCTTGCCTGGCAAATCCCATGGTTGGAGGAGCCTGGTAGGCTCCATGGGATCGCTAGGAGTTGGACACGATTGAAGCGACTTAGCTGCAGCAGCAGCAGTCTTAATTGAATGTCTGGAATGCTGGAACATATACTTTTAATTCTAGCTCATTAATTTATCTGCTCTGTGACTTTGGGCAAGTTATTTCACTTAAGTTTGTGTTTCCTCACCTAGAAATGGAAAGTAGTTGCGTCTTGCTCCCAGAATTGTTGAATTAAATGAGAGTGTGTAAAACCCCTGGCACATAGTTGGCACTTGATAAATGGCAACTGCTACTGTATTAAAAGACTTGGGTTTGGAACTTAGCTCTGCCACTTTCTGACTGTATGATCTTGGGCCAACAAACTAAATCTGAGCTGGAGTTTGTTTTTAATATCTTTTTGAGATATGATTCAGAAAATCTACCTATTAAATAATTTATAATTCAGTGTGTTTTGTTTGTTTTTTAGTAAATTCACAGGGTTTTGCACCTATCAGCCACAGTCTAATTTTGGAACATTTTTATCACCTCAGAAAGAAACTTTGTGCCAATGAGCAGTTACTTCTGTTTCTCCTAACCTCCTCTCCTTTCTCTTAGCCTTTGCCTTGTGTGTGCGTGCTCAGTCATGTCTGAGTCTTTGTGACCCCCATGGACTTATTAGCCCCCCAGGCTCCTCTGTCCATGGAATTTTTCAGGCAAGAATACTGTAGTGGATTGCTATTTCCTTCTCTAGGGGATCTTTCTGACCCAGGGATCAAACTCCCATCTCTTGAGTCTCCTACATTGACAGGTAGTACTTTAGCCCTGAGCCATGTGGGAAGCCCTCTCAGCCTCAGGCAACCACTATAATTTGCAAGTATGTGGCTTCCTTGGTGACTCAGTGGTAAAGAATCTGCCTGCCAATACAGGAGATGTGGGTTCAACCCCTGGACTGGATCAGGAAGATCCCCTGGAGAAGGAAATGGCAACCCATTCCAGTATCCTTGCCTGGGAAATCCCATGGACAGAGGAGCCTGGCAGGCTACAGTCTATGGGGGTCGCAAAAGAGTTGGACATGACCTGGTGACTAAACAAAAACAAGGTATATCTTGGAGATATTGCAGGTTTGACTCCAGACCACTGCAGGAAAGCTAGTACTTCAATAAAACAAGTCACACAATTGGTTGGTTTCCCAGTGCGTGTATAAGTTACGTTTATACTGTGCTATAGAGTATTAAGTGTGCAACACCATTATGCCTGAAAAAACAATATACATATCTTAATTTAAAAATACTTTATTGCTAAAAAATGTGAACCATCATTTTACAGTGCAGGGTTGCTGCAAACCTTCAATTTGTGTGGATGTGTGTTTTAATTTCTCTTGGGAATATTCATATAAGTCAGGTTGCTGAATTGCATGATTGTTGTTTGGTTGCTAAGTGGTGTCTGCCTTTTTACAAGCCCATGGACTGCAGTACACCAGTCTCCCCTGTCCTTGACTATCTCCCTGAGTTTGCTCAGATTCATGTCTGCTGAGTCGGTGATGCCATCCAACCGTCTCATCCTCTGCCTCCCTCTTCTCCTTTTGCCTTCAATCTTTCCCAGCATCAGGATCTTTTCCAATGAGTCGACTCCAAAATATTGGAGCTTCAGCTTTATTATCAGTCCTTTCAATCAATTCAGGGTTGATTTCCTTTAGGATTGGCTGGTTTTATTTCCTTGCTATCCAAGGGACTCTCAAGAGTCTACTCCAGCATCACAATTTGAAAGCGTCAATTCTTCAGCGCTCAGCCTTCTTCATAGTCCAGTTCTCACATCCATACATGACTACTGGAAAATCCATAGCTATGACTATCAGAGCTTTGTCGGCAAAGTGACATCTCTGCTTTTATGATAATGTTACGTTTAATGTTTTAAGAACAGCCAGACACATATAATCCCTTTTGTGTGTTGCTGGGTTTAGCTTGCTTATGTTTTGTTTCTCTCTCTCTTGTGATATCTTTTTCTTTGGTATAAGGGTGATGCTGGCCTCATAGAATGAACCGTGAAGTGTTCTCTGCTCTCTTCTAGAAGAGTTTGTGAAGGATTAAACGTTTGGTAGAATTCACCAGTGAAGTTGTATGGGCCAGACCTTCTCTTTGTGGAAGTCTTTTAAGTTACTAATTCTGTTTCTTCATTTAGGTCTGATTAGACTTTCTGTTTCCTCTTTAGTCAGTTCTGTTGGTTTGTGTCTTTCAGGGAGTTTTTTTCATTTTATCTGTAATGTCTAATTTGTTGGCTTAACGTTGTAAAAACATTCCCTCATAATCCTTTTAATTTCTCTTAAGTCAGTGATATACACCTTTCATTCCTGGTGTGGTAATTCGTCTTTATTGTTTTTTTCTTGGTCAGTTTAGCTAAAGATTTGTTAAATTATTTTTCTTTTCAGAGAACGAACTTTTGATTTTATTAATTTTTTTTCTATTTTTTTCTCTTTTCCATGATACTGATTTTCCCTCTTAATTTGTAATTTCTTTTCTTCTGCTTGCTCTGGGTTTAGTTGGTTTCCGTCTTAAGCAATCGGGAAAAAGCATACTTTTTTCCTTTTCTCATATTGGTGTGTACAGCTGTAAAGTTCCCTTTAAATTCTTCTGTGTTTACTATCCTATATGTTTTGATTTTGTTTCCAGTTCAAAATGCATTCTAACTAAATTCCCTCATGATTTTGTGTTTGACCCAAATGTTGTTTAGAAGTGTCTTGTTTAGTATCCAAACATTTGTGGATTTCTCCAATTTTTGTTTGTTTTCTAATTTAATTGCATTGTGATTGGGGAATATTATTTGTGTTCTTTGTCTTATTTCAGTTCTTTTAAATTTGAAACTTGTTTTATTGTCTGATCTTCCCTGGTGGCTTAGATAGTAAAGAATCTGCCTGCAATGCAGAGACCTGGGTTCCATCCCTGGGACTGAAAGATCCCCTGGGGAAGAAAATGGCAACTCACTTTAGTATTCTTGCCTGGGAAGTTCCCATGGACAGAGAAGCCTGGCGGACTATGGTCCATGGGGTTGCAGAGTCAGACACAACTGAGTAACTAACACTTTTACTTTATTGTCTGTCGTACAGTCTGTCCTGGAGATTATTCCACGAATGCTTCAGAAGAATGTGAATTCTGTTGCTGGGTGGAGTCTTGAATATGTGTCACCTAGATCACATTAGTTAGCAGTATTGTTCGGGTTATTCTTACTGATTTCCTGTTTACTTGTTCTATATGTAAGAGGGTAGGGTATTGAAGCTGTTGCTGTTACTAATTGCCTGTTTTCCCCTTCATTTCTCTCATTTTCTTGCCTCCCCTATTTTGGGCCTGCTTCTTAGGTGCATATGCTTATATTCATTAATATCTTCTATTGAATTGGTACTTTTAATATTATAAAATGTCTTTTTATCTCAACTTTTTTTTTATGTAGTCATATTTTGTCAGATATTAATAGAGCTGCTTCAGTTCTCTGATAGTTATTGTTTGCATGGTACATCTTTTCCCATCCTTCCAACCTGTTTGTAAGTTTCTCTTGTAGATGGCATATAGGTGGGTATTGCTTTTTTAAATCTAGTCTAGCCATCTGCCTTTTTAATGGAGTGTTTTATAATTCTTTCCTATTTAATGCTATTTTTGAAATGGTTGAATTTCATCTCCCATTTACTTTTCATTTTCTATATATGTCATGTCATTTTTTTCCCTCTGTTTTTATTACCTTTTGTATTTTCTTTTTACCATTTAAAATGTTTGATTTTTAAGAACTATATTTTTCTTAGTGTTTAGGGATTACAGTGTGCATCTGAGTTTATCACAGCCTACTTCAGATTTAATACTAATAATACTCCATTATAGCTCCATTTCCTCCTGTGTTCTTTGTGCTGTCATTATCATAGTATGTAGGGGCCAATTCCTGGATTATCTCGTGTTCTAAACTGTGGGATTTGAAACTGGGGAGCAGCCATTGGAAGATTTTATAGAGTTCTTGCATCACATTAGAGTTTTGAGGAAAGAACAAGCTTGTTCTGAATGCTTGTTTTAGAGATGGCAGGGACAAACCTCAGGCTCTTAAGAGGAAGATGAATCTGCCTTTTTCTCTGCAGTTCCTTCTTTGTTTCTTTGAGCAATTAAAAGCTATTAAATGTAGCTCCTTCCTTGCAGGCATGGAATACTTAGAAATTCGTGAGTTACACACTTGTGGAATAGGATCCTTGGGAGCTGTCTGTGAAGTTTGTGAAACATCCATTTGAGAATCACTCTTAAAAGATGAACAGGTTACTGCTGTTTGTGTGTATGGAATGGAGTGTGTATTGAAACATTAGATAAACATTTTCTGGCATCTGACCTTTTTTTCTGATTCCTAAATGCTGAGTGTATTTAAGTGGTACCTTTCAGTAGTTTTGATATGACAGAGAAGTGTTTAATCTTTTTCTTATTTGATACTCACAACTTTTAGTTATTTATTTTTGATGTGTAGTTGATTTACAATGTGTTACTTTCTGGTATATAGCAAAGTGATACATATTTGTGCATGTATGTATACACACACACATATATATTCTTTTTCATATTTTTTCCATTATAGTTTATTATAGGATACTGAGTGTAGTTGCCTGTGCTATGCAGTAGGACCTTATTGTTTATTTTATGTACAATAATGTGTATATGTTAATCCCAAACTCCTAATATATCCTTCCGCCATCTTCTTTCTCCTTTGGTAGCGATAGATTTGTTTTCTTTTTAGAAAAATTTATTTTATTGAAGTAGACTTGATTTACAATGTTATGTTAATTTCTGCTTTATAGCAAATTGATTAAGTTATGCCTAAATATACTTTCTTTTTCATATTCTTTTCCATTGTGTTTTATTACAGGATATTGTTCCCTGTTGTTTATCCATTATATGTGTGTGTGTGTATATATATATATATATATATATATAAAAATAGCTGGCATCCATAAGTTTGTTTTCTGTGTCTCTGAATCTGTTTCTGTTTCAGTGTTGGTGCTTAGTCACTAAGTTGTGTCTGACTCTTTGCGACCCCATGGACTGTATCCCCCCAGACTCCTCTGTCCATGGGATTTCCCAGGCAGGAGTACTGGAGTGGGTTGCCATTTCTTTCTCCAGGGCATCTTCCCAACTCAGGCATTGAACCCGTATTTCCTGCTTGGCAAGCAGATTCTTTACCACCAAGCCTCTTGGGAAGCCCTTCTGTTTTATACGTAAGTTCATTTGTGTCATATTTTAGATTCTACATGTACACGTAAGTAATATCATATGGTGCTTGTTTTTCTGACTTACTTTGCTGAGTATGGTAATATCTGGATCCATCCAGGTTGCTATAGATGGCACTATTTCATTCATTTTTGTGGCTGAGCACATTTCACATCTTGATCTGTCTGTCTGCTGATTAGCATTTGCGCTGCCTCTGTGTCGCGGCTGTTGTCAGTAGTGCTGCTGTGAGCCTAGGGGTGCGTGTGTCTCTTGAATTGTAGTTTTCTCCAGACACACGCCCAGGAGAGGGATTGCTGGGTCATACGGCAGCACCAGTTGTACTAGTTTTTTAAGGACCTCCCATAGTGCTCTTCATAGAGGCTGTACAAATTTACGTTTCCATCAACAGTGTAGGAGGGCTCCCTTTTCTCCACACTCCTGTTTTTTAACCGTAGAAAGGATATGCAAGAGTTTTTTTTTATTGTTTTTTTGTTTTGGCAGGTGGGGAGGGGTGTGTGTGATTTGTTTTGTTTTGCTTCTTAGGAAAAATTGAAGAGCAGAAAACTTACTTATTTCAGGTTTTTGGTACCAGTTTTTCACAGAAGTATAAAATGAAAGAGAAAAAAGTCCTCTTCCTCAGTCTTGCCAGATTTGTTGTGAACAATCCTTGACTGTCAGCTTGTCAGCGGATGTTTTTTCCTTTGAATAACTTCTGCAGGAGACAGCCTTGTTCCTGGACTATTCTCTCTCCCATAGCCTACAGTTGCCTTCAGAAGTGCAGGAACTCCCCCAACCCCCAATTTATAAAATCGTTAAACTTTACCATTTTCAAGGGTTTAATGTAGTGTTTTCATTGAACTCATGGAAGTTAGAATTGAAACTGTGAGAGAATGTAACTGTTAGTCTTGAGCTTATAATTTCCCAGAGAGTAAAGGCCACAGTTTTTCTCAGTACCAAACTCTTAACAAATTCATTCAGTACTTTGATACTATCTACTGAATATTATTGGTGAGAATGCAGAAAATGGTCCTATTAAACTTTTATGTCTCTATAGTTCTATCTGAAATAATACTCTTTATCTGACTATATTTATGGTCTATCTCTTTCTACTGCAATGTGAATTCTAAGAGGGCCAGCATCTTGTCTGTTACTACTGCTGTATCCCCATCACCTGCAATAATATTTTGCATAGAATGGACATTCAGATATTTGCTAGATGAGTAAAGGTGTATCTGAGACAGGACCCTAGTGTGTGTGTGTGTGTGTGTGTGTGTGTGCGTGTGTGTGTGTGTATATATATATATTTTTTTTTTTTGGAAAAGGTTATTTTGATATGCACTCCCAAGGTTGAGAAACACTGACCTGTCTTTTCCTTATACAATAATGTGCTTATGGTACAGAAGATACACACGCACATGTGTGTGGAATCAGAATGGACAGTTGCTTTCCACCATCAAATAATTAACTTTAGGAGTGGTGAGAAGAAAGAGCTACAATAGAATTTATTGCCCCCATCCTCTTTTTTAAACAACAATAACAACAAAAGGTGAGGTCAGGCTTCCTAGATGACTTTTCTCCAAAATAGTGATTCTCAGTGGTGGGGGATAGGAATTCTCCAATGACATTTTTGTTTGTTTGTTGCCACTTTATTTTTTTAACTGAAAGATAATTGCTTTACAGAGTTTTGTGGTTTTCTGTGAAACATCAACAAGAATCAGCCACAGGTACACCTGTGTCCCCTCCCTTTTGAACCTCCCTCCCATCCCACCCTTCTAGATGGTCACAGAGCCCCTATTTGAGTTCCCTGAGTCATAGAGCAAATTCCAGTTGGCTGTCTATTTACATACAGTAATGGAAGCTTCCCTGTTACTCTCTCCAGACATCTCACCCTCTCCTCCCCTCCCACTGTGTCCATAGGTTTGTTCTCTATGTCTGCTTCTCCACTGCTGCCCAGAAAATAAATCCATCAGTGCCATCTTTCTAGAGTCCATATATGTATGTGTCAGTAAAGGATATTTATCTTTCTCTTTCTGACTTACTTCATTCTGTATAATAGGTTCTAGGTTCATCCACCTCATTAGAACTGACTCAAACACATTCCTTTTTATGGCTGAGTAATATTCCATTATATATATGTGCCACAGCTTCTTTATCCATTCACCTGTCGATGCACATCTAGGTTGCTTCCATGTTCTAGCTATTGTAAATAGTGCTGCAATAAACATTGAGGTATGTGTGTCTTTTTTCAATTCTGGTTTCCTCAGGGTATATGCTTAAGTAGTGGGATTACTGAGTCATATGGTGGTTTTATTCCTAGTGTTTTAAGGAATCTCCATACCATCTTCCATAGCGGCTATATCAATTTACATTCCCACCAGCAGTGCAAGAGGGTTCCCTTTTCTACATACCTCCAGCATTTATTGTTCGTTTGATGATGGCCGTTCTGACTGGTGTGAGGTGGTATCTCGACATTTTTGATTGTCATAACTGAGGAAGGATGCTACTGGCATCTATTGGATAGAGTCCAGGAGTGAAGCTGAAACATTCTACAATGAACAGGACATCTACCCTCAGCAAAGAATCAAGCTGCTCTACAGTGTCATTATTGCAGAGGTTGAGAAACCCTGCTTTAAACAAGTCACTTGGAGAAAGCATTAGTAGTTACTATGAGTTTGGCAATTATGAATCCATGGACCCTGTCTGTGTGTGTGTGTGGCCCTGGACAAAACTGAATGTCTCGTGTAGAGAAACTTGCATGTATGTACAGGCAAACCTTGTTTTATTATCCTTGTCTTTGCTTCACATTTATTCTGTTTTTTACAACTTGAAGATTTGTGGCAAACCTGTGTCAGATAAGTCTATTGGTGCCATTTTTCCAACATCATTTGTTCATTTGGTGTCTCTGAGTCATGTTTTGGTAATTCTTGAAATATTTCAAGCTTTTTCATTATTTGTGATGGTGATCTGTCATCGGTGGTCTTTGATGTCTATTATTGTCGTTGTTTTTGGGCACCGTGAACTATGCCCCATATCAGGTGGCAGACTTAATCCTAATCCATAAACGTGTGTTCCGACAGCTCTCTCTCTCTCCTTGGGCCCCCTTATTCCCTGAGGCACAGCACTGTGGAAATTAGGCCAGTTCATAAATAGCCCTACTCATGGTCTCTAAGTACCTGTTGAAATGAAGAGTTACACATTAAGTCAGAAGTTAGAAATGAAGCCTAGTGAGGAAGGCATGTTAACAGCCCAGACAGGCCAAAAACTAAACCCTTTGAACCAAACAATTAGCCAAGTTATGAACGAATGCAAAGGAGAAGTTCTTAAAGGAAATTAAAAGTACTGCTCCAGTGAACACATGAAAGATAAAGAAGGTGAAATAGCCTTATTGCTGATACGGAGAAAAAAGTTGTTTTAATTGTGGTGTAGCTGATAATATTTTGTAAGTTTCAGGTGTACAGGCTCTGGGGCACATGGGCTTCAGTAGTGATTCATAGTTTTTCAGGGTTATACTCCAAGCACAGCTCATAGTTGTTATAAAGTATTGGTTATAGTCTCTGTGTTGTCCAATATATCCTTGTAGCCTATTTATTTTATTTTTGTTTATTCGTCTTGATACAGAGAATGTTTTAGTTATCTGGATAGATCCAACCAGCCACCACATTCCCGTAAACCAAAGCCTAATCAAGAGCAAGACCCTAATTCTCTTCAATTCAGTTAAGGCTGAGAGAGGTGAGGAAGCTGCAGAAGAAAAGTTTGAAGCTCGCAGAGTTCATGAGGTTTAAGGCAAGAAGCCGTCTCTAAAACCTAAAACTGCAAGATGAAGCCGTGAGTGCTCATATAGAAGCTGCAACAAATTATCCAGAAGATTTAGCTAAGATAATGAAAGTGGGTACACTAAACAGTAGATTTTTGGTGTAGATGAGCAGCATTCTATTGGAAGAAGATGCCATCTAGGACTTTGGTAACTGGAAATGAAAAGTCACTGCCTGGCTTCAGAGCTTCAAAGGACAGGCTGACTGTTCCTCGAGGCCAGTGCAGCTGGTAACTAAGTTGAAACCAGTGCTCTGATACTGAAAATCCTGGGACCTTAAGAATTACACTACATCTATGCTTCCTGTCCTCCATAAATGGAGCAGCAAAGGCTGGATTTTAAAACATGGCTTACTGAATATTTTAAGCCTGCTGTTGAGACCTTCTACTCAGAAGAAAAGATTCCTTTCAAGATGACTGCTCAGTAGCAGTGCACCTGGTCGTCCAAGAGCTGAGGGCAGTGTACACACAGATTCACGTATGGTCGTTTCCATACTTGTTAACACAACATCCATTCTATAGTTCAAGGAGTAATTTTAACTTCAAGTTGCGTATTTATTTATTTTTTTGCTGTGCTGGGTCTTCATTGCTCTGCGGGCTTTTCTCTGGTTGCAGTGAGCGGGCATGGCTGGCTGGCTGTCTGTGGCGCGGGCTCCTTGTTGCGGTGGCCGCCTTTGTGGGGCTCGGGCTCTCGGCACATGGGTGTCAGCAGTTGTGGCTCCCCGGCTCTAGTGCACAGGGTCAGCAGTCGTGGGGCACAGGCTTAGTTGCTCCATGGCGTGTAGGATCTTCCCGGATCAGGGATCGAACCTGTATCTCCTGCATTGGCAGGTGGATTCTTTATCACCGAGCTGCCAGGGAAACCCTCAAGTTTTATTTTTTAAGAAATACATTTTGTTAAGCTATAGCTGGCATAGATAAGGATTCCTCTGATGCCTCTGGGCAAAGTAAATTGAAAATCTTCTGGAAAGGATTCACTATTTCAGATGACATTAAGAACATTCATGATTCATGGAAAGAGGTCAAAATATTAACATAAATAGGAGTTTGGAAGAAGTTAATTCCAGCCCTCATGGAGACTTTGAGGGGGTTCAAGACTTCAGTGGAGGAAGCAACTGCAGATATGGTGGAAACAGCAAGAGAACTAGAATTAGAAGTGGAGTCTGAAGATGTGACAGAATTGCTGCGATCTCATGGTAAAACTTTAACAGATAAGGAGCTACTTTTTATAGGTGAGCAGAGAAAGTGTGTTTTTGAGATGAAATCTACTGGTGAAGAAGCCATGAAGCTTAAAATTTTGAAATTACATAAACAGTTTTTCATTTTGAATAATTAGATATCATTATTAATAACCCCCCCCCAATAAATAAAACTCTTTAGAGTCTTCAGTAATTTAAGGTGTGAAAGGGTCTTGAGACCAAAATTTTTTTGAACAGATGATATCCTGATATTGGTCCCTCAGATACTGTTAAACCTATATTTCTGTCTCTAGTTGGGTTAGGCTTACATAAACAAGAAAATTTAAATTCCTTGGGCTTTGATGTAAAGTTTTGGCTTTTTATCTTGATTTGAGTATGTTTTTAATGTATAAAACATATAGCAAAATTTTTGAAGATTAAATTTTTACTTTCATAGAACTACAAAAGCATTATTTGTAGATTAGGTAAGTGGAGAATTATATCTAGAAGAATGACAAAAAGAATCACAGGAAATGGTAAATTATTTTGTAAAATTTACAACGGACAAATGATTGTGGAAAAAATGTTATGAGAATCTTAGAGAAAAATTATGAATAGGTTTAGCAAACACCTTCATTGTAAGAGACTGCATACCCATAAAAAAAGAAGTATAGTAGAACATTTAAATTATTGATTAGAGCTTTATCTAATCATAAAGAAATGATAGGCTTCCTAGTTCCTTAAACACTGAAAATAAACTCTGTAGGTTTGAATGAATTGTTACTGCATTACTATGTTTAAGACAGCATTTAGGAGAACCATAGTGAAAGTGATTTAGAGGTAAGGAGACTTTCCGCAGATATTTTCTTATCTGTATAAAATTCATTAGCATTACCCTGATTTAGAGTTCTGGTCTTGATCAAGCCTTTGTAAAAGTTACTTGGTGTGTGACCTAAACACAGTATCTGTGGGTCAATAAATAAGTGTTGTGTGCTGTGCAAAGCTGTGAAGAGCCAGAAGAAATCAGGGAGGAAAACCTGTCAAGAGTTGAGTTAAAAACTTAAAGGCATTGATCTTTCCCCCTAGATATTATATCTTGGGTAGGTGGATTTTGTAAATGTAGTTTTTATGTGTACCATTTTAATCCCTAGGACGCTTGTAACCTTTTGAAGTAACCCACAGTCATTTCATAGTGAGGGTTAGGAACTAGATTATTAAAAAAGACCACAATTTGTTTTTTCTCAAGTTCAAATACAAATAATATTTAGTATTGATACTTGTATCGTTGGATGTTTTTCAGTAGTTTAATGTGAGGAACTTCTGTCTTTAAAAACTTGCCTTGAAAAGATTTTTTTTCCTGATCACCAACTTTTTTTTGAAATACTTAAGTAGATACAGTTATCTTTTAAAATTTCATGTTCATTTTTTTCTCATTATATTCTGTTTTCCTTTTTTTTTTTTTTTTTCATTGTACAACGTGACTTGTGGGATGTTAGTTCCCTGATCAGGGATCAAACCTATGTACTCCACAGTGGAAATGCAGAGTTCTAACCACTGGACTGCCAAGAAAGTCCCTATTTTCCTTTTTATTTAGATCAAATGATTTGAACATATCCCCCTGCTATCTGAACAATCACAGGAGATATTTAGGGGTATTGGTCATCAATGTTTCTTGTGGGTGTGATAGGATTCATCAGAATATTATTTTACCTCTGATGTTAAAAAAATTCTCATTCTAAAATTAAACAAAAATACAAATTACTCTAAACTATTCATTTATATAAAAGCAAAAAATTATTTTTCTATTTGTTTTTCATGGTTGTGAAATGAACATACATAACATTTATCACTTTAATCATCTTAAGATGTGCAATTAAGTGACTTTAAACTCTGTATCCATTAAACATTAACTTCCTGTACCCTTCACCCTCCAACCTCTGACGAACACCATTCTGCTTTGTTTAAGTGTATCATACAATATTTACCCTTTTGTGATTGACTTATTTCACTTAGCATGGTGTCTTCAAGGCTCATCCATGTTGAAGCATATATCAAAATATCTTTTTTAAAGTTGACTAACATTCCATTGTATGTATCTGCCACATTAAAAAAAATTTGTTAATCCATCATGGACAGTTGGATTGCTTTCTAAGTATCCTTTAGGCTCTTGTGAGTAATGATGCTACGAACGTCGGTGTGTACATACCTGTTTGAGTCACTACATTCAATTCTTCTGGATGTATCACCAGAAGTGAAATTGTTGGATCATGTGGTAATTCTGTGTTTAATTTTTTGAGGAATTGGCATATTGTAATTGTGTTGTACCACTGGCTGTACTATTTTACATTCTCACCAGCAGTGCTTAAGAGTTTTAATTTCTGTGCACCGCACCTACATTTGTTATCTTCTGTTTTCTTTATAATAGCCATTGTGATGTTTGTTAAGTGGTGTTTTGTGGTTTTGATTTGTATTTTCCCAGTGATTAATGATATTGAGTATCTTTTCATGTGTGTATTGCCATTTGTGTATCTTTGGAGAAATAGTCATCTTTTAATTGGGTTGTTTTCATTTGTTACTGTTTTGTACTCCTTTATATATTCTGGATATTAATCCTTCCTCAGATACATGATTTGGAAGTACTTTCTCCCATTCTGTAAGTTGCCTTTTCATTGCATCCTTTTGGTGGCTCAGATAGTAAAGCCTCTGCCTGCAATGCGGGAGACCCAGGTTCGATCCCTGGGTTGGGAAGGTATCCTGGAAAAGGAAATGGCAACCCACTGCAGTACTCTTGTCTGAAAAATTCCATGGACAGAGGAGCCTGGTGGGCTATACGGTCCATGGGGTCATAAAGAGTCGGACATGGCTGAGTGACTTTACACTCGAGTGAAAGCAGTTTCATACACAAAGCTTTTAATTTGATAAAGTTCACTTTGTCTTTTTTTTGTTGTTGTCGTTGCTGGTGATTTGGGCATATCCAAGAAATCCTTGCCCAATTCAGTGCCATGAAGCTTTCCCCATTTTCTTCTGAGAGTTTTATAAATTTCAGCTCTTGCATTTAGGTCTTTAATCCATTTTTAGCTGATTTTTGTATATGGTATATGATAAGGGTCCAACGTCATTTTTTGTACAGGGATATCCAGTTTTTCCAACACCATTTGTTGAAAAGACTGTCCTTTCTCCCATTGAATGATCTTGGCACCCTTGTTGAAGTCTGTGAACCATATGTATGCAAGGCTTTATTTCTGGGCTTTGTTCTTTTGCACTGGTCTACATGTCTGTCTTTATGCCAGTTCCACACAGTTTTGGTTTCTGTAGCTTTGTAGTTTGAAATTAAGAAATGTGAAATCTCCCAGGTTTTTTATCCCCAAAGATTGTTTTGGTTATTCAGAATTCCTGAAGATTCCATATGAATTTTAGGGTGAAATTTTAATCTGTAAAAAACTATTGGAATTTTGATAGGGGTTATGTTGAATCTAAGATTACCCTAGATTACCCTATGTAGTATGAATGTTTTAATATTATTAAGTCTTCCACATCTTTCCATTTGTCTTTTTTAATTTCTTTCAGCAGTGTTTTATAGTTTTCAATGTAAAAGTCTTTTGCCTCCTCGGTTGAGTTTATTCCCAGGTATTTCATTCTTTATGCTACTGTAAATGGAATTGTCTTCTTAATTTTCTTTTCTGTTTCTTGTTAGTATATTAAAAAAAAAAAACAAAACACCTAATTTTTGTGTGTTGATTTTGTATCCTGCAACTTTGAATTCATTCATTAGTTCTAATATTCTTTTTTGTTTGTGGACTTTTTAGGGTTTTCTACATAGAAGATTATGTTGTCTGTGGACAAGGATATTTTTATTTCTTCTTTTCCAGTTTGGATGTCTTTTCTTTTTCTTGTCTATTAGTCTTGTCTATTTTAATTTCTTGTCTATTTTTCTTGTCTATTTTAATATTAATAGATGGAGAAATGGTATTAGATGATTTAGAAATGTGTTTTTCTGAAGCTTCACTGTGGAAAGCTTATCTTAAAAGTTTTTCATGGTATTGGGGAATTTAAGTGATAAAGACAGTCTGCATTGCACAGAAAATTTAACTCGAAGTTTCTAGATTTATAATAGGTGGGTTTTTGGTGTGTTTTTTTTTTTTTTTTGCCCTTTCTGAGAAAGTTTTCTTTTAGCTCTTAACATTGTGCATGCTTTTTGTTTTTTCTGCTTGCTTTTGAAGAAAATTGTTAACATTCAATTATGCTTTTGAGTTTTTGGGGTTTTGCTGCAGATATTTGTATAAGAGATGCCTGTAACTGACATTATAGATATATAAACTGTAAAAGTTGTAAAGACGGTGAAAGTGTTAGTCACTTAGTTGTGTCTGACTTGTTGTGACCCCATGGACTGTAGCCCACCAGGCTCCTCTGTCCATGGAATTCTCTAGGCAAGAATAATGGAGTGGGTTGCCATGCCCTTTTCCAGGAAATCTTCCCGACCCAGGGATCAAACCTGGGTCTCCACATTGCAGGCAGATTCTTTACCATCTGAGCCACCAGGGAAGTTTTTACAGGGAAGTAAAAACAGGTAGTACTCTGGAAATAGACTTTGATCATATAGGTCAGATCTAATGATGAGAGAACTGGGGCCTTGTGCAAGATTATATAGTTATTATCAGAGCCAAGACTAAATGATAGTCTTGGCTGATGATAATTATTATCAGCCAAAAATCTTTGCTGATTTTTCTCTCATTCTTTTCTGTCTAACTGCACTGTCAATTACTGCAACAGCCTATTAACCTGATTAAAATCCCATGGACATATCATGGCAGGCTGCAGTCCATGGGGTTGCAGAGTCAGACATGACAGAGCATGGATTCACACATCTCACCTGGACTTTAGACCTACTCTTCAGTCTATTCTTGCTACTGGGTCCAAAGCATAGTACTTCTAAAATATGATTAGTCATATCAGTGTGTCAGTTTTTTCAATTATTAACCATTCAGTTCAATTCAGTCCCTCAATCGTGTCTGACTCTTTGTGACCCCATGGACTGCAGCACACCAGGCCTCCGTATCCATCACCAACTCCCAGAGTTTACCCAAACGCATGTCCATTGAGTCAGTGATGCCATCTAATCATCTCATCCTCTGTTGTCCCCTTCTCCTCCTGCCTTCAATCTTTCCCAGCATCAGGGTCTTTTCAGATGAGTCAGTTCTTTGCATCAGGTGGCCAAAGTATTGGAGTTTCAGCTCCAACATCAGTCCTTCCAATGAATATTCAGGACTGATTTCCTTTAGGATGGACTGGTTGGATCTCCTTGCTGTTCAAGGGACTCTCAAGAGTTTTCTCTGACACCACAGTTCAAAAGCATCAATTCTTCAGCTTCCAACACTCACATCCATACATGACTACTGGAAAAACCATAGCCATCTTGACTAGATGGACCTTTGTTGGCAAAGTAATGTCTCTGCTTTTTAATATGCTGTCTAGATTGGTCATAACTTTCTTCCAAGGAGCAAGCGTCTTTTAATTTTATGACTGCAGTCAAAATCTGCAGTGATTTTGGAGCCCCCATAAATAAAGTCTCTCACTCTTTCCTCATGTATTTGCCATAAAGTGATGGGACTGGATGCCACGATCTTAGTTTTCTGAATGTTGAGTTTTCAGTCAGCTTTTTCACTCTTTTCTTTCACTTTCATCAAGAGGCTTTTCAGTTCCTCTGCTTTTTGCCATAAGGGTGCTATCATCTGCATATCTGAGGTTATTGATATTTCTCCCAGCAATCTTAATTCCAGCTTGTGTTTCATCCAGCCCGGATTTCTCATGATATACTCTGCATATAAGTTAAATAAGCAGGGTGACAGTATACAGCCTTGACAGACTCCTTTCCTGATTTGGACCCAGTCTGTTTTTTCATGTCTGGTTCTGTTTCTTGACCTGCATACAGATTTCTCAGGAGGCAGGTCAGGTGGTCTGGCATTCCCATCTCTTGAAGAATTTTCCAGTTTGTTGTAATCCACACAGTTAAAGGCTTTGACGTAGTCAATAAAGCAGAAGTGGATGTTTTTCTAGAACTCTTTTGCTTTTCCGATGATCCAACGGATGTTGGCAATTTAATATCTGGTTCCTCTGCCTTTTCTAAATCCAACTTGAACATCTGGAAGTTCTTGGTTCACATACTGTTGAAACCTGGCTTGAAGAATTTTGAGCATTACTTTGCTAGCATGCAATTGTGCGGTAGTTTGAGCATTCTTTGGCATTGCCTTTCTTTGTGATTGGAATGAAAACTCACCTTTTTCAGTCCTGTGGCTACTGCTGAGTTTTCCAAATTTGCTGGCATATTTGGTACAGCACTTTCACAGCATCATCTTTTAGGATTTGAAATAGCTCAACTGGAATTCCATCACCTCCACTAGCTTTGTTCATAGTGATGCTTTCTAAGGCCCACTTGTCTTTACATTCCAGGATGTCTGGCTGTAGGTGAGTAATCACACCATCGTGATTATCTGGGTCATGAAGATCTGTTTTGTGCAGTTCTTCTATGTATTCTTGCCACCTCTTCTTAATATCTTCTGCTTCTGTTAGGTCCCTACAGTTTCTGTCCTTTTTTGAGCCCATCTTTGCATGAAATGTTCCCTTGGTATCTCTAATTTTCTTGAAGAGATCTCTAGACTTTCCCATCCTATTGTTTTCCTCAATTTCTTTGCATTGATCCCTGAGGAAGGCTTTCTTATCTCTCCTTGCTATTCTTTGGAACTCTGTATTCAGATGGATATTTCTTTCCTTTTCTCCTTTGCCTTTCGCTTCAGGGTAACATTAGCATTAAATATAGCTAAGCCCCTTGTGTTGTCTGATTTAATTCTTCAAACAGTTCTTTGCTATTAATTATCTCTGTCTTACAGGTGAGGAAATTGAGACCAGGACTGTCTGCTTTCAAAGTTCATGTTCCTAGGCACTATATTACACTACCCAAGTGAGGCATTCAAGACTCCTTGTGTTGTTGCTCTTACCCACTTCTGTTGTATTCAAGTTGACATTTTTAACTATAAATTCCTTGAAGACAGATATGGCTGAGACCAAGCTGTTGCCTAATACATGGAATACGGAATGAAGCAGGGCAAAGACTAATAGAGTTTTGCCAAGAAAACGCACTGGTCATAGCAAACACCCTCTTCCAACAACACAAGAGAAGACTCTACACATGGACATCACCAGATGGTCAACAACGAAATCAGATTGATTATATTCTTTGCAGCCAAAGATGGAGAAGCTCTATACAGTCAACAAAAACAAGACCAGGAGCTGACTGTGGCTCAGATCATGAACTCCTTATTGCCAAATTCAGACTGAAATTCAAGAAAATAGGGAAAACCACTAGACCATTCAGGTATGACCTAAATCAAATCCCTTATGATTATACAGTGGAAGTGAGAAATAGATTTAAGGGCCTAGATCTGATAGATAGAGTGCCTGATGAACTGTGGACTGAGGTTCGTGACATTGTACAGGAGATAGGGATCAAGACCATCTCCATGGAAATGAAATGCAAAAAAGCAAAATGGCTGTCTAGGGAGGCCTTACAAATAGCTGTGAAAAGAAGAGAAGCTAAAAGCAAAGGAGAAAAGGAAAGATGTAAGCATCTGAATGCAGAGTTCCAAAGAATACCAAGAAGAGATAAGAAAGCCTTCCTCAGCAATCACTGCAAAGAAATAGAGGAAAACAACAGAATGGGAAAGACTAGAGATCTCATCAAGAAAATTAGAGATACCAAGGGAATATTTCATGCAAAGATGAGCTCGAAAAAGGACAGAAATGGTAGGGACCTAACAGAAGATATTAAGAAGAGGTGGCAAGAATACACAGAAGAACTGTACAAAATAGATCTTCACGACCCAGATAATCACGATGCTGTGATCACTGACCTAGAGCCAGACATCTTGGAATGTGAAGTCAAGTGGGCCTTAGAAAGCATCACTATGAACAAAGCTAGTGGAGGTGATGGAATTCCAGTTGAGTGCATTCAAATCCTGAAAGATGATGCTGTGAAAGTGCTGCACTCAATATGCCAGCAAATTTGGAAAACTCAGCAGTGGCCACAGGACTGGAAAAGGTCAATTTTCATTCCAATCCCAAAGAAAGGCAATGCCAAAGAATGCTCAAACTACTGCACAATTGCACTCATCTCACACGCTAGTATGCTTAATATTCTCCAAGCCAGGCTTCAGCAATATGTGAACCATGAACTTCCTGATGTTCAAGCTGGCTTTAGAAAAGGCAGAGGAACCAGAGATCAAATTGCCAACATCTACTGCATCATGGAAAAAGCAAGAAAGTTCCAGAAAAACATCTATTTCTGCTTTATTGACTATGCCAAAGCCTTTAACTGTGTGGATCACAGTAAACTGTGGAAAATTCTGAAAGAGATGGGAATATCAGACCACCTGACCTGCCTCTTGAGAAATCTGTATGCAGGTCAGGAAGCAACAGTTAGAACTGGACATGGAACAACAGACTGGTTCCAAATAGGAAAAGGGGTACGTCAAGGCTGTATATTGTCACCCTGTTTATTTAACTTATCTGCAGAGTACATCATGAGAAGCGCTGGACTGGAAGAAACACAAACTGGAATCAAGACTGCTGGGAGAAATATCAATAACCTCAGATATGCAGATGACACCACCTTTATGGCAGAAAGTGAAGAGGAACTAAAAAGCCTCTCAATGAAAGTGAAAGAGGAGAGTGAAAAAGTTGGCTTAAAGCTCAGTATTCAGAAAACAAAGATCATGGCATCCGGTCCCATCACTTCATGGGAAATAGATGGGGGAACCT
>NW_011494946.1:4727227-4735105 GCF_000754665.1 Bison bison bison
CAGGATGCTGGGAGGGATTGGGGGCAGGAGGAGAAGAGGACGACAGAGGATGAGATGGCTGGATGGCATCACTGACTCGATGGACGTGAGTCTGAGTGAACTCCGGGAGATGGTGATAGACAGGGAGGCCTGGCGTGCTGCGATTCATGGGGTCACAAGGCGTTGGACACAACGGAGCAGCTAAACTAAACTGAACTGAATACATTTTAAGTAACGAGCTTATGAATGGTACAGGATAGTGAGACTAGCCGAATGTGGGAAGACAGGAATATTACACCTCAAAGAAAAGATTCCTCTGACTGGCCATGCTCAGAAAAGGTCAGTCTTTGGGTTAAAGCAAAGTAGTGAGAGGTTAATGAATGAGGGAAATGAAGTCCAGAGAGATGATTAAAGATAGCAACTACTTGTTCTTGACTTAAATTAATTGTATCTTTGGATTGTAGGAACTTGAAAATGAATTTTCTAAATAACTTTTTATGTTTTCAGGTGTGGTGGGGTTCAGGAGAGAGGCACCTGATGATTTCAGACGGAAAAAGGTTGCCTGCTTATTAGAAAGGGAAAGAAGCAAGATTACAGAGTTTGATGTGGCCCTCAGGTGAGATTCTAGAGTAGATTATTTAAAAGAATTGCTTGTTTCCAGGGGAGGTGAAGTACTTAACATTAAGAATTAGCCTTAATTCATTAAGAACAAACTAAAACAGTCTAACTTCTCTTTTTGTGGGGGCAGCCTCCTGTCTTCAGTGAGTTGCTTGAGGTGTACAGATCACTCATCACATTTGCAGCTGGCACAGATACAGGAGGGGTGGTCTGACAGCTGGTACAGGTTAGGTTTTGCTGTAGCAATAATTTTCAAATCTCAGTGACTGACAAGGAGAAGAGATTTATTTATTGCTTATATTGCATGTCTGTTCTCAGGTCACCAGGGTTCTCTGCTTTGTGTTGTCCTCACAGAGGAACCTCTGGAGTTTCTGCCTTCTGGAATATTGATTTTACTTGTGGTACAAGAGACAGAACATGATGGATGGCACATCAGCCTTCAGAGGCTCCATCCATCATTTCAGCTCACAGTTAACTGATCAAGCAGGTTCTGTGACCACACCTAGATGGGGCGTTTGTGGGATAGGAAAGTATATTCCTTCCATAATCTGGAAGGAGGAGACCCAGAAATGTTACTGCACATCAGTGTTGACTCTGAGATAGTGAGGACTTTGGATGACAGGTTAAAGGACCCAAGAGGATTGAGCTTGATAGACTGATGTGATCCGCTGAATCTGACAAAGGGAAAATGAACAGAGAGGAGTGGAAGATCTTGTCCTTTGTTCCCAAAACTAATCCTTTTTGATAAAGGCTGAGGAGTGCAGTTTGCTAGCTCCATCAGCACATGCGATGCAAAGAAGTGTCTGGTTGGTGCACGGAGATGACACAGGGGCCTCGATCCTGGCTTACTCCAGGCCTGAAATTACCACATTTCTGGCTATAGGTGCATTCTCAGATGGGAGGTATACTTGAAATCGTGTGATGTGGATGACTGAGGCAAATAGGAATGTGTAGCTGGGAAACTAACTTGGGCAGGTGGGTGGGAGGCATCATGGCTGCCTCAGATATTTGGAGGCCTGCCATCCGGAAGCAGGAGTGGACTTTCACCATGTGTCACATTAGTGGCTGGTGGATGAAAGCTACAGGAAGTGACTTAAGCTCAGTGAAAGCAAGCTGCCAGTTTAGAGGTGGAATTGTATACTTCTAGCTGGAAATATCAAGCATTGGGTTGATTCCCGTGAAATTCTATGACTTTGAATGACAGAAGAAGGCCTGTTACATGTTAACTTTCAGAAACAATCAAGTATTTAAACATTTATGTGATTATTTCTGACTTCACTGGTGGAAAAAAGTAAGATGTAATGAATTAGTGGTTTAATAAAACATTTCTGTCTTTATGCCTATTAGGTAGTAGAATTCTGCTAGTAACTTTATGATTTTTCTTTTCTAAATCTTACTTTAATCTCATTTTATACATGAGGAGATTAATTCAGAGATGATATATGGCTTGCCCAAGGTTTATTTTGATTAACTGAAATAAGCAGATTTTGACCAAGGTCTCTTCTATTCCAGAAACTGCTTTTTCTGCTTTCTCACTATAGTAGTAACCTGTATCGCCTGCCTTCCGTGTTTTGTCTCCTGGGGACAGCACCCTCTTATTTTGGGGTTCTGTCTGTCCATCTCGGTCCCTTACCACATGGTTCTGTTGGGACTTCCCAGAGTCTTCACTGCTTGGTCTATTGCCTGCCTCGCTTTACGAGGGCCAGTCAGAATTCCCGGGATGTTTTAAGGTGAAACCAGGAAGGAGACATCCCTCTGTGGATATGGGTGTGGTCGGATGCAGTATGTAAGAGCTGTCTGTGTTTGCCACTCCTTGAAGGAAGCGGTCTGCTTCGATAGGAGTGATGCTGATTGTAAGTGCCTGGTTCCAGTGGCTCCTGGCACTCAGCTGCACTCCCACCATTGCTGCGATTCAGCTATTCTATCCTTCTCCTGTGTGAGACTGCCACCCCCATCCTGCTCCAGTATTTCCCTTAATGCCCTTTCTTTTGGCAGAAGCTTGAAGTGATGGGCTTTGAATGGTACTAGTCATTTTTGAGAGAGGAGATATGGGCTGGGCAAACCCCCTGACAGGGAAGAAATGAATCCCTAAAGAAGACAGTCGCCACACTGGCTGGGAAAGGCACAGTTTTTGTGTGTATGTGTACTGAGAAAAGATGGGACATCAGCTCTGGTGACTTTTCAGAATGCATTCTTGAAAAACCATTGGATCCATCTTACTGAATTGGCCTGTGGTGTGTTCCAGTATCTTAGGACAGAGGCAGAGCAGTGTTTGGAGCTCTGGCCCCTTCTTCCTACCCACTTTCTGTCTCCTTGTTAGTTACTGTCTGAGGCACCCTCATGTGATAAAGACTTTTTCCCCCTCCTCTCCTATATGAGGGCTTCCCTGTGGCTCAGCTGGTGAAGAATCTGCCTGCAGTACGGGAGATCTGGGTTTGATCCCTGGGTTGGGAAGATCCCCTGGAGAAGGGCAAGGCTGCCCACTCCAGTATTCTGGCCTAGAGAATTCCATGGGTTGTATAGTCCGTGGGGTCGGAAAGAGTCGGACACGACCGAGGGACTTTCACTTCACCTTGTCTCCTGTATGGGTCTGTAAAGATGAGAGACAGGACAGCTGCTCCGGGGGTAGATGGAGGAGAGGGGGAGGAAAACGGGCGCGTGGCTTACGTTCATTGAGTCACTGCAGGGCACGGAGTACTTTTTATGAGTTTAAGGTAAGCAGCATTATTCTTATTAAAGTTAGGGAGGTTCAGACTCAGAGAAGTTAAGTGACTTTATTCAAGGTAAACAGGTCGGACTCTAAGCATCATTTCACGTAACTGCTAGAGAGTGTGCAATAGTTCATGTGTGTCAGTCAGAGATCAGAGTTAGTTGCATCTGACTTCATCTAATAAAAGAGGCAGGACAAAGGTTCAGAGAAGAAACAAAAGAAGAAAGTGGTTCAATAAAGGACTAAAAGGAGAAGAAACACAAAAACGATGATAGGTCAGTAGTGATAGCCGAATGAACTGTATCGTGGTCCCAGGGCCCAGAAGTGCGTCGGTCACACTGAATAGAGGTGCGTCAGACAGCCCAAGGTATAGCACTTCTATCTTTGTCTTTAAAAACACGTCTCAAAAGACAAGGGTGTTTTGGTCTACTTCTGAGTTAAAATAAACAAATTATTTTTCCTTTTTGCAAGAGAAATAAGAATACACGTGTGGCGTGCCCGAAGGGTGATATGACCTTGGTGTTATAAGCTGAGAAACAGCTGTGTGTAAGGGAAAGAGTGCGTGTCCTGTCCCTTCTCTCTTAAGCAGTTCATGCTGATAAGCAGACAGCCATGAAAGAAACTAGCGTTCAGTTCTAAAAGTTGCATTACCTCAGTATTTAAACAAGAAAAACAACACAGTGGTTTCCGGGGCTTAACATGTATTTCTGGGGAGTTGTCTGATAACAGTACTTTTCATAAGGATCCTAGGGTCCTGCTGCAGTGCTTTGTGATAGGAGTGGTGACCTGGGAGACCTCTGGGCCTGCGTTCTTCTTCACTAGAGCTGGGCCATTTGGATCACCGTGTCATTCTTGTGCATGTGTGAATGTGCATACACACTTTGATTAGATTATCTGAAATAGTAGTGTTGATCAAAGCGTGCTGTTAGTTTCAAACTGTACTTATGAATCAAGACATCAGTAGGGACTGACTCATTATCTAGGTGTTCTTATGTGTCTTTTTGGAATTTTCAGTGTCTTTGCCAATAATTCTGTTGGAATCTGATGTTAATGACTCTTGAGGCCTATGTCTATAGAATTATTTGCAGGTGATGATTACAGATGATGAACTTTAGATTTTCTTTAGAAGCTGCCATCTTTTATGTGATACACAAATAGTGAAAGTGACAAGTTTTGGTGCAGATTGACAAGGATGTGTCTTTGACATTGTGCTAGTAATACAGATGTGATGATAATACTGTGAATCAGATTTAATAATAGTAGTGTAGAATTTATGGCTCCTCAAGCTTTGATTTTTACTAAGTGGTTCTGTGGAAAGGCAGCCGAAATTCACTGTCTAGAAGCTGATACAACTGAACTTGAATTTTATGACACCCCCCAAATCAAGCTGACATTGGAGGACCTTTGGTTTTTTGAATTATCATATATGTACAAACGTCTCACCAATAAAGCAGATCCTAAAAGGGAATAGCTGACAGGCTTCCAAGGCTCGCAGGAGTGTGTGGAGAGCTCTGTAGCCCTGACCAGAGAGTGGAAGCAGCAGGTCTCTCCCTGCCCGCTTGGTGTGTCTTTATGTTGCTCTGCCTCCTGCTGGGGTCAGTGCAGCCTCGCCCCAGTCTGCCCTCCCCAGGCTTGCCCATTGCAGTTTGTTTTCTGTGCTGAAGCAAAGCAGAATGATCTATCTTCAAAAATACTTTTAAATCAGATTGAGATTTTCAGACACACAGGATAAAATAAAATTCAGTAGAAACCTACTCACCTGTTACCAGGAATAAACAGATATTAATACTTGCCGTATTTGTGTTGTCTCTTAAAAAGGAATAAAATAGTTATATAGACAACTAGAGCCCCATTCCCATCCTTTCCAGCCTTGAAAGTTGACTTGCACCATTCAGGTTTTTGCACTTACACTGTGTTTATATCCCCATAAATAGTACGGTAAACAATATGTACTATCATTTTTGTGTTTTCTAAACTTGGAAATGATATGTCTTTTGCAACATTGTTTTTAAATTTTATTCATCATGAGACATTTGTTATAATTGTTCTGTATCTTATACAGATAAATGCAGTTTATTCCCCTAACACCCTGTGCTTAGGTAGTTTCTAGTGTTGAGCCATTACAGATGGTGCTGCAGTCGATATCCTGGCGTCTCTCTGTGTACATGCACACGTTTCCTGAGGTTGACATGTGGAAGTAGTCTTTCTGGGTCATAACATATATACACATTCACTTTTACAGTGTGATTTTACTTTTCTCCAAAGTGGTTGTGCCAGCTGTATTGCCTCTACTCTCAAACTTGTTGGTAATTGTTTTCATTTGATTTCAGCCTTTACAATCTGATAGGTACGAAGTAGTGTCTTGTTTTAATTTGTATTTCCCAGATTATACTGAGATAGAATATACTTTCGTGTGTTTGGACCAATTGGAGCTCTCTGGGTGAGTTGCCTGTTTGTTTTTTCCTCCTTACAGTGCAGTTTTGAGACTGTGTGTGTGTGTCCGCGCGCGCGTGCATACATGCTATGTTTTTTGTTGTTGGTTTTGTTGTATACATCTCAGTATGTTACAAGTCTTTTCACTTTATTTATGAACATTTTAAATTGTAGTGTAATCAGATTTCCCAGTCTTTTGGGGTTTTTTCCTTCCTTGTGTGAGAAGCAGTCAAGCTCTTAAAAATATCCTGTTTGTTCTAAAAATTTGCAGTTTCTTTACCTACTTAGTTTTTTGACCCATCTGGAATTTTATTTTTGTATATGCTGAGAAGTTCACATTTTTCTTCAAAATGAACTCTTCCTTACCCTTTGATTTTTTTTTCTGTATACATTATAAATTTCAAATTGCCATGGAAACTCAAATTTAATGATTATTCTATTGAATTTATGGGTTTAATTTAGAAAATTGACATTGTACAATATTGAGTCTGGAAAAAAACAGATGATTGTTGTGCAGTGGCCCTTTCAGATCTCATGCCTGTTGCCTGCCCATGCATTTACTCACAGTTGCCATCAGACAACAATGGCTCCTCCTTCTCTTCTTAAAATCCTGTAATCTCCCTCACTGGCAGAGAAATGCTATCTTTGAATCATTTGAGGGAAAGGGATTCTGGGAAATGTAGTTCCAGACTTCCGCCTGTGAGGCAGAGGAAACTATAGAAGTGGGTATCAGTGATGCAGATTTTACAGTAGACAAGCCACGTCAATGCATATCTGTTCTTATTTTCCTCCTCCTTTTAATGCGTAAGGTGGCTTACTAGATTGTTGTGTACGTTTTTCTCCCAGCTGATATAGTTTGGAAGTTTTTTCCAGTGGGATGTACATTTATAATTTTGCTAGGTATTGGCAGTTGCCCTCCACAGAGGATATATTAATTTATATTTCTACCTGTAGTATGTTGCTTTCTATTTTTGCACCCTGCCCTCTTTATTATAAATGACTTTTTACCTTTATTTGGTCATCTTGTTTAAAGTCCGAGTCATTCTGGCAGAAGTGATGCCTGACATGTGCATGCACACACACTCAATTCTCCTGCTTCTCAAGATTGGATTAGTCGCGCTCTTGGTATGACTGTATAAAGTATTTCATTAATTTAGTACTTAAGCATTTTTTTTTCTGCCCCTTTTTAGGCCTGGGCTTTCTTGGTTTTCAGTATGTATCTTTCTGTCATAAGTACATTGTGTGTGTGCTTGTCTCCTTTACTAAACTGTTTAACTCCTTCAGAACAATATTATGCTCTTTGTTACCAATGCTTAGCACATAGTAACAGCTCAGTGTTGCAATGAGTGAGTGATGCATAATTGTAAACAGAGGGGATATGCAGCTTTATAACCTTTTTATTTAAATGAATACATTGCACTACATGCTATATATGTCATGGCAGCTCTGTTTATTTCATGAAAAATGTTTTGTCAAGAACACATTAATTATGGGACTTTTATATTTAATTTGGATTGACACTCAGCTTCATCTCATTTTAGTGTCACACTTCACCTAGTTGCTACGTAATCTTCCTGATTATGACTTTTAATGGTTGCATCATATAGCATCAAGTTGATTTATCATTCTGCCCTTTAGATATTTAAGTAATCTGAATTATTCTTCAAAGGATATATTGCATTTCCAGTATTGAATAAAATATTGTTCTAAATAATTCTTACCATTGGTATGCATCTGATTCATCTGTGAAGCTTTTAAAATTTATCAGGAAGTTGTATGGTTCATCATTTTAAAGGAATAGAAAGAATATAATGTAACTGGACATGGAACAACAGACTGGTTCCAAATAGGAAAAGGAGTACATCAAGGCTGTATATTGTCACTCTGCTTATTTCACTTATCTGCAGAGTACATCATGAGAAACGCTGGGCTGAAAGAAGCACAAGCTGGAATCAAGATTGCTGGGAGAAATATCAGTAACCTCAGAAATGCAGATGACAACACCCTTATGGCAGAAAGTGAAGAGGAACTCAAAAGCCTCTTGATGAAAGTGAAAGAGGAGAGTGAAAAAGCTGGCTTAAAGCTCAACATTCAGAAAACGAAGATCATGGCATCTGGTCCCATCACTTCATGGGAAA